>NW_024870775.1:16440000-16855000 GCF_019054845.1 Dipodomys spectabilis
TCTGTGAACATATACTCTTTCACTCTACCAACTGATTCATACCTTTACTTCCAGCTTTTTGGTGGTTAATTGGAGAGTGTTACGGACTTCCTGCATGGGCTGGCTTGAAACCTTGGTCATCAGATCTCAGCTTCCCAAGTAGCTCAGATTGCAGGTGTGAGCCATTAGTACCTGGCTCTGAATATACTCTTGGAAGCGTATTAGGTCCCCAGCTCCTTCTTGTTAGTCATTTCTTCCTGGCCAGCATGAGATGAACAAACTGCTGCCATCATACTTGTTCATTTCCAGGTGGTCTTCATGTCTATTGAGCTCATTCAATTGCAAGGGTTCCACTATCCCTTCCTCAGAATTTACCAAAGTAACTTGCCAAATTCAAGTACACATTTTTTCTCCTTATGTAGGGTTTTTATTAGAGGACAAAGGATGTAGCTCAATGGGACAGACCTCATCTAGCTTAAGTCCCTAGATTCAACGTGTTAAGTTGAAACTACTATGTACAACTACTTAAAAGTAATAAAAAAATTTTTGAAAGAAAACTTCAGGTTTTCTCAGCAACACACACACACACACACACACACACACACACACACACACACACACACAGAGTTTATTTTTCAAGTTTATCATAAAGGCTACAATGCAGGATAAACTCTGCCATGATCAACTATGCTGCTATAAAGCATAAATATATATAACATATATTTAATATATTATATATATAATATGTACTGCTATAAAGCATTAAATGGTTAAACCTTGAAACCAGGAGCCAAAATAAATTTTCCTCCTTATAAGCTGTCTCTCTCAGGTATTTTGTCCCAGAGACAAAAAGCTGGCAAACATATCTGTGTTCCGCAGGCTTACTTGATTTAGGTTCATTTTCCCTGACAATCTGCAGCTCCCAAAAGAAAGGGCTGATGTAACCCAAACAGTTCTTGAGATGAGGTAGGAGTATATTTGTAGATTTTAAAAAGTGGGAAAGGGAGGGAGCAAGACAGGAAAACAAAGCTAATTCATAACAAATACGACAACATATTTCATTTGCCAGCCTACTGACTTTATAATGTAGAGCAAATCTTTATAAAATAATGCTAGCTGGCTTCTCTATTTTCTACTTACATGTAACTTCTTGCAGGCCATTTCTGAAATTCTACAACAATCCACAACCATGGTATTTTTGATAATTGTATTTTATCTCAAAGCATTTTCCTATAAACGACGGTCTAAATTATTGGGGTTTTCTTGTTCCCAAATTCAGATTCAGTAAACCAAGGATTTCAGTTTCGACAAATACCTGCAAACATTAAAGTTCATAAAACTTGCCCGTCATGGTGGCCTGTAATCCTAGCGTCTCAGGAGACTGAGATCTGCAAATTGAGATTCAAAATCAGCTCAAGTAGAAAGTCCATGAGACTCTTATAGCCAATTAATCAGCAAAAAAGACAGAAGATGAGCTGTGGCTCAAGTGGTAGAGTGCCAATCTTAAGCAAAATGGGCTAAGAGACAGCACCAGATCTACTGATTATAACATCCAAAGAGCCAGGTGTTGATGGCTCATAGCTGTAATCCTTGTCTCTCAGAAGGCTGAGCTCTGAGGATTGCTGTTCAAAGCCAGCTCAGGTAGGAAAGTACATGAGACTCTTATTTCCAATTAACCACCCAAAAACCAGAAGAAGAGCTATGGCTCCTGGTGGTAGAGCACAGCTTTGAGCTACAAAGCTCAGGGACAAGGCCTAGTTCCTGAGTTCAAGCCCCACAATCAACAACAACAAAAATAAAATCCAAAGAATCTTCTTTACCCACATGCCTGGCATCTCCTTCTCATACATATGATCTTCTTCAAAAGACATTTGACTTCTGACACTGTTCTGGCCCTCAAGACCACAGACATATAACCAGACCACAGACAATTCTAGGTATGATTAGGCCTGGCATTGTTTATGGCTTCAGTTCGCTGCATTCTGAAAGTTAAAGTGAGTCATAGTGTGAGCACAGGTTCAGTATTGGAGCACAAGTAAACTTGGGGATGTGCTTTATTGGGTAACTTTGAAGATTACTATGTATTATATAGTTGGTGCTCTGTGTCTATGGGTTCTAAATCCATGGAGTCACCAACTATACATTGAAACTAGAAAATGTACATCTGTTAAGAAAAAAAAAATTAAATTTGGCATTCTTTGACAAATAGAGTATTACAAATATGTATACAGTATTTAAATTGATTAGGTAGTATATGTGTTCTAGAAATAATTTAAAATATATAGGAGGTATTGGATGCCATAGGTTCACATTTGTAATCCTAGCTACTCAGGAGTCTGAGATCTGAGGATCACAGTTCGAAGCCAGCCCAGGCAGGAAAGTCTGTGAGACTCTTATCTCCAATAAAAACTGCTCAGAAAAACCTGAAAGTGGCACTGTGGCTCCTTGAAGTGATAGAGCACTAGTCTTGAGAAAATGAATCTCGAGGACAGCACCCAGGCCCATAGTTTAAGCCCTAGGACCAGCAAAATAAAATATATAGGAGGAAGTTGATATGGATTATATGCAAACACATGTATTATGTCATTTTATATAAAAGACTTAAGAATTTGTAATCTTGAGGTGTCATGGAACCAATCCTTCAAATAGTAATTGCCAACTGTATTTGTGTATGTGTGGTATGGTGGTGGTGCTGGTGGTTTGTGTGTGCGTGTGTGGTGGTACTAGAGCTTGAACTCAGGGCCTCACTCTCATGCTTGACTTTTTCACACGGAGCTGATATTCTGACATATGAGCCTTGCTGTTACTTCCAGCTTTTCACTGGTTAATTGGAAATGAGAATCTCAAGGACTTTTCTGTCCAAGCTGACTTTGAACCATGAACCTCAGATCTCAGCCTTCTGAGTAGCTAGGATTACAGGCATGAACCACCAGCACCAGGCTGCAAGTCTGACTTTTTATGCACAGTTCATTTAGTTAGTTAGTTAAGACTAGTTGAGTACATGACCTATTATTGAGTCATAGGGAACAAATTGTTATTTGTTTGGGGCTTACGATACAATTTATACTAATATTTCTCAAAATGACTGGCCAAAGAAGAAATCTTTACACAAGAATAAAGACACTATCAGTATGAATAAAAGTAGGTTGTCCGTGCTTTGTTAAGTCTATGACAAGACTGAATGTAAATCAATGCATGAATTTCTTCATCAAAAAACTGTTTAAAATATAGTCTAATGGCATAATTGGTTTATGTTCCAGCACAAGTTCCTATCGCAGCACACTTACATAAAACCTTGATGTGCTCTAATTTAAAACTTCTTTGACTTTACTTACTTTTTGCCTATTTGGTTTATCAGTGTCAGGAACAATCTTGTTTTAAAATCCCCACTGTGGGCTGGGAAGGTGGCTCAGTGGTAGAGCGCTTGCCTTGCATGCATGAGGCCTTGGGTTCGATTTCTCAGTACCACATAAGCAGAAAAAGCCAGAAGTGGCAATGTGGCTCAAGTGATAGAGCACTAGCCTTGAGCTGAAGAGCTGAGGGACAGAGCCTAGGCCCAGAGTTCAGGCCTTACAACCGGCAAAAGAAAAAAGCAAAAAAAAAAAACAAAAAACAAAAACCACTGTGGTAGAGGTTTTATAAAATAGTCCCTATAGTTATGTCAGATTTTGCTTTGAGTGTTTGTAAGCAATGCTGCTAGGTATGGATAAGTTTATAATAATTTTATGTAATTGGCCTAGAACATATGTTGATCACTGATGGTAACTTAACTCACATACATTCTCCCCTTACTCCTTAGCCAAAATATTTTAATTTTGTTTGAAGTTGCAATATGCTTAGCTAAAAATTTATAATCCCTGATTTCCCTTATATACAGAAGTAACTATCTTATAATTTGGATATGAACCAAAACGGCTTAGTTACTGAATACTTAGTTTCCCACTGGTGGTGTTATTTTGGGAGATGCTGGAAACTTTAGGGAGATAGGCCTGATTGGAAGAAGTAAGTTCCAAGGCTGTGACCTTGGTGCTGTATCTTGCCCTTACCCCTTCCTTCCTATATCACTCTTTCTGTTTTCTGTTCACTATTAGATGAGTAACCTCTTGCTCCTCCCTCACTACCATGTTAGAAAGCAACAAAATGGGGACTGGACCTCTGGACCATGAGTAATTCCAAGTTACAATTTGACATGCTTCTCAAAATCCAAGTGGAAATGTTGAGTATATTCTTGGACATAGGACAAAGGAATTCCTAAAAGCAGTTCTTCCCTCTAAGTGGCTTTTAGTCAAGTATTTTGTCACAAAAAGTCTAACACAGATGTTTAGAATTTTTGATATAAGAACCATCCCTCACCTAGTGCCGAAAGCTACTTAGAAGACTGTGATCTGAGGACCAAGGTTCAAAACCAGTCTGGACAGATTGTTCTCCAATGAACAATCAAAAAGCCTACAGGGAGGCATGATTCAAGTTGGTAATGTGCCAACTATGAGTGTAAAGGCCCAATAGGAGAGCAGGCTCTGAGTTTAAGCCCATTCCTTTTTGACATTTCCTTTGTCTTCATCCTGTGTGGAGTGTAAGAGTGAAGGCTCTCAATGGAGCCTGGAGGATAAAGCAGGTAAGGAGAAATAGCTCAGGGCAGCTTTAAACCTAACCAGCACTTCTTGTTTATATTACTGACATGAACTCTTATTGAAGTCACTATTGTAGGATTTTGTCACTCACATAAAATCCTTGTACAAAGTGATCCCACTGTCCATTTTGATATTCTATTCCTTGTATTATGTCTAATAGGTATCACTTTTGCTATGCCAGCTTTATTTGTATAATATTTGCTTGGTACATGACATTTTATTTATCTTTCATCTTTTTGTTTTGCTCTATATATCTTTTTTATTCTCCTTTCACTTAATTTTATGTAATGTAATATTACATTTTTTTGTATTGGTAATGGGGTTTGAACTCAAGACCTCACACTCTCGTTGAGTTCTTTTAGCTCAAAACTAGTGTTCTACCACTTGAGTCACACTTCTACTTTTGGATTTTGTGGCTGGTTCCTTGGAGATAAGAGTCTCTTAGATTTCTGTCTGTTTCAAATTAAGTTTCTTAGATCTTAGCCTCCTGAGTATCTAGGATTACAAATGTGAGCCACCAATGCCCCACTATTATTACTATATTTTATTTTTTATTTATTTTTTTAAGATTCTGTTTCTTAATTTTTTTTCATTTTATTTATTTTTTTTGTGACCATACTGTACAGAGGGGTTACAATTACATGGGCAGGATAATGCGTACATTTCTTATCAAGCATTGCAGCCTCCTCCTTTGTTTACCCTTCACACCCCTTCCCAGCCTCCCCCCCCAATCCTCCCCCCCCCCCCCCCACCAATGTTGTAAAGCTCGTTTTGGACATGACAACTTGTACTTCTCATTGTTGCAACAGGTCCACCTGTATTACTATATTTTAAACACTCAGTCCAACTATATATAATTCCTTAGAGATAAAATTGGTATGTTAACTCTGAAAGCTGGGCATAGTGGCAAATGTTTTTCTCTCAGCACTTTGGAGGTGGACACAGTATTGAGAGTTCAAAGCCAGCCTCCAAACTCAAAACTCAAAAAACAAAACTCTGGGCATTGTGCCAAACACCTCAAATACCAGCAGTTGAGACTCTGGATTACTCTGGTTAATTTTCAGAGCTCTTACAAATTTGATTCTGATAATTTTGTCAGATTTCCCATTTTGTCAGATTTCCCATTGTAGAGAAATTTTGGAGCTCATTATTTCATCATTTCCATTGATTTTGAATTCATTTCTACCAGGATTTCACCTTTGCTTCCCTACAAAGATGCTCTTGTATTTATTTTTGAGACAGAGTATCATTGTGTAGTCCAGCCTGGCCTTAAACTTAAGATCTTTCTGCCTCTGTTTTCCAAGTGCTAGGATTACAGATGTGTACCACTTCTCTTGGCACAAACATAATTTCCATTGTTTTTTTTTTTTTGAGGGGGGGGGGTCCGGTCGTGGGGCCTGAACTCTGGGCCTGGGTGCTGTCCCTCAGCTCTTCAGCTCAAGGCTAGCGCTCTACCACTTGAGCCACAGCGCCACTTCCGGCTTTTTTATTTTTGCTTATGTGGTACTGAGGAATGGAACCCAGGGCCTCAGGCATGCAAGGCAAGCGCTCTACCACTGAGCCACCTTCCCAGCCCTAATTTCTAATGTTGAATTGTCTCATTCACCTGGTGATGGCATGTAGTCTCATGCTAACTATACACTAACAATCCCTAATGAACATCCCCAATTCGGACCTCTGTCCTGAACACTAATGTCCTATGTCCAGTGACACAGTCAACCTTTCCACTTGAATTTTGAGAAGCAAGTCAAATTGTGAGTGTCCAAAAAAAAAAAAAAAAGTCACTGCTACCTTTTCCATCAACATACTCCTCCAATAATCTTCCTGATCTCAGTGAAAGTATCATTCAGGCTAGAGACTCTGAGTCATTACACACCACATCAAATATGTTGCTTCTACCTTCAGAGTGTATTCCTGAACCAATTTTTATGACATTGGCCCGATCTCTATTACCTCACTATGAATGTGCATAGTCCTCCCTCTGCTGCTGTGCTTTCTGTGCTAAATCTAATTTCATCATGACAGCCAAGATGTATTTAGAACCCAACTTACATTCCTTCCCTCTAGCTCCCCCTTCAACTGTCCCATGACATTACAGAGAAAGCAAACTTCCTCCCATTGGCTGGGAGATGACACATGATCTAGCACTCTGCCCTCATGTGCTTTGGGTCCCATGATCCTCCCTCATTCATTCACCCCTTCCACGGTGGCGTCCTTGGTCTTCAGAGCAGGGTGGGCACTGTCCCGGCTGTCTGGGACACTCTCCTCTGACAGACATCATCTTATCCTGTTTCATCTCTTCAGTGGATCCTTCCCTAATTATCCTAATCTTTTCCTGCTCCCCCGGTTGCTATGTTTTCTTTTATCCACCCCCTCCCCCCCCTGCCATTTTTTGGTAATAGCTATTCCTCTGCAACTGCTATGTCTTTCCTTAACATGCATAACTCTCTATAGAACTTCATTTTTTGTTTTTTGTTTTTCAGTGAACCTTATTTACTCTTCAACTTCCTCTCTATGTGCTGGTCCCAGTGGTCTTTTTCAGGTTTCGCTTTCCTCCCTCTTTTCTTCCATTAGGCCTTGTCTAAAGAGTCGCTAAGACCATGCAGAGATCCCAGAAGCTTCACTAGATACAAATGTGACAATCCGTTTTCAGCAACTAGTTGGCCTTTTGAAGTAATGCACAATCTTCCTTTGGAGTCTGCACTTCCAGTCATGGGTCGACCGGCTCAAGTGGTCTTTTCCTCCTAAAGCAGAGCTTTAACATTCCACAGCTGTGTGCCGAGTTCCTTCTCAGGCCCACGTCGGAACTCCTCTGTTCTGCTACACAAGAATGCATGATTTACGTATCTCTGAGGGGATGTAGATTGTACAAACGATATATTATGCCATGAATTCCAACCTTGCTCCTGTCAGTGTTTATTTGACAGTCGGATGCCATGTCATAAAAATGATATGAAGAGAAACAACTGAAATTTATGAGGACTAGGTGGAAAATAAGATCGAGAACTTGTTGAAATAATAAAACATAAGATGTTTTTCTTTTTAAGGAGAGAGAAAAATTTAGTATTCACATGGGATGGAAATGAAATACTTCTTGGTGAATTCAGAGCTGACTAATGTAGCAAAGTAGTATTACAAGATGTGTGTCTTCCTCAGAGTGGATCATTCTCTCTCATTAGACAGTTTTGACTTGACATACAGCCATTTTCACTGCCCTTTTTGAATGGACTACTACTGTACAATGAAGTAACTTTGAATGCATCAGTATCTGTAAAAGGCATAGAATACTACCTATTAAATTGTCAATACCATATGTGTAAGCACTTATTAACTATGGAACACAAAATGTGCGTTACACATTTTATTTTCCACATAAAATAGTCTATAGCAACCTTAAGTAACATTACTCTGTAAATCTATAAATTCTAAGGAATTTAAGAAAGTGGAGGAATAATAAAATAAAGTACTTTGAATGGAATGCAAGTGAAAACATCACAAACAAAAATTCGTGGTACTGCTACTGAAGAAATACTTAAAGAGGAACACAGTAACATAGGAATCAGTGATCCCAACTTCTACCATAAGAAATGAAAAATATGAAGCTGGACACAGGTGGCTCATGCCACCGAGTAGCTAATCCTAGCTACTCAGGGGCTGAGATCTTAGGATCTCAGTTCAAAGCCAGCCTAGACAGGAATGTTCACGATACTCTTATCTCCAATGAAACCACCAGTAAACCAGACACTTCTGGTTCAAGTGGTAGAGCGCTTGCCTTGAGCTGTAGAGCTCAAGTATAACGCACAGGCCCAGAGTTCAAGTCCTATGACTGACACACCCCCACCCCCCAAAAATGAAAAATATGGCAGGTACAGTGGCTATGTCATTCAAGCTACTTGAGATGCAGAAGTATCACAGTTTGAGACCAGGCTACGAAAAAAGTTAGTGAGATCCTCATCTTAACAACAACAACAACAACTAAAACCCTAAGAGTAATGGTACGTGCCTAGCATCCCAGCTAGGCAGGAAATATGAGAGCAGGCTAGCCACAATAAAATAGGTGAGAGCTTACCTATGAGAGCCAGGTGCCCGTGGCTCACATCTATAATCCTAGCTACTCAGGAGGCTCAGATCTGAGGATTTTGGTTCAGTGCCAGCTCAGGCAAGAAAGTGAGAGAATCTTAACCACCAAAAACTCAGAAGTGGAGCTGTGTCTCAAAGTGGTAGAGCGCTAGCTTTAAGCAAAAGAGTCCTGGGATAGTGACCAGACCTTGATTTCAAGTCCCTTGACTGAAAAAAAAAAAAAAGCTTAAGGACAATACCCAGTCCCTGAGTTCAAGCACCACAACTAACAAAGAGTAATATGAGCCTGGAGCTAACGGCTCATGCTGGTAATCCTAGTTACTCAAAAGTCTGAGATCTGAGGATCAAGGACTAAAACCAACCTGGGCAGACAACTCTGAAAGACTTTTATCTCCAATTAAATCCACAAAAAGCCCGAAGTGTAGCTGTGGCTCAAGTTGTAGAGTAACTGGAGATCAAAAGCTAAGGGACAGGGCCAGACCCTGTGATCATGCTCCAATACCAGTGCATATGCATAAAATGCCTAAATGCCTAAAAACAGTGCATATGCATAAAATCCCTACATGCCTAAAACAGTCATGGAGTCATTTATTGTCATTATCAAACATACACTATACATAATTATATTGCTCTACTTTGATCAGACTGGCAGCACAGTACATTTATTTATACCAGCATCACCACAAGCACTATTGTGCTATGACTTTCTCATGGTATGTTAGTCAGCTTTGTGACATAGCGGCAAAATACCTTACAGGCTACTTGGAAAGTCGAATGGCTTACTTATTTCACAGTTTTGGAACTTCAAAGTCTAAGATCAGTTGGGCCACAATGATTTAGCCTCTGATGAGCTATTGTGGCAATGTTGGGAACACAGGTGGGACTAATCAGTCCAATCTAAAGCCAAGAAGCACGGGTGGGGGAGGAGGGATGACAGTCTGAGAGCATGTCCCCAGTGACACTGAGACTTCCCACGGGGCTCTACCTCTTAAAGGGCTACAGTACTCCTAAGAGCATCACCCTTGGGATCAGGCCTTTACCATGCAGACTTTAGGGATCATAATTAAACAGTTAAACAATAGTCAAATTACAGCAGATATTACTAGAAAATATTACATTACTAGGCAATAGGAACAAATATATTATATATTAAAATGTACTGTGCTGACTAGCAAACCCAGGCCTCATGGATCCAGATATTCTACCAGTGAACTTTGACAACAGGTGGGTAATAAGGATTTTCAGCTCCTTCATGATCTCAGAGGGCCATCCTGGTAAGTGGTCTGCCATTGATTGAAGTATTCATATGTAGTGAGTGACTGAACATTTACTCCACTACTAATTTATGTGTTACTCATGACCTACTTTTTTGGAAGAAATTCAGGGTTCCTTAAGAGGTGACACGATTCAAAAAGAAATATACTCATTACCTGACCTATGTAACTGTATATCACCTCTGTATATCACCTTTACAAAAGATAATAAATAAAATATTAAAAAACAAAGCAAAGCAAAACAACAACAAATAAACAAATAAGTTTTCTGTGAGCCAGTGGCTTGTGCCTGGAATCTGAGTCAGTCAGGAGGCTGAAACTTAGAGGATCAAGGTTTGAATCCAGCCCAGGTCAAAAAGTCTAAGAGACTCCTTCTCTAGTTAACCAGCAATAACTGGTCTGGAGGCATGGTTCAAGTGGTAGAGTGCCAGCTATAAGCAAGAAATCTGAGTGAGAACTCAAGCCCTGGTACTGGGAAAAAAAGAAAAGAAGGAAAGAAGGAAAGAAAGGAAGGAAGGAAGGAAAGAAAAGAAAGAGAGGGAAAGAGGGAGAGAGGGAGAGAGGGAGAGGGAGGGAGGGAAGAAGTAAGGGAGGGAGGAAGGAAGGAAGGAAGGAAGGATAGTTTTAATGGAGGGGTAGGAGCTAGAAGATCAGAGAGCTAGTAGCATTGTATGTCATCTGCTGGTGGAATTCTATGTTATCTGCAATAGGAATTGTATCATTCTATACTTTGGTCAGTGTGCCTTAAATGAGCCTGCTGTCACACATAGTCCATAATCATTGCTTCTCCTACTGTGTCATGAGCTCTGGGTAACACTGGCTTGGAGATCTTATTGCCTAGCTGTCTCTGCCAGCTTGTGCTGGCATCTGATGGGGGAGAATTTTCTGTCTTAGAATGATCTTTCTGTATCACACCACAGAGAAGAAGTAATTCACTTAAAGGCTATCAGTAACCATCAGGACCTGATACAAACTCAAAATGTTCATTTTAGGTTGGAGAAATGAATCAAATTATAGAACATGAAAAAATGACAAGAAGAAGGTTGATGAAATTCAAACAGGATGGCAGATGTTGTGGGTTGAATTGCATGCTCCTGAAGATGTACATGTTGGAGTCCTAACACTCAGTATGCCACGGCAGGCCTTGCTTAGACAGAGGATCTTTGTAAATGAGGTCTTTCAGGTGGGCCCCAATCCAATATGAATATCTTTATAAAAGTTAGAGGCAGATACACACATCAAGAAAATGTCATGCATATTAACTCTAGATGTTGTGATAGAATACTGTAGACTAGATGGCTTAAACAGAGTCATTCGTATCTCACAATTCTGGAGGTTGGAAGTCCAAGGTAAAGGTGCCAGCAGGTTTAATTCTTGCTGAGGGCTTACTTACACAGCAGCAAAAAGTTCAAAACATTCAACAGGCAAGTTTCCAGTTGACTCTGAACAAAGTAAAACTCGGCCTTTTAAAACTTTTTAAATCTTTTTTGAGGGAATGAAGGTTTTTGGGGTATGAACTCAAGGATTTATGTTTGCTCAGCGTGTTTGCTTGACTGGTGCTCTACCACATGAACCCTGCCACCAGGACAGCTTTTCGCTACTATTTTTGGAGATGGAGTCTCGTGGACTTTTCTACTAGGAATGGCCGTGAAACATGATCCTTCAGATTATAGCTTCCTGAGTAGTTACAACATGCAGTTAGGTATGAGCCACCAGTGCCTAGCTCAATCTGCCTTCTTAATTCTGGGTGTATACTCTGAATTGCTTTTTTCCCCTTGTCTACGTAGTGTTACATATTTCTTAAAAAATATGTTTTATTGTAAAGATACTGTACAGAGCTTGGTTACAGTTACATGTGCAAGGTAATAAGTCCATTTCTTTTCAAGCATTGTTACTCCCTCCTTTGTTTTTCCCATACCATCCCTTTCCTCCCCACTTCCCCAACTCCTCCCTCCCTCCTCCACAAAGTTGTAAAGTTTGTTTTCAACAGAGTGTCCTGTACATCTCATTGTTAAAATGGGCCAACCTGTATCCATATTCAAGCAGAAGAGGTCAAAAGCTATGTCCATATGACCATATAACCTGATGCTAAGGGAAATGAACCCCAAGATAGGGACACAAGAAATTTTATATTTCTTGTTGTCCTTTTTAATATACTTATAATGTACTATGCAATGTTTTTTGTTTCTTTGTATGTTCTTTCCCCATAGTACAATCCCTGTTTTACTGTATTTGATTCCAGTGTCCTGCATCTTGTATGTACATTTTTTCTAATTTGGGGAGGGGAAGGGAAATAACAAAATGCTGAACTAGTGTTAGGGGTTTTTTTTTGCATCTTTTGTGTATATTGATGATTTCACAGCCTCCAACTGAAGTAATTTTTAGCTTTTCTAAGTGTAGAAAGGCTATGAGGGACTTAAGGGAGAAAATATGTGTACTAGATTGTCAGGTAGCAACATGAGATTTTATTTTGCATTTATACCTTGGCTGGCCTCAAAGTATGATCTTCCCCACAGCTACTTCCTGAGTAGCTAGGATTACAGGTATGAGCCACCAGGACCTGGCTGGAGATGTTTAGCCCACTGTGAATATGTCAGCGATATGTATTAAAGTGTCATGAAATAAAAACACAAATGAAACTAGGTTATATATTGATTGGCTCATAGGAACTAATTTTGAGCCTCCCTAAAGCTCAAGAGGTTCAGTATTTGCTACTGCACTACCATGGATAATGATAATTGGTCAGATACTCACAAAACCCCACATATCATGTTCAAAACCTAAGCAGGATTGAGGCTGAAGTGTGGTTTCATGGTAGAGTGACTGCAGAGCAAGCATGAGGGCTTGAATTCAAATACATGTATTCCACCAAAAAGAAGTAAGTGGCATCCTCTAATACTTTGTTTTCCAATTTGATTTTTCAGCTAATGTACCATATTAGAATGATCTTAGTTAAACAAAGCCTAGACATTTTATAGCCAGTAAGTCAAATCCAGTGCCATGCTCTCCTTTCTGTTGCTGTTGGTAATATTAGGGGTTGAAACTCAGGGCTTTGCATCTGCTAAGCACGTGCTCTTCCACTTGAGCCTTGGCCCCAGTCCTTTCTGTCTTTGTTATTTTCAAATAAGGTCTCACATGCATGCCTGAGTCAACATGGACCATGATCCTCCTATTTAGGTTTCCCATGTAGCTAGGATGACAGGTGTGCAACAAAGATGTGATTCAGCTATTGGATGAAATGAGGTCTTGCTTTTATTCCTGGGCTGTTCTTGAACTGCAATCCTACATCTTGAGTAGCTAGGATTTACAGGTATGAGCCACCCGTACTAGGCCAGCTACCCCTTCTTATAAACAAAGTTTTCCTAAAATACTGCTACCTCTATTTATTTAGAAATTTTCTCTAGTTGATTTTGTATCACAAGGCAGAGACTGTAATCCCCTCACCAAACCTAAAATATTTTCTGTCTGACCCTTTTCAGGAAGAAACTTGTCAATCTCTGCTTCAAAACTTGACAGAAGATTCCACCCTATGAACATTCAACATTTCACACAGGCATTCCTCTACGTGAGGGCATATAATCTTTTTCTCGCTCTTTTTTTGCCTTGTTTTGGTTTGAGTTGTTATTTTTAACTACTATTGCATTGTTTAGTCTCAATGTGAATAAGTGCAAGTATTTCTGCCAACAAGTTTCTCAAGGGAATTGCTATTTACATATGTATGTGCATTTGAATATTTGAAGGATAGCAACAAATAGTATTCCAAACAGTTTATGTAATTATGCCTCCACAAGCATATAGTCATGTGACACATAAAATGTTTCGGTCAATGAGAGACTGAATATGCAACAATGGTTGCATAAGACTATAAAAGAACTGGAAAATAGCCACTGTTACCCCTATAGCCAAACCACTGAAATACCACAACACAAGTGACAGTCATGCGTCTGCAGCACAGAAAAGCCAACTGCACTGCTAGTCACAGAAAAGTACAGCAGTATACATATGAACAGTATATAGTACTGATTAGGAAGTGGTGGTGTGATTCTAGTGGTACATCAGTCTTGAGCATCAGTGGCTCACTCCTATAATCCTAATTACCTCGGGAGGCTGAGAGGTAAGGATCACAGCTTGAAGCCAGCCTAGGCAGGAAAGTTCATGAGACTCTTATCTCCATTTAATCAACAAAAAGCCAGAATCGGGAGGCTGAGAGGTAAGGATCACAGCTTGAAGCCGCCTAGGCAGGAAAGTTCATGAGACTCTTATCTCCATTTAATCAACAAAAAGCCAGAAGTGGAGTTGTGGTTCAAGTGGTAGAGTGCTAGCCTTGAGTAAAAAAGCTAAAGGAAGCTATGCACTGGTGGCCCACACCTGTAGTCCTAGCTACTTGGGAGGCTGAGATCTGAGGATCACAGTTTGAATCCAGTCTGGGCAGGAAAGCTTATGAGACTCTTATCTCCAATAAACTACTTAGAAATAGCTGGATGTGGTGCTGTGGCTTAAGTGGTAGAGCACTAGCCTTGAGCAAAATGAAACTCAGGGACAGTGCCCAGGCTTTGAGTTCAAGCCCCAGGACTGGCAGAAAAAAAAATTATTTAAAAAAAGAAAGGAAAAAAATGCTCAAGGACAGCATCCTGGTCCCAAGTTCAAGACCTGCACTGGCACACACACACACACACACACACACACACACACACACACACACACACACACACACAGATTGTAACAATGATATTACTTGTTTATGCATGCACTATTCCATATGTGCAAGTGTGCGTGCATGTGTGTGTGTGTGTGTGTGTGTGTGTGATCCTCTCCTGTTGAGACCCTGAGACTCCATGAGCAGTCCTACGAGTGTGAAGAGACGTGAGCACAGTAGGCACACAAGAGGCTCTTGCAGGCCCATTGAGCCTCAGTCTTATTGAGATGAGGCAACTTCCATTCCTGGAGGTAAAGTGTCCCCTTTCTTTCCTTGGAGAAAGCCATAGAAGGAAGTTGATGCAAATAAAGGTAGAACGGAGTGATGGACAGGAAAACTGAACCCCACAGCCATTACAGGGCATTAGTCCTGTTTTCTGGGCTTCCTGTCACAAGAAATCAAAAGCAAGCTGGGCACTGGTGGCTCACACCTGTAATCTTAGCTACTCAGGAGGCTGAGGTCTGAGGACTGCAGTTCAAAACTAGCCGGGGCAGGAAAGTGTGTGAGGCTATCTCCAATGAAATCACAGAAAACCAAAAGTGGCCCTATGGCTGAAAGTGGTAGAGCACTAGCCTTGAGTGATAAAGCTTGGGAACAGCATTCAGGCCTTGAGTTCAAGCCCCATAATCAATAAAAAGAAAAGGAAGGAAGGAAGGAAGGAAGGAAGGAAGGAAGGAAGGAAGGAAGGAAGGAAGGAAGGAAGGAAGGAAGGAAGGAAGGAAGGAAGGAAATCAAAAGTTCTTGCAACACACCAGTGGCTCATGCCTGTAGAAGATCTCCCAGCTATTGAGGAGGCCGAGGTCTGAGGATCATGGTTTGAAGCCAGCTAGGGGAAGAAAAGTCTATAAGACTCTTATCTCCAATTTGCTACCAAAAAAGACAGAAGTAGAGTTGTGGCTCAAGTGGTAGAGTGCCAGCAATGAGCAAAAAGCTAAGGGATAGTACCTAAGCCCTGAGTTCAAGTCCCAGTACTACAACAACTAAAGAAGGAAAAAAGTCATACATGTAGTCAACTTTTACATTTGTCTTTATATCCCTTCATATTTTGTTGATGATTTGGCTGTGTACAGGAGTCTATGTTCAAGATAGTTTTCTAGGAAATTGGTTTCTTTTTTTTTTTAACAGTAATTCAATCTCTTCATAATTATGCATTGTGCACTTGAATCTCTCTAAGAATTATTGTTGCATTCTTATTGGCCAGGTATTTTTTTCAGGTTAAAAAAAGCTATGTTTTCCAGTTTGCATTGTTTGCTTATATTAAGGATTTTAGTATAAAGAATTATGGACGTCTATAATCATTGAACCATATGGAGTAAGATTAGGTGAAGTTATGTATCCACTGAAAATTTCAGTGGGATGTTCTAAAGGAGTGATTTTTAGATCTCCAGAAAATTGCTACAAATTCTCATGAATTGTTGCAAACATTTGCTCAGCAGATGTGGATGGGTGGTCCACACAACCTAGGAAGATAACAGGAAGTTGACATTGGCTGTGTTCTTGTCACCTCTAAATAGTGTATCTCCTCCTTTGTCAACCTAATCTCTTACAAGTGTCCTCATAGCTGACACTGTGCCAGAACCAACCAACGAGCCCCTCCTGGGATCTGTGGTTCCTGGCTCTTTTGCAATGTAGGGGCCATCAATGGAAGTGTTGGTGATGCCTGGCTGACAGGGCAGTCCAGCCCTCAGTGTTTCTTTGTTACCTCATTTCTTTCCAAGTCTGGTATGTTGGTTTGTCTTGATCCTTCTCTCTCATGCACATTCAATGTGATTTAATGGTACTTAAACGACTCCATGAGATTTATTGTCTGTTTCTCTGCACATATCCCAGCAATGCTCTTTCCAGAAGGTGTGACTGGGGAGCAGGAAAGCTGCAGGCCCAAGTTCATATGTAGATATCCCTAGGGATTTGAAAGGCATTGGTTCCAGCACCCTCTATGGATGCTCAAGTCTTTTATATGAAATGTCACAATATTGGCATATAACACATCCATAATCCTCTCATATAATTTAAATCATCTCTTGATTTTTGTAACATCCAGGAATGTAAAATGGTATGTAAATAGTTGCTGTATTGTACTCTTTAGGGAATAACTACAAGAAAAAAATCTGTACATGTTCAGTACAGATGCAGTCCTTTTTCCAAGTATTTTTTTATCTCCCCTCTCCTCTCTTCTTCTCACTTCTCCTCTCTTCTCCCCTCCTCTCATCTCCTCTCTTTCTCTTTCCTTTCTTCTTTCCATTCTTCTATTCTTCCTTTCATTTGTGTGCTAGTACTAGTGCTTAAACTCAGGACCTGGATGCTGTCCCTTAGTTTTTTTGCTCCAGACTTGAGCCATACCTCCACCTCCCATTTTTTGGAGAGTAATTAGAGGTAAAGATTCTTACAGAGGGTTGAGAAGGTGGCAAGAGGTGCATGAGGCCCTGGGTTCGATTCCTCAGCACCACATAAGCAGAAAAAATAGCCGGAAGTGGCGCTGTGGCTCAAGTGGTAGAGCGCTAGCCTTGAGCAGAAGAGCTGAGGGACAGCACCCAGGCCCAGAGTTCAGGCCCCATGACTGGACCCCCCCCCCCCCCCAAAAAAAAAAAAAAAGATTCTTACAGACTTTTCTGCCCAGGCTGGCTTTGCACCAGGATCCTCAGAGCTCAGACACCTGAGTAGCAGCTGTGAGCCACTGGCACCTGTGTAAAGCCACTGGTTGAGAACTGGCTGACAGTTAAGGTGAGTGGGATACCTTTTCCTTTGTTCCAAGTTACCTCATCCTCTCCTAAGTTTCAGGATGAAAATGCCACCCAGTCAAAAGTATACTCTGGAACTCCAAGACACGGAAACAAGAGTTTGTATTTTTAGTGTACTGCTTGCAGTTATTTCTTTTTTTTCTTTCATTTTTTCCTCTTTGGTTTGTTACCTGTTGTCACTGTTTTTGATTTCAGTACGCTTTGTCTTTTATATAAGTCCATCTGATTTGGGGAAGGGAAGGGGAACCCCAGAAACCATGGGACAAAGGGTGACCCAATGCAACAACAATACTCACTAGTCACTATGTTGGAAATGAACTTTACAACTTGGGGAGAGGGGAGTTGTGGGGAGGGAAAATGGGAGAAAATGAGGGAGGATAACACTGTTTGAAAAGAAATGTACTCATTACTTTACTTACATACCTGTAACCCCTCTGTATATAACCTTTACAACAACAACAACAACAATAATAATAGTGTACTCTGTTTAGATAATAGACACCAATTTAGCTTTTGAGACAAATACCTCTTTGTCAGTTGTCACCTTCTTTGAAAATAAACCAAATGTTTGATTCTCTTCTCTATTTGCTGCTTTTTATCAAGACAATTGACTTGCTTAGTTAGAAATAATATTTTTTTGTTACTTGGAGCTCTGTAGGTAGAGAAATACCTTGATCAAGCTAGCATCTTGAAGTGGGGATCCATGACAGTTAATTTGAAAACATCTTCAATGAAGACTGAAAATTGAAAGGCTTGTTTTTATTCTTTATCATTGTTATTGTAAAGGTGATGTACAGAGGGGTTACAGTTACATAAGTCAGAGTACATTTCTTTTTTCTTTTTCTTTCTTTCTTTCTTTTTTTTTTGTCTGTCATGGGACTTGAACTCTGGGCCTGAGTGCTGTCCCTCAGCAATTCAGCTCAAGGCTAGCGCTCTACCACTTGAGCTACAGCGCCACTTCTGGTTTCCTGGTGGCTTATTGGAGATAAGAGTTTAACGGACTTTTCCTGCCCGGGCTGGCTTCGAACTGCAATCCTCAGATCTCAGCCTCCTGAGTAGCTAGGATTACAGGCATGATCCACTGGTGCCCGGCTACTATTCTTTTTGGACAATGTCACACCTTCCCTCTCTCCCAGTTTTTCTCTCCTGTCCCCACCCACAAGTTATATAGTTCATTTTCAACATAGTGTCCAGTGAGTACCACTGATGTATTTGTTCACCCTTTGTCCCTCCATTTCTATAACCCCCATCTCTTCCCAAAGAAAGATTAACAAATGAGACAAAAGGAAAAGAAAACAAAAACAGCAACAAAAGAAAAAAAACCCTCTTCTTTCCATGTCTTGGAGTTCATTTCAATAAATATTGTTTTATATGATCATATACACAGAGCCATTATTCCTTTCTGATCCTTTCCTAAGATGTCCTCTTTTGGTCTCATTCTGTGTGCACGCCTAGAGACCTGAATAATTTATCTTGCATGACAGTTGAGTTTATGTGCTTACTTTTCTGATTTGTGTGGTAATGAGATAGATGATTAAATATCATTTCTGAGCATGTTCCTGCAAGTGATTAACATCTAAATCGGAGGATTTAGTAAAACACAAGTTCCCATGTATTATAAATGGTAATATCCTCGTCTGGATAGAACAAAAAAAGTAAGAAGGTGTGACTGGGAAGGTGGCTCAGTGGTAGAGTGCTTGCCTTGCATGCATGAGGCCCTGGGTTGGATTCCTCAGCACCACATAAGCAGAAAAAGCCAGAAGTGGTGCTGTGGCTCAAGTGGTAGAGTACTAGCCTTGAAGTGAAGAGCTGAGAGACAGTGCCCAGGCCCAGAGTTCAAGCCCCACAACCTACAAAAAAATTATATATATATGTATATTATTATTTTAAAAAGTAAGAAGGTTGACCTCATACTCTGCCTGAGCTGGAATATTTATGTTGTGTTTTCTATTCTCCTGGTTCCCAGGCCTCCAAACTTGGACTGGACTCTCACCTATTGGCTTCCTAGTTCTCAGATCCAATCCCTTGACTGATTTCATGGGTGGTCAATTGCCAGCGTATGGACAGCAGGTCATGGGACTTCCTGAATCTATATTCCTGTGAGTTGATATCTTATAATAACCTTGTGTGTGTGTGTGTGTGTTATAGAGAGACACACAGAGAGAGAAAAAGAAAAAAGAAAGAAAGAAAGAGAAAGAGGAAGGAAGGAAGAGAGAAAAAGAGAAAGAGAAAGAAAAAGAAAGAAAGAAAGAAAAGGAAGGGAGGGAGGAAGGAAGAGAGAGAAAGAAAAGAAAGAAAGAGAGAGAAAGAAAGAAAGAAAGGGAAAGAGGAAGGAAAGAAGGAAGGAAGAAAGGAAGGGAGGGAGGGATGAAGGGAGGGAGGGAGAAAGGGAGGGAGGGATAAAGGGAGGGAGAGAGGAAGGAATGAAGGAATGAAGAAAGAGAGAGAGAAAGAAAGAAAGAGGAAGGAAGGAAGGAAGGAAGAAGGAAGAAAGGAAGGGAGGGAGGGAGGGAGGGAGGAAGGAAGGAAGGAAGAGAGAGAGAAAGAAAGAAAGGAAAGGGAGGGAGGGAGGAATGAAGGGTGGGAGAAAGGAAGGAAGGAAGGAATGAAGAGAGACAGAAAGAAAGAAAGAGAGAGAGAGAGAAAGAAAGACAGGCAAGCATGTGTATGTGTATGTATATGTGTATGTGTGTGTGCATGTATACATGAGTATGCATGTGTGTGTATATGCATGCATCCTATGATCTGCTCCTCCAGAAACTTCCTTACACAAGACCCTAACATATATTAGGTGATACATAGATTTCTTCAAGTCTTTCTTGTACTTAGCATAATAAGCTTCGGGGAGGGGGTGGAGGGCAATATAAGAATTTGGAGAAGAGCCAATTGGTTAAAGGCTGAACTTATTAGTAGAATTTCCTCAGGAATAAAACAAGAAAAATCTCTTGTTTATGTGCTTTATTGTCTTATCTGGGAACATCTGGAAAGTATTCTTACTCACTCACTTCATTTATATTGTTTTCCTAAGAAATAAAAAAATAGAAAAGAAATACCAAATAATGATGCTTCCTTTTGTAAGGGCCAAATATCTCTCCATATCATAGACATATTTAATTATAGATATTGATAAAGCTCTCAACATTGAGTAAGTGATGATTGTAGCAACAGTACACCATGACAGGTTGTTGAATAATACTTAGAGCTATTGTTAGTAGCAGACGTTCAGTGAGTGCCTCTCATGCACAAAATATGATGTTTCATCATTCAGGCAATACAACACTGAAATGTGGCTCTTGCCTGCAGAAAACACACGATCTGCTTCGAGAGATAACACTGATAGTTCAGGCATAGATGGAGAGAATAAATTGCATTGTTTGGCTCCAGGCAAAATTTAGAGCCTTAGGGTACTAAGTGCATTAACTTCCTTAGTCTCCTTCTTAAAGATCAATTTGATTCAAAACAAGGAACTGGGATATGAGAAATGTATTATCTATTGCTGTGTAACAGATGATCTCCCCAAACTGTATTAGCTTAAAACAGTACACACATCATCTCAGTTTTTGTGAATTGAGAATTCAAGTTCATTTTAGCTGAGTAATCTGACTCAGGGTCTCTCAAGAGGTGTAATCAAGGTATTAGCATGGCTGAAGTTTTATTTGAAGGTTCAAATTCTTCTATGCTTATGCACATAGGTTTGTTCTTTTTGCCAATACTGGATCTTGAACTCAGGGACTGTCACTGTGCCCTAAATTTTTTTTTTTGTTCAAGGCTAGTACTCTACCACTTAAGCCACAGCAACACTTTCAGCTTTTTGCTGGATAGGATTTTCATGGACTTTCCTTCCCTAGGCTAGCTTAGAACCTCAACCCACAGATCTCAGCCACCTGAGTAGCTAGTATTACAGGTGTGAGCTACTGGCACCCAGCATGCACATGGTTCGTGATGGGTTTTATGGCTTCAAAGTTTAGAGGGTTGATAGCTCCAAACTCTGAAGTGGTGACCACATCAGTGTGCTGCCATGCTGACAAAGTTTTGCATCAAAATCACCAAGGGGTAGGCAGGACACCAGTGACTCATACTTGTAATTCTAGCTATTCAGGAGACTGAGTTCTGACTGTCTCAGTTCAAAGCCAGTCAGGGCAGGAAAGATTATCTCAATTAACTATCCAAAAATGCTGAAAGTGGAGCTATGGCTGAAGTAGAGGAGTACTAGCCCTGAGCAAACAAGCTCAGGGCCCAGGCCTTGAGTTCAAGCCCCAAGATTGGCACAAAATAAAAAATCAGAAAGGGAGCTGGAAACAAAGTTCAGTTGTACAGCATGTGTTTAGTATGTATAAGGTCAATGAAGTTCAGTTCTCAACACCACTGAGAGAGAGAGAGAGACAGAGACAGAGACAGAGAGGGAGAGGCAGAGACAGAGAGAGAATCTGCTAATGAACGTTATTGTCTTATATAATATAATTACAGGAGTGACATCCATCACCTTTGCTATATTCTACCAGGTTAGAAGTTAGTTCCAGCACTTAAATGCATTCTCCAGGAGGGGTTCCATAAGGGCTATGCCACCTGTATCTGCCCCTGTAGGCCATGCCCGCAGTAAAAGAATTAGTCCTGTCTAAGTCCCAAGCCCCAAGAGAGGCACACATGAGTGGCACCTGAGTGAAGTCAAGACAAGCACATAGATTTTGTGCTGGGGAAGGGAGCAGAGCTGAATAATGAGAGAGGCACAACATTATTGGCCAAGCCGGGCACACGGGTGGCTCACACCTGTAATCTTAGCTATTCAGGAGACTGAGATCTGAGGATCAATGTTAGAAGCCAGCCTGGGCAGTCAAATCTAAGGGACTCTTATCTCCAATTTAAAAAGCCACAAAAAAAAAGAAAGTGGGTATGTGGCTAAAGTGGTAGAGTATTTAGCCTTGAAAAAGTCCAGCAAGTGCATGAGGCCTTACGTTCAAGTTCCAATACTGGCACACATACACGCAAAAAATCCAATGTCCAAGAAACTCTGTATGATAAGAAGAAACAAAACAAAACTATACTTGTGGATAGATCTGCCATGCTCCAAAATAACTCAAATCTTATCAATTCTTTAGACCCATATTACAGGTAACAGGGACAGAGGAACAGTAAAATAACCCAGAAGGAAAACTGTCTGATAAAAGTTCAAAAATTGGACACTTTTCATGATGGTTGTCCTGATTGCTTCTAAGAGCAGATTGAAAATAAGGTGGGTAGAGATTGGGGTTGATGGAATTTAAAGCAGAATGCAACGATCATACTTTGGTTTTATTATTTCATTATTTTATCTTTTTTCTAATCCAATGAGCAATGTGCTGACATAGAAAGGTTTGAGGCAGGTGCATCTTACACAATGTTGTGCATACTTAGGAATCACAAAAGCATTTAAATCCTTATTTGTAAAAAGGCAAAGAACAAGTGGGACCAGGTACCAGTGGCTTACTAGTGAGCTACTCAGGAGACTGAAACCTGAAGATCATCATTTGAAAGCAGCCCAAGTAGGAAAGTCTGTGAGCCTCTTATCTCCAATTAACCACAAGTGACTCAAGTGATAGAGCACCAGCCTTGAGGGTGAGAAGATGAAGTCTTCATTTCAAGTCCCAGTACCAGCCCCCACATCCTCTCCCCCCCAAAAAAGAATAAGTGGGAAAGTCTAAATATAGATTGGGCATTAGATATTTGATAATTATTAAATTCATTTATGTGATAATGGTATCATGATTAAAGAGGAGAAATCCCATCAACCCTTTGTACCACAATTTCCTCACCCATAAATTCAACCAATCTTGGGTGAAAAAAATCCCATAACATCCTGAAAAGTACTATATCAGATCCGTGCAGATGAAATGACACAAAGTGTACTCTGCACTCACTTCCTGCCACTCATACATCCTCAGCCTCTGTCCATACACATTGGTTGAACATTGCTCACTTTCCTCTCACTCCTTCATATAGTAGGTAGGTAGACCTACGGTAGAGATTGTGGTGTGTCAAGCCTATAATCCTAGTTACTTGGGAGGCAAAGATTAGTAGATTGCAGTTTGAGGCCAGCCTGGGGGGTGGGGGAGTGGGGGGGGGGGAGGGGGAAGATTTCCAGGTCAACTTGTAA
Source organism: Dipodomys spectabilis (assembly GCF_019054845.1). Lineage (NCBI taxonomy): Eukaryota > Metazoa > Chordata > Mammalia > Rodentia > Heteromyidae > Dipodomys > Dipodomys spectabilis. Next base: position 16,463,529 of record NW_024870775.1, read on the forward strand.
AGATCCATAGCTTTTCTCTACATCAGCAATAGTTGATAAGGAAATTCAGGAAAAAGTAAGATTCAAATTATGATGTACAAAGTATGAAATATTTAGGAATTATCCAACAATATAAGATGGTAAAATATGAAGAGTCTAGCAAAGTAGGTAGAGCAAGTGAACAAACACAAAGAATCTCACACTTTTGGATAAGCCACTTAGTGTGACCTGTTGGTTCTCCCTAAATTACTTTATTAATAAAATACAGTGTCAGTTAAAATTTCACTTGGAGTCAGGCATAGTGACTCAAGCCTGCAGTACTAGCTACTTGGAAGGCAGAGACCAAAGATCTCTGCCAGCCCAGGTATAAAAACTCACAAGACTCCAATCTCAACCAATGGCTGGGCATGGTGGTGCACATTTGTCAACCTAGCTATGGAGGAAGTACAACAGCTGGATATAGTGGTATACACCTGTCGTGCTAGTGATAAGAAGGAGTATAAGTAGGAGAATTCTGGCCCTCGCTGGCCCCAGCATCGAACAAGACACTTCCTGAAAAAAACAACAACACCAACAGAGCAAGGCTTGGTGGTAGAGTGCTTGCCTAGCATGCAAAAAGCCCTGGATTTGATTCCTCAGTACCACAGAAACAGAAAAAGCCAGAAGTGGCACCATGGCTCAAGTGTTAGAATGCTAACCTTGAGCAAAATAAGCCCAGGGGCAGTCCTCAGGCCCTGAGTTCAAGCCCCAGAACTGGAAAAAAACAACAACAACCCCAAAGCAAAAAGGTGCTTAGCAGTGGCTCAATGTTAGAGTCCTTGTCTAGCAAACACAAGGCTCTGTATTCAGTTCCCTAAACAAGACAGTGAATCAATTATCTACATAACATCTCACTTTATTTGGCTTTATTAGAGATATAGAAAGGGGAATATGTGTGAATTATATGCCCATCGTAGCACAGTGTTTTACAAGAGACTTGAGTATGCACAAATTTGAGCAGGGAGATTGTGGAATTAATCCCCTTAGATATCGAGGACAACTATTTCATAGTTTTTGGAAGTGTAGGATGAAATATTTAGGGGTAAAATGATTTTCAAGCTGTAATCCATTTTATAATAGTCATATGTATATAATCATATCAGGGAAGACAAAATACGCCAGGACCTAAGAACATGGTAATATTTTCAAGTAGGCTTTTTTATGTAAATTCTAGAAAGCATCTTTTAAAAAAATGTGTATGTGCACTCACACACTTTTGATCTTGGTTTTGCTCTTAGTTTGTTCTTAATGATATCAAGCTGCATATTTTTTCTCAAGCTACCACTGCCGGGATCTGAGCAATTGCTTCATATGCAAATGGAACATGTTCAGGCCTTCAGCTACTGGTTTGAATCAAGAAGGGTTATTCTCTTCCAGGACATGTCTGGAAACAGTAGCTGTTAGGATCTGTTCAGCTACTCCACAGTCCTCGGAATCCAGGACCTCACTGTTCCTGTTCCATTCCTCTGTCCTTGGTGTGGCAGAGTTCAGATTCACATCGGGTATTTCTGGCAGTAGACACAGAAGTGGAACTGAGGGACAACCATCACCTTGTCAGGATCCTACCAAAGACTCTGTAACTGAATCTCACGGCAGCCAGAGCTGCAAGGGATCCTGGGAAGCCAGCCCTCAGCTCTTCCAACCTCCTCTAGGATTAGCAAAGGAATAGAGGGCTATGAATTGGGCTCTGGACAACCTATCAGTTTATTTTTATTGCTGTTGTTTTGCCTCCAACCGGTTCCTACAATGTCTAAATATCCTAAGATTTATTTGGTATGAATCACCTTAAAAGTTAAAACAATGAAGCCAGGCGCTGGTGGCTCACGCCTGTAATCCTAGCTACTCAGGAGGCTGAGATCTGAGGATCACGGTTCAAAGCCAGCCCGGGCAGGAAAGACCGTGAGACTCCTATCTCCAATAAACCATCAGAAAACTGGAAGTGGCGCTGTAGCTCAAGTGGTAGAGTGCTGGCCTTGAGCTGAAGAGCTGAGGAACAGGGCCCAGGCCCAGAGTTCAAGCCCTACGACTGACAAAAAAAAAAAAAAAAAAAAAAGTTAGAACAATGATCTATGAACGCCAGGCAGGGTCTTGCTATATAGTCCAGGCTACAAACTGGAACATTTCTTGTCTCAGCCTCACACTTGAAATTTTCCTGTCATAGCATCCCATGTGCAGAGATTAGAGGTGTGTGCTACTATGCCTAATCTGTGATCAATCATATTTGGTCATAGATTTTTTTTCATTTTTAAAATTATTACAAAGGTGATATACAAAGGGGTTACAGTTACATAAGTCAGGTAATGAGTACATTTCTTTTTGGACAATGTTGCCCCTTCCTTCTCTCTCTCAGTTTTTCCTTCCCATCCCACCCACAAGTTGTGCAATTTATTTTCAACACAGTGTCTAGTGAGGAGCACTGTTGCATCTTTTCACCTTGTGTCCCTCCATTTCTGTGCCCCCCTTACACTCCCAAAGAAATATAAATGAACAAGCAAGATAAAAGGAAAAGAAAACAAGAACAACCAAAAAGGAGGGGAAAAACCTCTTGTTTTCATTTCCTGGAGCTCATCTCAATAAATATTATTTTATATGATCAGATGTACATAGGTATTGCACTTTTGTGTTCCTCTCCTGAGCGTATCCTCCTTTGGTCTCACTGTGTAATTTCTATTTTTATTTCTCCTATTGTCATTGAGTAGTAGACTTGGAGTATAAGACTCAGAAGAGCAATTGGAATTGCAATAGGGCCCACTTTCCTTTTCTGTGATATGGTAATGTGCCTGCTAGAAGGATCTTTATAAAAAGAAGTTGGAGCTAGAGCCCTGTGGCTATCACTTGCCTTCAGGAAGGACCTGACTTGTCCTACCTCATCTCCAATCCATGACTGTCTGGAAGACCTGCTTAGTTCAGAGGTGACAAGTAGGATCACTGTAGCTTTATGTAAACTAACCATAAAGTAGAAATGACCCAAATCTCTATCAAGTATGACAGACAACATTGTCCTATATTTTGTGCAGGGGAACTCTAGTTAGCACTAATGTACTGACAAAAGAAATCATGGAGATGAATTCTAAAAGCATTAGGTAAATCCAGTGGATTGTTTGAAGACAGCTTGGGCAGACAAATCTCTAAGACACCTTCTCTGACAAGCAAAAAGCTGTGATGGAGATATGGCTCAAGGGGGTAGAGCACTCACTAAGCAAGCCAAGTAAGCAAGGCAAGTAAGCTAAAGACCTTGAGTTCAAATCCCTGTAGCTGCTTGAAAAGAAAAAAAGCATTAAGTGAGGGAAGGAAGGCAGAAAGAAAAGATGAAATGTGTTGCCATTTTACATGCTTCCTTCTAGTAAAGCAGTGTCACAGGGACAGGGCATAACTAATTGAGTTAAGATTAACTTCCTATGTCTATGTTACACTTGAATAAAGCTATTTTTAAATGTTTAAAACAAAAATTGCAAACTTTTCATTTGAAAAATCACCAACTTTAGTGTGAATTATGTGATGGGAGGCATCCAATGCCTCCCATCAACATTGATGGGAGGCATCCAATGCCTCCCATCAACATTGAACAAATCACCAAATGCACAACCTCTCACCAAATATTGGGTCTAAACACCCAGTTGACAAAGATGAATAAAGGATGTTCCGTGTTCTTAGGAAGTTTATGGGACAATAGTAAACAGGCTTGTAAAAAAAAAAAAAAGATTGTACAGAAAGAACACTCACGAAGTTATGGCAGCCTTGCCTGGGAACTCAGAAATGTCCCAGAGAAGAGAAGAAGACAACACAATCATGTGCAAGGTGATGGAAGGCTGGCAGCCTGGGAACTGCAGGTGGTCTTGTACAATGGCATGTACGATGGGTTTCTATGCATTCCCAGGAAAATTTTTTTGGCTTTGCAGAAATTAGGCAAATCTTCTTCCTGCTGCAGATGAGTGATGTGAGATCAACTGGAAACTTAAGTCAGGGAGCCCCTGTATTTATACTGCAATCTTACAACATTTCTAACCATGTAAGCATGGCGTGTGCTTGCTGAACTGTTTCTTAACTTGTAGCTCACAGAGTGGCTGCACTTGCACACATCTGCTAGTACTTGGAATATATATATATATATATATATATATATATATATATATATATATATAACATGTATATATATATATGTATATATATGTATCAATCAGAACAACAAGCCAGAAATAACTTACTATGGCAGATTTATACCTGGAAATCCTGGCTCAAGGATGGCACAGAAGTTCTGGGCACTTGGGAAGTCTGGCCAAATTAAAAGGCAATTGAATTTCTTGTGTGGGGTTTCCCAGGGTCTCTCCCTCTCTTCTGACTGACTGGCAGCGTGGAAACAAAACATTAGATCAGAAGGAGAAGAGCCAATCAGGAAATACTGAAATAACCTTGTGCCTGCCAGATCAGGAGAAACAATGATAGCCACAATGTCATCAGCATTTCAGTATTGTTTTTTGAATGGAAATTCTTCACCTCTCCTTTTTTGGTCACTTCAGACTTTTGCTGGTGGCTTTAAAAATGTCTGTTCTTCCATGACATGATAGGAAAGGCACTTTTAGAGCTGTAGTTTAGTTATAAATGACTCTGCCACAACTGGTTTTTATTTCCATTTTGTTTCACTGACTGAGAATGTAAATTGAACTTTAGTGCTATTGTGCTTTGTTCTGCTCCTCTTTGGGGAAATGTGTTCTGAATTAAGGTCCACGAGGAAGCCAGAGCAGTCCTGAAGCTTTTGAACAGCCCCAGAGCCAAGCAAAGACAGAATGTGGTTTTATGAGGCCCAGATGGTGCTGTGAGTGTCACGGATGTCTTTATGTGGGAAGGTCAGGGGTTCAGGTTCCATCTGGAAGGGTCTCAGAGCCCTTTTATATCTGGGGAAGAGAGGTGGGCTCCTGGGTGGAAAATGTAGCCACCTGCAGGGAGGAGGATGCTGCCATCTCAGCCTGCCCACCCTGCTCTCCTTCTTGGCCTTTCACAAGAGTGCGAGGAGATATTGCTGTGACTCTGAACTGTTTTCCACCATCTGTGTCTCCACAGCCTCTTTCATGAACATCCTGGAATCAGCTCTTCCTCGCTCATTATTAGGATCCGGTCTCTCCTCTCTCACTGACTTATTCCTGAAGCCAGCAGGAATGATTTTATTTGCGGGCCATCCCTATTCAGGATGCCTTGGAGAGTGAATAACCAAAAGAAAGATTCCGAGACTGGTTTCTTTTCCTTTTTGCCACCTGTGGGGCTTGAACTCAGGGCCTGGGTGCTGTCCTTGAGCTTTTTTACTCAAGCCTAGTGCTCTATCACATTGAGCACAGCTCCACTTCTGGTTTTCTGGTGGTTATTTGGAAATAAGAGTCTTGGATTTTCTTGACTGGTCTGGCTTGAACCTCTATCCTCAGATCTCAGCATCCTGAGTAGCTGGGATTACAAGTGTGAGCCAGCAGTGCTTGGCTATCTTTTTCATGAAAAATAATTAAGCCAGGCACTGATGATTCAAGATTGTAATGGTAGCTACTCAGAAAGCTGAGCTTTAAAAATCATGGTTCAAAGCCAGTCTTGGCAGCAGCAAAGTCCAAGAGACTCTTATCTTTAAAGGGAAAAAAAACCCTAAAACCCAACCCCCCAAAAACAAACAGAAGTGAAGCTGTGATTCAAGTGGTAGAGAGCTAATATTGAGGGAAAAAGCTAAGAGACAGAGGCCAGTCCTATATTCAAGCCCCAGTACACCTCTTGCTGTATCTCTCAGTCTCTGTCTCTCTGTCTCTCTCTTTCTCTGTCTCTGTCTCTCTCTGTCTCTCTGTCTCTCTGTCTCTCTCTCTCTCTCTCTCTCATATGTGTGTTTTGGAGGGTTTGAAGTCAGACCTTGTACTTGCTAGCCAGCTGTTCTATCACTTAAGCCACATCCCAGCTTTGTTATTTTTCAAATAGTGTTTCACTTTTTACCAGGGATGGGCTGGGCCTCAATCTTTCTATTTATTCTTTTTCTATAGATGGACTGACAGGTACGTCTCAACATACCCAGCTATTGGTTGCAATGGGCATCTTTCAAACTTTCTCCTCTCCAGGCTGGCCTCAAATTGACATCACCCCAATGCTCACCTTCAGAATAGCTAGTATTACAGGCATGACTCACTGAGCCTTAATCTGAGACTATTTTCAACTTAGTCCAGTGGACATGAATCTAGACTCAGCAATGCCATTTGATTTGGCTTCCAAATAGGACTGGAAAAAGTCACAATAGCTTTATGATCATATTCTCTTTATTTAAATTTTATTGTAAAGGTGATGTACAGAGGGGTTACAATTACATATATTGGGCAATGAGTGCATTTTTTTGAACAGTGTTACCCCTTTCCTCATTTTCTCCCACTTTTCTTTTGTAAAGTTTATTTCCAACATAGTGTCTAGTGAGTATCACTGCTGAATTGGTTCACCCTTTGTCCCACCATTTCTGTGATTCCCCCTCCCCTCCCCAAATCAGATAAACTTACATGCAAGACAAAGGGTATAGAAATAAACAACAGAGACAAAGGGAATAAACCAAAGAAAAAAAGAAATAACTGTCAACAGTATAATAAAAAAAAAAAACTCTTGTTTCCATTTCTTGGAGTTCATTTCAATAAGCACCATTTTATATGGCCATATGCACACAGCTTTTGAGCCATCGTCATCCTCTCCTAAGAATATCCTCCTTTGTTCTCACTATGTGAATGCTTAAAGTGCTGTTTAATTAATCACGTCTAAGCGTAATTATTTGTCTTTTACTATGGGTTAACTTGTAGATTTATAGATATATTCTAGTTATTACAAACGAGGGAAACCATACAGCCTATCTTTCTTTGGCTCTGGTTTACTTCACTTAATATGATTTTTTTCCCAAGTCTTTCCATTTCTTTATGAATGGGGCTATGTCATTCTTTCTGATGGAAGCATAGAATTCTATTGTGTATATATACCACATTTTCTTGATCCATTCATCCACTGAGGGACATCTGGGTTGATTCCATATCTTTGCTATGGTAAATAATGCTGATGCATCAGGGCCTCATATCTAAAATACACTCTGAGCTCAAAAAATTAAACCTTCCAAAAACAAATCCTCAAAGAAACAACAACCCCATTAATAAGTGGGCTAAAGACTTAAGAGAGTCTTCTCCAAAGAAAAAATAAGAATAGCCAATAGACACATGAAGAAAGTTCAACATCTCTGGCCATAAAAGACGTGCAAATCAAAACAACATTGAGATTCTACCTCACCCCAGTTAGAATGGCCATTATTAAGAAAACAAATAATAACAGATGCTGGTGGGGATGTGACCAAAGGGAATGCTACTACACTGTTGGTGGGAGTGTAAACTTATTCAACCACTCTGGAAAGCAGTACGGAGGTTCCTCAAAAGACTCCACATAGAGCTCCCTTATAACCCAGCAATCCCACTCCTAGGCATTTACTCCAATGATCACAAACCAGCCTGCATCATATTCTTGATCATAATCTTCCATTTAAAAAAAATTCAAAGAACTCTATGCCAGGCACTGGTGGCTCATGCCTGTAATCCTAGCTACTCAGGAGGCTGAGATATGAGGGTAGTGGTTCAAAGCCAGCCCAAGCAGAAAAATCCGTGAGACCCTTATCTCCAATTAACGACCAGAAAAACAGAAGTGGCATTATGGCTCAAGTGGTAGAGCACTAGAGTGCAGGGACAGCACCCAGGCCCAGAGTTCAAGCCCCATGACTGACAAAAAAAAATTAGAAGAACTCTAATGGGCATGGTGGTACATGCCTTTAATCACAATATTCAGGAGGCTGAAGGAGGATTGGAGTCTAGTCTGTACTATAGTGTAAGAAGTTATCTTAAAACAAAACTAAACAAACAAAAAATGAACCCACCCAAATCTTTAGCTGGACTGAAGAACACATTGTGCAATGCCATCTTAACCCATTTTTGAGAACATGGTTTAGAGACATCAAGGAATAATCATGTTGTACAACCATCACCATCTTCTGACCCATCTACAGAAATCTTTTATGAAAACTCTGTTGCCAGCTGACACAGACTTTTTCAGTCAGGACCACAAGCAGCTCAGAACTCTGGCAATCTTTTTCTTTTTCTTTTGGTTGGTCATGGGGTTTGAACTCAGGGCCTCGGTGCTGTTTCTAAGCTTTTCACTCAAGGCTAGCGCTCTACCACATAGAGCCACAGTGCCACTTCCAATTTCCTAGTGGTTAATTGGAAATAATAATCTCACAGACTTTCATGCCTAGATGGCTTTGGAACCTGATCCTCAGATCTCTACCTCCTGAGTAGCTAGGATTACAGGATTACAGGCGTGAGCCACCATCACCCAGTTTCTGGCTATCTTTTTTGGCTAAATGTTTAGGTGTGAGTACCAAAAAATTATTTTCCTTCATCTGTCAGCACTGAGCTGAGCCCTTGTAGAAATGAAACAGTTGTTTCCTCTGTCCACCTTATGTTCATTGATTGGAGACCTATACATTAAATGGGCAGATAGTCACAAGAGGCAAACCAAGTTTACTAACAGGTACATAGCATTTTGAAATGATGTGGGTTTTGCAGCATCTCACAAAGAACAGGACATTTGTAGAAAAGAATGAGGCCAAGGACAGTGCCAAGAGGCAGCAGACATGGAAGCTGGACAGGTGGGGAAACGGAAGCAAAGGCTAGTCGTGGGGTCAGCTGTGTAGGTCCCTCAAGAGTCTTCTCAGTTTGATGAGGAGCTAATAAATCTCAGGGATTAGCAGTTACCTCTGCCCTCCGTGGTGAGAGGAGAGAGGACACCCTTACCAACCTGTTCTGCTAGTGGAGGGAGAGCAGAACCTGTCCTGTATTTGCCTACTCTCAGTTTCCTTCAGCTCCAAAGAACCTTTATGCCAAGTGGCTCATGCCACCCCATTTCCCCTGAGCATGATGAATTTCTCCCTGTTCTTTACCTACGTAAGGGAAAAGGGATACTTCCGATCATGGCAACCCACTCCTCCATATTTAGAAGCAACAAACTGCCCAAGATGTAATCAGTGTGTTCTTCTGCCCTTCTCTGAAGCTGTGGTGCATCACAAATGTTAGATAAAGCTGGGAGAGGATCTGAAAAGAAAAACGAACATTAGAAACTATAGGAGAGGGGCTGGGAAGGTGGCTCAGTGGTAGAGTGCTTGCCTTGCTTGTATGAGGCCCTGGGTTCGATTCCTCAACACCACATAAGCAGAAAAAGCTGGAAGTGGTGCTGTGGCTCAAGTGGTAAAGCACTAGCCTTGAGCTGAAGAGCTGAGGGATGGTGCCCAGGCCCAGAGTTCAGGCCCCATGACAGACAAAAAAAAAAGGAAGAAACTATAGGGGGGGAAAAAAATCCCTTCCGTGTGTGTGTGTGTGTGTGTGTGTGTGTGTGTGTGTGTGTGTGTGTGTGTGTGTGTGTGTGTGTGTGCCAGTATTGGGGCTTGAGCTCAGGGACTGAGTACTGTCCCTTAGCTTTTTTTTTTTTTTGTCTGTAGTAGGGCCTGAACTCTGGGTCTGGGCACTGTCCCTCAGCTCTTCAGCTCACAGCGAGCGCTGTACCACTTGAACCACAGCACCACTTGCAGTTTTCTTTTTTTTTTTTTGTCGGTCGTGGGGCTTGAACTCTGGGCCTGGGCACTGTCCCTCAGCTCTTCAGCTCAAGGCAAGCGCTCTACCACTTGAGCTACAGCGCCACTTCCGGTTTTCTGGTGGTTTATTGGAGATAGGAGTCTCACGGTCTCTCCTGCCCGGGCTGGCTTTGAACCGCAATCCTCAGATCTCAGCCTCCTGAGTAGCTAGGATTACAGGCATGAGCCACCAGCGCCCAGCCCTCACTTGCAGTTTTCTGAGTGGTTTATTGGAGATAAGAGTCTTACAGACTTTCCTGCCCAGGCTGGCTTTGAGCCATGATCCTCAGATCTCAGCCTTCTGAGTAGCTAGGATTACAGGCGTGAACCACCGACGCCCAGCTTGTCCCTTAGTTTTTTCATTCCAGGCTGGCTCTCTACCACTTGAGCCACATCTTTCCTTCTGGCTTTTTGCTGGTTAATTCTCCAATCAATAAGAGCCTTAATGAACTTTCCTGTCAGGACTGACTTTGAATTGTGACCCTCAGATCTAGCCTCCCGTTTGTTTTCAGAGGGTAGATAACTGGGTTTGTAAACTGAGGTAAAGTGGCAGAAATGTACACATATTGACTATGTGTACAAAGACTCCCAAGAATGCAAAGGAACTCTCAAAGCCAGTTGGAGTTAGCAGCTGTGTGCCCACCTGGAGTGGAGCAGGTTGGGGAGGAGTATAGGGTTAGCAAGTAAATGTGACCTCCGAGGAATAAGTGACCTTGGCCTTGTGCCCTGCCAGCCTCCTGCCTCTCCTGTCCTGTGATTTGAGTTACTCTTCTTCAGATGGGGAGATTTTCTTTTCTTTCTTTTTGCCCCAATACTAGGGCTTGAACTCAAGGCCTGGCACTGTCCCTGGGCTTTTTCATTCAAGGCTAGTACTCTATCACTTGAGCCACAGCCCCACTTCTGGCTTTCTAATGGTTAATTGAAAATAAGAGTTGAATGGATTTTCTTGCCTAGGCTGGCTTTGAACAAACATCCTCAAATCTCAGCCTTCTGAGCTGCTAGGATAACAGGCATAAGCCACAGGTGGGCTCCTGGTTGGGGAGATTTCCAGAAGGGGACTCATCTCATGACAGTAGCCTTCCTTGCAAAGGGTGGGGCTTCTATCCCAGATGGACAGGCTGGGACAAGGTGCCTCCTGCATTCACTCTTCCTGAAGGGCCTTCAGTTTCAAGTCCGATGGGACATTTTTTTGGGGTGTGTGGGTCGGTGGTATTTTCTGAGTTCCTTCAAGCACATTTTAGCCAGTTTGTCCCGACTCTTTGTTGTGTTTTTAAGACAGGGTCTCACCAGGTGCCAGTGACTCACACCTGTAATCCTAGCTACTCAGGAAGCTGAGTTCTGAGGATCATGGTTCAAAGCCAGCTCTGGCAGGAAAGTCTGTAAGACTCTTATCTCCAATACACTATTCAGAAAAAGCCAGAACCAGTGCTGTGGCTCAAGTGGTAGAGCACTAGCCTTGAGCATGGAGAGGCTTAGGGACACTGCCCAGGCCCTGAGTTCAAGCCCCAGGACTGGCAAAAAAAAAAAAAAAGACAGGGTCTCACCATGTAGACCAGGCTGGTCCCAAAGGTCCAGTTATTTCAACTCATCATCTTGGTTCTGGGATTATAGGCCTTGTGCTACCACCACTTGGAAGATCCCTTAATTTGAATATCTGCTTAAGTCACAGTTAGCTTTTGATGAGCAAAAACCAGTTTTCTTCTTATTGATAAGCAGCATTGTACTATTTTGCATAGAATATGATAAATAGATTCTTTCTTCAATTTTCCGGGGGGCTGCTGCAGTTTTCCTGTGAGGAACAGTTATAAACCAGTGCAGCAATTGGCAGCAACTGCCTGTGGGTTTTTTACTTGAGGCTCAGGTGGGAAAGAGCCATCTTCTATGTAATATATCCTATGCATCTATCTGTTTATTTGTCTATCTATCTATCTTACACACACACACACACACACACATACACACACACACACACACACATACTTCATTCATGCAAAACACCCTATGACACTGAGCTCTAACACTCTCTTATTTATTTATGGATGGATGAATTGATTTGTTGATGTTAGAGTTTACATTTAGGGCCTCATACTTGGTAGGCAGAAACTCTGCAACTTGAACTGTGTCTCCCCCCTTTTTTATTGGTTATTAATCAGTTAACTAATCAAATTATTTATTTATTTATTTATTTTTGTGTCAGTTCTGGGGCTTGGAACTCAGGACCTTGAATTCCCTTACCCTTTTTCACTCAAAGCTGGTACTCTAACACTTAGCCCACAGCTTCACTGCTGGATTTTGGGTGGTAAATTGGAGATAAGAGTCTCATGAACTTTTTCTGCCGAGCTGGTTTTGAACCTTGATTCTCAGATCTCAGCCTCCTAAGTAGCTAGGATTAGAGGCATGTGCTACTGGTGCCTGGTTACTGTTAATTATTTTCTAGAAAGGGTCTTATCTTATGACTGGACTAGCCTGATCAGAGATCCTATTTGCACTTCCCTACATTACTAGGGATGCCAGGCACATGCCACTGTGCCAAGCCATTGTAAGTTACCATGTGGTTGGACCATAAGTACACAACTCTGCCTACCCATTGACTGAGCTAGAGTATCTCAATTTTTATATCCAAGTGGGCCTCAACTCATTCCCAAGTAGCCAATATTACAGGCATAAGCCACTGCACCCAGTGATGTTTGAAGTGATGTTAAACTCATCAACAAACTGTACAAATAGAAGCAAGAGTTCTTGTCTGCTCTCACTCAGCTTTTCCAGTGTTAATATTTTCCATAAGCATAGCAGGGCAATCAAGCCCAGGAAATTAGCATTAATGCAATGTTACTAAATACACTACAGACCTCAGTGGAATTTTGCCAGTTTTCCCATTCATGTCTTTTACCTGTGCCAGGTTCCCATCCAGGAGACAATGTAGCATGCAGTTGCTATAGTGCCTTGCTCCTCCTGTCTGGGAGCATTGTCTTCCTATCCTTTCATGGTCTCTCTCTCTCTCTCTCTCTCTCTCATTGGTGGCCTTGAACTCAGGGCGTGGGTGCTCTCTTTGAGCTCTTTTTGTTCAAGGCTAGTACTGTGCTTTGAGCCACAGAGCCACTTTTTGGTGGCTGGTGGTTAATTGCAGCTAAGAGTTTCAAGGACTTTCCTGCACAGGCTGGCTTTGAACAACAATCCTCAGATCTCAGCCTCCTGAGTAGGTAGGGTTACAGGTGAGAGCCACCAGCACCCAGCATTATAGGGCATCTCTTGATCTATGTGTGTCTCAGCACGGTGCATCCTAATATGATTCACAGTCCTGCAGACATCTTATGCTTGGCTATGCTGACCTTGACCACTTGGTCAGGATGGTATCTGTTGAGTTTCTCCACTGTGCAGTATCATTTTCAAGGAGAGGGGTCATTTTGAAACAGTGTAATGTCTTGTCCCTCCAATCTTACCATTCATCCATGAGCTCTGCCTATAACCATCATTACCCTGGTGGTTTCCTAATGGTGAGTCATTACTTCTTCCTCATTTATTTATTCAAGCTTTAATTTCTATCCATATGGATTCTCTGGTCTTTTCTTTATTTGTTTTCTTGCTTGTTCTTTTATTTTTTTGTTTTTTCCCTTCCCCTCCCCAAGCTGGAAAAGTGTATATACAAGATGCAGGGCACCAACATCAAATACAGTGACAACAGGGTTATACTGTGGGGAGGAACATACAAACAAGCAAAAAAATCACATGGTACATTATAAATACATTAAGAACAATAGTATTTTGCTTAGCATCATCTTATCTGGTCATATATACATAACTTTTGACCTTCTCTGCTTGTCCCCAACATATACTAGATATAGCAAATAAGGGAAACCATAGGACCTATGTTTCTTTGGGCCTGGCTTACTTCACTTAATATAATTTTTTCCCAAGTCTTTCCATTTCCTAACAAATGGGGCAATGTCATTTCTTGATCCACATTTTCTTGATCCATTCATCTACTGAAGGGCATCTGGGTTGGTTCCATATCTTAGCTATGTACCAGACGTTATGTCGAAAAACGAACTCTACAATTTTGGCCAGGTGGGTGGGAAGTGGGGAGGGGGAGATGGGAAGGGATGGGAGGGGGAGATGGGAAGGGATGGGAAGGGGAAACAAAGGAGGAGGTAACAATGCTTGATAAGAAATGTACTCATTCATTACCTTGTCCATGTAATTATAACCTCTCTGTATGGTATTTTCACAATAAAAATAAATAAAATGTTAATTCCTGAAAAAAAAATAATGCTGCAATAAACATAGTTGTGCTGGTAGCTTTAGTATGGTCTTGTTTGTGATCATCTGGGCAAATGCCCAAAAGTGGGATTGCTGGATCATAGGGGAGTTCTATGTGAAGTCTTTTGAGGAACCTCCATACTGCTTTCCAAAGTGGTTGAACAAGTTTACACTTCCACCAACAATGTAATAGTGTTCCCTTCTGTCCACATCCCCTCCATTCTTGCTTGTTTTGAGACAATGTCTTAGTTTGAGCCCAGGCTAGCTTCAAACTTGTGATCTTCCTGGCTCAGCCTTAAAAAAACATGAGCCACTGCATTCAGCTTTCACAGGTCTTTATTTGAAGGATTGTAATTCATCTAGTAAAAATTCATCTAGTAAAAATTCATCTGGTGATTATGCTCATTAGTTATAGAAGTTTGGTTTTTGATTGGGGCAGGAGTGTCCCAAATTGTAAGTGATTCAGTCAATGCTGATGATGATTATTGTTATTCTTATAACTAGTGTGTATATATATATTGTATATATATATATATATATATACACATAGAATAACATAAGACACTAACAGACATCCATTTAAAAATTTCTGGAATTGGAATACCCCATAGAATTTAAATATATATATATATATATATATATATAAATATATTATCTATCTCTATCTCTAAATCAACCTATTTAGATATTTATTAAGTTTGTTCAGTATTAAGTGTAACTTCTTCAAACCTTCTTAAAATAGTCATCTCCTACATAGCAACTATCTGTCACTAATTAAGTTTTTTTTTTCAAGTCTTAATAATCATAGGTTGATCATCTTTGTGAGGTCATATGAAAGATTAGGTGTTGGTATATGATACTTTGCTGAATTTTCAAACTTCCAATAACGTGCATTTCTTTTATCACAATAAAAGAATATTTAAAATACTTTGTGATGGAACCTTAAACCTTGTTAGTTTAGAACAGAGAGAACCTCAGTTTGTGGGAGAGGTGGAATACTTTTCTCATTCCTCCTGCTGAAATCTCCAGTCCTTTTCCCTAGACACATATGTATTTGTTTATACATGAGAATGGTGTTAGATAGATTATTTTGTTAGCTTGTAAAATATACAAATTTTATTCATAGTTCTCCTTTTGAAAATAGTACCACCGGGAAACTGTGATCTGTTAAAATTTTCCCCACTACAGTAAAGAATTTTAATTTACTTATGTTTTGGCTTTGAGGAACAAGATTGCTTAAACAAACTCCCTCCAGACCTTGTGGGTTGAGGACTGGATTAGATTAACCAAGTCCCATTTCTTTACCTAAGTGTAACTCTATAGGACTATTAGCAATACATTAAAACCACATTTGTTCGCCATACTTTGTTAAAACCTTGAATGGAGCATTAACTTAAATCACTTTAATTCAGAAAACTCTATACAGAAGTAAACCTTGTAAGCATTGTTATTTAAGAAAACATTTGGAATGAAACCTCCCAGTCTTAATTCTGATTGAGATGAAATGATGTGAGTGACTGTAAGCTCTCTGTTCCTGAATTTCTGCAGAGGTGAGGCATGGCTGAGGCAAAGCATCTTCCCAGGGGCCAGGGAAAGAGGCTACAGTGGGAAGATTCCCCTAGTGCTCACTCTTCCCAAGGCACCTTGAGCCCAGGCACCAGTTTGTGTAGAATGCTCATTCTAATTAAAACCTCTAAGCTGGTTTCTCTCCCACAAGCACCTTATTATTTCTTCTTCTTTCCTCCTCCTCCTCCTCCTCCCTCTCCTCCTCCTCCTCCTCCTCTTCCTCCTCCTCCTCCTCCACTTTCTCTTCTTCCTCCTCCTTCTTTTCCTCTCCCTTCCTCCTTTTTCCTTCCCTCCTCCTCCTCCTTTTTTTTTTTTTTTTATCATTTTTATTCTCTTCTGCTTCCTCCTCCTCCTCCTCCTCCTCCTCCAGTTATGTTCATCTGTGAACTGGTTGTGGCATGGCACAGTCCTGAACAAGAAATTTTAAGGACATGTCTGCTTTAAGGACATGTGTTTCCTTCCAACACCTGATGGAGATGTTTATATGTAGCTCTGAACTTGAACTGCAGAGAACAGAATGAGACAACACATCTGGGCAGGGAACCTTGTGGGGATTGTCCTCCAAATTCCTCAGTTGAGATTTCTTCTTAATATGAGCAGATCCCTTTAGGACCTCCATCAATGCAGTATTCTTTGCAAATCTTGTGAGCTGCAGCCAGGATATGGCAGCCTATACTGACCAATCGTCAGAGCATCCAGTGTGTGTCTCGCAGATGACACATGATGAGTTCAGGACATTATCATCAGGGCTTCTGCTCAGACCGGTCCTCTGTTTGATGTGGGAATGCTGCCCCTTTATATCCAGTAAGCTTAGAAACAACTCTGGGCCCTGAGCTAGCTATAATAACACCGCTGCCTCAACATCTCTGAGACTGGGTTGATTATTAATATATTCTCTAATCACTTGCAATGATTCTCTTTGCATTCACAGCAGCTCCTTGCCCTGGCTTTTTGCAAGGTCTTTTTGAACCCTGTAGCCACTTTAACCCTTCCTTAATCATTTTGTAACCTCTGTATTAT
The DNA here is from genome assembly GCF_019054845.1 of Dipodomys spectabilis. Taxonomy (NCBI): domain Eukaryota; kingdom Metazoa; phylum Chordata; class Mammalia; order Rodentia; family Heteromyidae; genus Dipodomys; species Dipodomys spectabilis. The sequence goes on from NW_024870775.1 coordinate 16,480,045, forward strand.
TGCAAAGTATAATGCATGATCTGAGAGTTCATGTTAGTAATTACAGTGGAGTAAGCTAGGTGCCAGTGGCTCATGCCAGTGGCTACTCAAGAGGCTGAGATCTGAGCATTCCAGATCAAAGCCAGCCTAAGAAAGAAAGTCTGTGAAAGTCTTGGCTCCAATTAACCACCAAAAAGCTAAAAGTAGAGGTATGGCTCAATAGTAGAGTGCCCATTTTGAGGGCTAAACTAAGACAGAGTAGGAATTCAAGCCCCAGTATCAACACACACACACACACACAAACACACTCACACACACGGTGTAATAGATGCTCTTTGCCAATGGTTCATGGTCATTGAGTGATAACAATAGTACTTGGTGAATTAATACCAAGAAAATGAGCATGGCTTGTCAATAAATTCTGACATTGTGGAAAGAATTTTTGGGGGGTGTGAGTTGTGTGTAGCAGACACTGTTAGGGCCTGCATTCCCTCTGGGCTCATCTTTCTGCTTCCAACTTCATGGCTACCAGCTTCCTTTCATACAAGCTGTGACCCCCCATGGCCTTACTATTGATGGGCCGCGGGTACCCATAGCAGCAGACTGCTCACTAGTAAGGTCCTAGAATGCCTCCCTTTCTTGTTTCCCTCTGGGAGTTGCCAGGTATCCAACCCGCTGCCTGTCCTGCAATCCTTGTCTCAGGCTATGCTGTCGAGGTTGCTGAAACTAAGCCACAAATCAATCACCAGAGCTCTAACTACATCCTGGTCTGTCTGCCTTGCACTTGCTCAGTGGGTCTGCAGTGTGCCATGAGTTGATTAGAAACTAAGGAAAAATCCAGGTCCTTCAGAAGTGAATGTTTTTCCAAGGCTTATCTTCCAGCTGAATGCTGGTAGTGCATGCCTATAACCCTAGATACTCAGGAGGCTGAGATCTGAGGATCTTAGTTCAAAGCCAGCCAGGCAGGAAAGCCTGTGAAACTCTTATCTCTGATTAAGTACCACAAAAAGCCAAAAGTGGAGCTGTGGCTCAAGTGTTAGAGCACTAGCCTTGAGCAAAAAAAGTTCAGGGACAGTGCCCAGGCCTTGAGCTCAAGCCCAGGACTGGCACAAAATAATAATAATAATAATTTTTAAAAAGAAAAGAAAAATGCCAATTTTGGGGTTTGGGCATGGTACTGAAGAGAGGCTACAGGAGATGGAGCAAGCCGGAGCCCAGACCCAGATCTGGGTTCTGTTGGGGCTGTGGGACCTGAGGCTAGTCTGTTTTCTCAACTCAAAGTGGATTCTGTGGGGTTTAAATGAGTTGTCGTGTATTAGAGGGCTTTGAGACATAATACTACAGATACAAATATGCTGTGCCCTCAGGTACTTTTAGATACATCTCTGGTGATAGAGGCAAGGGGAACTTAAATCAAGTGTCTCCCCTAACCTGTGTATAAATGAGAGTCTGCATTCCAGATCTGCAGAGCCAGTACAAACTCCTGCTCGGTGTAGAATCACTTCCCCAAAACATCTTTTCCCAAGTAGGACATCTCCAGATGCCCTGCCCATCTTCCAAACATCAATGCCCTTGGAGTGCATTTCCAGGAAATTATCTAAAGCATGTATTTCTTAAATGACATAAAAGAAGAGACCCAGACAGTCTGCCTACTCTTCAGATATAAAAGTCATTTTTATTTATTTCCTTTTTTTTGTCTTTTCAAAAGCAGACTCTGATGCTAATTCAGGGGACAGTGCATCTTAGCTGATGAAAACTGAATGGAACCCATCCTTACTCCCATTTGTTTAATGTCAGTTAAGGACAGAGAAAAGGGGAAGTTTTATACCAGGCCCCTGGCCCTTGGAGGAGGGGTGCGAGGAGAGGAAAAGCCACTCGACACAACACATGCAGGCACCTCCTGCTATACGTAGCACATTTCTGTGACTTTACTGATAAGTTATTTCCCATTCATTAATAAATATCCATTGACTAATCAATTTAGTGTCACACATGCAATACTGATAAAATGCTAGAGGTTTAATTTGTAGTCAGCAGGCCATCTTTAAACCAAAACACAGAAGTTGGCTTCCTACAGACCTATAACAATAAGGTAATAAAACAACAAAATAAAGAATTAATATGAGCTGAGTATGGTAGCTCATACCATTAACTCCAGCTAGTCAGTTAGCAAAAGTGCTGGTTCCAGGCCAGCCCAGGTAAAAAATCTTAGAGACCTTAGCTCAATAGAAAAAGGAGGGTATAATGGTGTGTACCTGTCATTTCAGCAAAAAAAAGTGATAAATATAAATAGAAGGATCAAGGTCCAGGGAGATTAAGGCAAAAAGCAGGACCGGGATGGAGTCTCACATGTGTACCTAGCTACTCAGGAGGCTGAGATCTGAGGATCGCAGTTAGAATCTAGCCTTGGCAAACAAAGCCGAGAGACTCTTATCTCAAGTTAACCAGCAAAAATCTAGAAGTGGAAATATGGCTCAAATGGTAGAACTTCAGCCTTGAGGGAGATCTCCAAACAAGAATGTGTGTTCAAGCCTCACAACCAGCTTTTGCACACACACACACACACACACACACACATTAACCGAAGTGGGACTCAAGTGTAGATCACTTGCCTAGCAAAAGCAAAACCTTGAGTTCAAACCGCAGTACAAAGTTCAAAGCCTTTCTCCTGCAAATAATTAGTATGAGCCGGGCACCAGTGTCTCACGACTGTAATCCTAGCTACCCAGGAGGCTGAGATATGAGGATCGAGGTTCAAAGTCAGCCTGGGCAGGAACATCCCTGAGACTCCTATCTCCAATAAAACCCAAGTGGTACTGTGGCTCAAGCAGTAGAGTGCTCGCCTTGAGGGGAAGAGCACAGGGACAGCGCCCAAGCCCAGAGTTCAAGCCCCACGACCAACAACAACAACAAAAATTAGTTCAAAATTTAACTATTTAGACCTCATAAAAATTTCCCAAGTCACCTCTGGACACCAGGTCTACCTCAGCAGCAGATTCATAGAGAAATGGAGGCCAGCACCCCACAACCTGACTTAAATCAATCAAGTCCAGATGTTGTGGCCCCAAAAGAGGTCTGCACCACTCATGGCTGTGACCTGGATCATATTTCAAAAGTGTCAAATCAAAGCTGTCCCACCAAAGCCTGATTTCTTAATGAAGTCCTTATGTGTTTCATGTCTTGAACACAAAAAGTGGGGTATCTGTTGGGCAGTAAAATTCAAACTTAAGAAAACAAAACTTAGCTGGTGTGATCTTCTTTGAAAGCCAAACCAGGCAGTTATTTACTGCTTCATTAAGATGTTTTCACTTGGAAAACCATGTCCAAGAGTCATAATACTTACAAAGGAAAGGCAATATGGGCACAAGGAAATCTAGTGGAAATCTGGACATTTAACTCTTTTAAAAATGATGAACTGGTGCTGAGGATGTGACTTAGTGGTAAAGTGCTTGCCTAGCATGCATGAATCCCTTGGTTCAATTCCTTAGTACCATAGAAAAAGCTGGAATTGGCTCTGTGGCTCAAGTGGTAGAGTGCTGGCCTGGAGCACAAAAGCTCAGGGACAACACTCAGGCTCTGAGTTCAAGCTCCAGTACTAGTGCGCGCGTGTGCGCACGTGCGCGCGTGTGCGCACACACACACACACACACACACACACACACATTTTACAACTCCGTGAAGAATTTAGGGAAATAAGGTCTTGTCTGAAACAGACATTAAAAGTACTGAAACTTCAGTATAAAAACTCTGATTATTCAACATATGATTATAGTATATATTCTGTGCCAAGATCCAGTGGCAATTCCTGCATTCATGAATTTTTTTTCTCATTTCTACTTGCAAAATCTTATTCTGTCCTTCTAACTACAGAACAAGAAAGCATAGGCCCATTTCCTTCTTTCTTCCTCCTAAAAATAACTAAATGTCCTAGAAATAATTTGACAGGAATTTAAAAACTCCTGAGTGAGAAGCATCGTGGTTTATGTTTATAATTGCCACTACTTGGGAGGCGAAGATTAGGAGGATTGCAGTTTCAGGGCGAAAAGTTCATGAGACTCTTTCTCAACAGAAAAATCTGGGTGTTGTGGTGAATGTCTGCCATCACAGCTCTAGTGGGAAGGATGAGTAAGATTGTGGTCCAATGCTGATCCTGATTTAAATGTAAGACTTTTTAAAAGAATAACCAAAGCAAAAAAGGCTGGAGGTTTGGCTTAAATAGTGTAAAGTGCTTGCCTAGCAAAGCACAAGGCTCTGAGTTCAAACCCCAGCCCTTCCTACCTCCCCTCCTTAAAAAAAAAATCTTAGTGCGTGAAAGAAAGCAATAGCAATACGTGTCGCGATTCACCCTCAAACCCCTGTTGGGCTGACTCAACTCTTATTTCACATCTGAGTAATGGGTAAATGAGCCAATCCATCTGTGAGGGCAGCCCTGGAAAAGCCTTGCAATGCCTTGCTTTACACCCCATTGTCTGTGATCTAGGCCCAGGGGCCAGGTCCCTTATTATGTTCCACAGGAGAAGATAGCCTATCGATACCAACTGGCTTAGAGAAGCAACTTCTCCCTTCAACAGCACCAGCAATGAGAGCCCCAGAAATACCAGAAGAGTGAGGAAAACAGTAGAAACTACAAGGGCTCTGAAGACTCAACTCATTGGAACTATGTCATGAAAGTAGGCCAATGTAGCGTCAAGTGGTGACTATCTGCTAACACAAAAGATTCAAGTAACATCAGGTTTCCTTTCATAACTTCAGTGTCCAGGACAGAATAGAAATTCATGTGTTATACCAAGAACCAGAAAATCCATTTTAACGTTTAATTGAGAAAAAAGTCAACTGATGCAAATACTGAAATGAATATCATATTGAAGTTATTTGGATTTTAAAAAGTCATAATAAGAAGGCTTTAAGAAACAATCACAAGATGTGTGTGTGTGTGTGTGTGTGTGTGTGTGTGTGTGTGTGTGTGTGTAGCTAGGATTACAGGCCTGAGCCATCTATGCTCAGCTTGTGAGTTTTTTTGAAACGAGTGAAAGAATGCAAGATCTCAGCAAGGGAGTAGAAGTTAGAAAGAAATCCTTGTAGAAATTATGAAACTGTAAAACTGAACTGAAATCAGACACTCATTGTATAGACTCAATACTAAAGAAGGCAAGAAATAGAACATGAGAACTTAAAGCAGATCTGAATTTACAAATCAGAAAAACAGGAAAGGAGAGGACTGTACCGCAAGGATCTGTGAGACAGAATCTACCCAAACATCTAAACTACCTCTCATATCATTAGTGTTCCAGGAGGAAATAGAGATAAAACATGAGTCTAGAGTGGAAAAGAATTCAAATAAATGATGCCTGATGACTCTTCAAATTTAGCCAGAAATGTAAAATTTCAGGATCAAGAAGCTGATATAGAAATGGGGCACCTGTGCCTCATGCCACTCAGGAGGCTAAGATCTGAGGATCACAGTTCAAAGCCAGCCTGGTCAGAAAAGTCCATGACAGTCTTTATCTTCAATCTCCAATTAGCAAAAAGCTATAATTGGAGCTATAGCTCAAGTGGTAGCACTAGACTTGAGTGAATAAGCAAGCTAAGGCCCAGGCCTTGGCTTAGTTTAGCACCCAGGCCTTGTATTCAAGTCTCAATGCTGGCACGGAGAGAGAGAGAGAGAGACAGACAGAGATAGAGACAGAGAGACAGAGACAGAGAGATACTGACACAGAAAGAGAGAGGGGTGGAGGGAGGGAGAAAGAAGGAAGGAGGAAGGGAGAGATACAGCAACTACTTATAAATAGCCTGTGGCTAGACAAGCTTTGGGACCTCTGAGTCACGACTAGGGGCTCAGAGGTCAGGAAACGGTCTGGGTTCAGGGACTTCTTGACCACCCATCCATGGTATTTGGAAGGAAGACTGAGACTGATGGAGAGTGGAGAGACTTTGACTCAGGGAAGAGTTCCCAATGATCTGGGGAAGCTGTTGACAGTCCCACCAAGTTCATGAAAGCATTTTCCCTGTCTGAAGGACACGTCAGAAAACTGGCCTCTGGGGAGCCCACATATCAGGAGCTGCTTCAGAGATCAATCACCATTAGTTCCTTGGTGAATAGGGTTGAAATACTTTATGCGCGTGTGTGAATGACTAAGCTCACTGAGGTTAGTTTGGGAAGGGGAGCACAGAGCTGAGAGCGGGGTGGAGTGGATGAGTCTCATCAAGGTACATTGTGTATATATATATGGGCATGTCAAAGCGAAATCCCCTGGGGCAACTAATTGATGCTCACAAAAAATGTACACCCAAACACATCCCAATTAAACATATGAAAAATTAAAGACAAAGAACAACTTAAAAACCAGCTCAAGTGCTTGATGCGTTATATCCTGTGGAAGAGCAATTTGAATGGACGTAAATTTCTCAGAAGAAATTAATGGACCATTTTTAAAGTGACGGAAAAAAGAAAGAAAGAAATACTGTCAACTGTGAGTCTTCTGTCTAACAAAACTGTCATTCAAAAATGAAGGGACTTGGTGTTGGAGCATGGTTCAGCTGGTAGAATGCTAGCCAATGAGCGAAAACATCAGGTACCAAGTTCAAGTCCTAGTCTGAGATCTAACAAAAACCTAAAGTGAAGGGGACATAGACATTTTCAGATGAAGCATAATTAAGGAATTTGTTGCTAGTACATTTACCTTAAAGCTGGGCTAAGGGAGGTCCCCAGACAAAGGAAATACCATGGACGGAACTATAAACCCTCAGATCCTGTGCTGAAGCTCTAATGGCTACTGTGATTGGACTTGGAGACAGGGCTTTAAAGAGGTAATTAAGGTCAAAGGTCGTAAGGATGGGTCTTAATCTGAAAGGACTCCAATTCATCTTCCTATAAAAAGAAAAACAGAGGCTCAGTGGTAGAGCACTTGTGTAGCAGGTCAAAGGTGCTAGGTTCAATCCTTAGCCCCTAAATAACTGAGTATCTATTTAGTAAATAAAATAAGTAAGAATGAAAGACAAAAAGAATATCAGTCAGGAGCTGGGAAGGTGGCTCAGTGGTAGAACGCTTGCCTTGCACGCATGAGGCCCTGGGTTCGATTCCTCAGCACCACATAAGCAAAAAGAAAACAGCCGGAAGTGGCGCTGTGGCTCAAGTGGTAGAGCGCTAGCCTTGAGCTGAAGAGCTGAGGGACAGCGCCCAGGCCCAGAGTTCAGGCCCCATGACTGGACCAAAAAAAAAAAAAAAAAAAAAGAATATCAGCCATTTGTGGACACAATGAGGTGGCTGTCAGCAAGCAAAGAAGGCAGGTCTCAGAACTGGGAGAAAATAGAACTTCAGGTGCTTCAACTACCAGCTTTTGGTACTTTCTCATGGTAGTCCTGGCAGCCTAAGGCAGAAAATGGTAATAGACAAGTGACTGGAAGTTTCACAAAACAATGAGAAAACAGCTAAGCACAGAGGTAAACAGAAGATTATTTACAACCTCTTGTGTGTTTGGAAACAAAACGATCACATTTTTTAATGTGGTATCCAAAGCATGGAGAGGAAATATTGAGACAATTATATTTAGGAAGCAGCAAAGGAAAGGGAGCTACAGGGAAGTGAGGTGCTCAGAAGTTGCCAGATAAGAGTCTCAGGGACTTTCCTGCCTGGGCTGGCTTTGAACTAGGATCCTCAGGTCTCAGCCTCCTGATTAGGACTCCAGGTGTTAGTCAACAGTGTCCAGCTTAGCAAGTATTTTACCACTGGGCTACATCCCTAAACTCTTACTTTACATTTAAATGATATAAATATATCAATTAAAAGATAGAGATTGCTGGGTGCCAGTGGCTCACACCAGTAATCCTAGCTACTCAGGAGGCTGAGACCTGAGGATTGCAGTTCAAAGCCAGCTGAGGAAGTGGCTCAAGTAGTAGAACTATCCTTGGAGCTGAAAGAGCTCACAGACAGCACCCAGGCAGAGCGTTCAAGACCTATGATCAACCAAAAAATAAAGATAAAGATGGTCAGAGTAACAGAACTCAATTAGATGAAGTCTACATGAAGATCACTTAAAAAATAATACAGATAGAAAATAAAGCAATGAGCCGGGCGCTGGTGGCTCACGCCTGTAATCCTAGCTACTCAGGAGGCTGAGATCTGAGGATCGCGGTTCAAAGCCAGCCCGGGCAGGAGAGACCGTGAGACTCCTATCTCCAATAAACCACCAGAAAACCGGAAGTGGCGCTGTAGCTCAAGTGGTAGAGCGCTCGCCTTGAGCTGAAGAGCTGAGGGACAGCGCCCAGGCCCAGAGTTCAAGCCCCACAACCGACAAAAAAAAAAAAAAAAAAGAAAATAAAGCAATGAAAAAAGTCATATCACACAAATAGGAATTAGAAAAAAAGGCAAGACCGACCACCTTGATCTTAGATCAAAGTAAACTTCAAAGCAAAGAACAAAAAAGGGGGCATTGCATAATGATAAAGGGTCAATTCCTCCAAGCTAGAGCAATCATAACAGTATGCACCATGAAAGAATTTCAAAATATGTAAGGCAAAAACTGGTAGAAATGCAAAATACAAATAGACAAAGTTAGAATTACAGTTGGGCACTTGAAACTCCAACTTACAGCAATTGATAGAATGACTGGGATATACATGTCAGGAATACAAAAGAACAAACATCACCACCAAACAGCTGAGCTTCACTGAGACATGCAGATTACTCAGAGCCAGCACAACACATATTTCGTTCAAGTGCACATGAAACATTTACCATAGGCCTTTAGCTCAGGTCAACAAACTTTAACCAATTTCAACAGATTGAAACTATACAGAGTATGTTCTCTGACTATAATGCAATCTTTAGAAATCCATCACTGAAAGTCAACTGAAAATTTCCCAAACACTTGGAAATGAAATGCTAAACTTGTTTTTTTTGTTGTTGTTGGTTGTGAGGCTTGAACTCTGGGCCTGGGCGCTGTCCCTCAGCTCTTCAGCTCAAGGCTAGCGCTCTACCACTTGAGCCACTTTGGCTTTTTTCAAGCACCACTTCTGGCTTTTTTCTGCTTATGTGGTGCTGAGGAATAGAACCCAGGGCCTCATGCATGCAAGCACTCTACCACTGAGCCAACTTCCCAGCCCTGGTAAACTTCTTTCTAATTAATCTTTAAATCAAAGAAAGGACTAAAGAAAATTAAAATATAAGAATAAGTTTAATATGAATGAAATTAAAACTACATGCAGCCTATCAAAATCTGTGTGTTTTAATAGATGAGAGTGGTGGCACATGCCTGTAAACCCAGCCAAATTAAGAGGATTAATTTCTAAGGCTAAACTGGACTATAAAATGAGAACTCTGTCTAAACAAAACTCAAAATAAATAAAAGGGAAAAACAAACCTGTGGGTTTCAGCTAATGTGTGTCGAGAGGAATATCTTTAGTACTTAAGTGAGAAATGAGAAAATAATGATCAATGAACACAGTTTCTAGCTTAGACTGGGAAAAGAAGAAAAAGGAAACAAAACAAATGAGCAGGAGAAATAAAACAACGAGAAAGGAAAAGCAATATAATTGAAAATAAAAGAAAACAAGAAATAGGAACTCATCTGTCACAAAGAAATAATGAATCTCATAAACCAATAGAGTACTGACAAAAGGAAAGAAAGAAAGGAAGGAAGAAAAAGAAAGAAGAAAGAAAGAAAGAAAGAAGACAGAAAGAAAGAAAGAAGACAGAAAGAGAAAGAAAGAAAGAAAGAAAGAAGACAGACAGAAAGAAAGAAAGAAAGAAAGAAAGAAAGAAAGAAAGAAAGAAAGAAAGAAAGAAAGAAAGAAAGAAAGAAAGAAAGAAAGAAAGAAAGAATTCACCAGAACAGTGGCACACAGGTCCTGTAGCAAAGGGATAGACAAGTTTGCTCATATATATAATGACAAAGGAAATGAACCAATTTTCCAAAAACCACAGGTAACCAAAACTAAAGATAAAATAAAGTCTTATAAACATAAAGTCTTATAAACATTAAATAATTTTTGTAATTTAAAGGTTTCTGAAAAAACGCTCTGGAAAACAGATGTTTTTGAATAGAGAATATCTACAAACATTTTTGTTTGTTTGCTGCTGGTTGTGAGATTGGATCTAGGACCTTACATATGGTAGGCAAACACTCAGCCTTGAGCTATGCCCAAGCTCAGGCTGAATTAACAACAGCTGAACAAAATTTAATCCATTAGGGAGTATACTAAGAAACACTTCTTAATTTATTATATGAAACCACTATTGCCATACCAAAACTACACAAAGATAATACATAAAAATAAACATCTTGTAAACCAGGCACCAGTGGTTCACACCTGTAATCCTAACTACTCAGGGAGCTGAGATCTGAGGATCATGGTTCCAAGCCAGCTCAGGCAGGAAAGTCTGTGAGACTCCTATCTCCTTAATCACAGAAAAGACTGGAAGTGGCACTGTGGCTCAAGTGGTAGAATGCTAGCCTGAGTGAAAGGAATCTAAGGATAGCTCCCAGGTCCAGAGTTCAAGCCCTAGGACAGCAAAAATAAATAAATAAGTAAACAAGCAAATAAATAAATAAGCAAACATCTCATATGAATTTATGTACAAAGATCCATAATGAAATAGAAGCAAATTGATTTCAGTATTATTTTAAATAAATTATCTCAAAAACATTTTAAAAAAGAAAATAATTATTTCTTATAAGCATCAAGTAGGTTTTTTCTGGGGATGTAAGGCTAATTCAAAAACCAGTCTGAACTGCATTCATTATTTTTTGTACCAGCACTTGGGCTTGAACTAAGAGCCTTGCATTCTTGCTTGGCTGTTTTGCTCAAGGATGGCACTCTACCATTTGAGCTACAGCTTCCAGATTTTTTAATGGTTAATTGGAAATAAGAGAGTCATGGACTTTTCTACCTGGGTGGGCGTTGAACTTTGATCCTTAGATCTCAGTTTCCTGAGTAGCTAGCAGTACAGATGTGCACAACCAGCATCTGGCTTTGAATGCATTAACTTGGTAAGTAGTGGATACAAAAAATTTCATAGCAAATAAGTTAATTAAAATTAATAGAGGTATTTCCTTGAATTTTCTTTATGACTTATTGCAAGTTGAAATGTTAACCACCATGGTACTATTTGATATTGTTCAGAATATTCTGGGATAGAAATGCTGTCACAGAACAAAAAAGAAAGAAAAGGTATAATAAACTACTAAGACAAACATGAAGTTACAAACTATTCTGACATGTAAAATTTCAGTAAGTTTTACCTATCAATTTTCAAAAATTAATAGCCTTTCTCTACACAACAGCAATTGATTACTGAAGATACTAAAAGGTAGGATACAAATTATGATAGCCAAAAGTATAAAGTATATAGGTATTGTTTCAAAATATAAGACTTTCCCCATGGGAAAATTTCAAGACTCCAATCAAGTGCATAGACCAACTGAATAAACATGGAAAAATCTACACACTTAAGAGTACTTATAACCTATTGATTCTCCCTAAACTACTTTATAAATGGAATAAAATCTTAGTTAAAATTTACTTTGGAATCTGGTGCAGTGGGCCAAGCCTATAATCCTAGCTACCTATGAGTTGAAGATAAGGGAATTAGAGTTTGGGGCCAGCATAGAAAAAAAAAGTTGATAAGTCTCGACATGCAAAGGGTAAGTAAGTGCAGTAGCATATGCCTGTCATCCCAGTGGTGTGGGGAAATACAAACAGGGAGATTGTAGTCTAGCCCAACCTGGACATAAAGTAAAATTCTATCTCAAATTAACCAACACAAAAAGAGCTGGTGGAATAGTTCAAATGGGTAAAGCATCTGTCTACCAACCATAGTTCATGGGTTCAAACTTGTACTATACTAACAAAAAAATTCACGTGGAAATTTTTTGAAGAATTGATTCAGGTTTACTGAAAATATATATTTATATAAAGATAATGATTTAATATTAAATATAGTATATAACCTATCATATATTATGTATTACATAAAATAACACAGATTATGTATATGGATAGGAGTCTGTCAATTTTCAGTATTATTTGTGTGTGTCTGTGTGTGTGTGTGTGTGTGTGTGTGTGTGTGTGTGTGTGTGTTCTAAGGCTTGTATTTAGGTCCTGAGTACTCTCCCTTAACTATTTTGCTCAAGGTTATTGCTCTACCACTCGAGCCATGGCTCTACTTCTTGCTTTTTTTGTACTTAAATGAAGATAAGAGTTCCATGTACTCTCCTGCCCTGGCTGGCTTGGAACCCAGATCCTCAGATCTCAGCCTCCTAAGTAGCTAGAATTACAGGCAGGAGCCACAGGCATCTGACTCTAGTCAATTGTTGAGAAAACATATTGTCAGGCTTAAATGTTGTATTTTAATAAAAATGTAGCAAAACTCTGTCCCAGGCTGCTTCTGGAGACTTAGATCTTGTGAATGGGAAGTTTTTTGCCTACTCTGGGTATGGCTGGGGTACATGGCAGACAATTGGCGGGGAGGAGTGGGAAGGAAGAGCCTGTGATTTTCTTGCTGGCTCTTTACTGTATTTCCATCCAGCCTCCAGTACATGTCATCAATCATAGAAACCTCACTCTAGTGCACTTCCTCCAAACTCTGCTACCCTGGGGCACCCACAGCATCACTTGCTGCTATAGTAACCCTGTGAGGAAGGCAGGACCACACAACTATTTCTGTGTATTGAGGAGAAAGCCAGTTGTGTGTAGGTGACTCAGTAGCAGTAAGGAAAGCTCTACCTCCAGAGTACTGGCCTGTCTCTTTATTAAATAACCCAGTGATGCTGGGAGGATAAGGATGCATTATGTATGGTCCCTCCCTGACCAAGGAGCCTTGCTGGTTTAGAAGAGTTTGTCATCAACACAGCATTTTGATTCAATGGGTCATTTGTAACGGAGAGAATTAATGCACATCTACCTCTCTGAAGGAAACATGGCCACAGACACAGCAGGCGATTTAAAAACTGGATAGGCAGATACAAGAGAAAAAAGTATAAATGTGGCCATTTTTGAACAATATAAAACTATTTTGAAAGAGAAGGAGACTTGTCCCTGCAGATATAAAAACATACTGGAAATGGGCATACTGCAGTTGGAATGTTTTGCCATTGGCTGACACAGATGGACAGGCAATCCATACAGCAGCTGTGAGCACGAAGCAAGCATTTAAAGTCATGTGAGAAAGTAATGGCTATTTTATAACTCTGCAGTGAAGACAATTTTGTAAGCATGGTAAGGCTTCTGGATATAATAAAAGAAATTAGTGATTTCAGAAAAAATCACAAAAGTTGTGGAACACAGAGAGGGCACTCACAATCACAAGGACAAAGAGTATAACCAAACAGAGAACGATGGGTACAGGGCTATGTGGATTACTGTGGATGGGAAGAATGGAAGCCACTGGTGGAAAATAGAAATGATGCCATGGAATTGACAAATAGAACACAGAAACAGAACACAGAAAAGCAGGGGTAGGTAGATAGAGACCTGGTGGCTAGAAGACTTGAGAAGCAATAACATTCAGGGAAGTGGTAAAATGCAGGGAATTTGTGGTCAAGTAGAATGGAGAACTGGAGGAATATAGAACAGTGACAGATAGAATGAGACCTGGTGGTTGGAATACAGAGAACTGTTGGGTTACAGAAAATGCACAGGATGCAGTTACGTTGTTGAATACAGAGAAATGATGGAATAGAGTGGACTGATAAATAGAATGTAGAGAAGTTGGTGGAGAAAAGAGAACTGAAAGATGGAACAGAGAATCATATATGAAATATAGAGAGTGGCTGGTATATTGGGCACTGGTAGAAAGAAAGGATCTAGTGCAATAGGGTACTGGTAGAATACAGAGATCCAAGTGATCCTGGAGAGATATTAGAATGCAGAGAGCTATTAAAATGCAGAAAGATGGATCAGAGATCTGGTGGATTTAATATAGAACACAGATGGAATCTTTGGGACTGATGGAAAACAGAGAATCAGAAGGGTTCAGCTAACTGGTAGAACTGGTGTATTCCAGGTTGCTGGTGAGATAAAAGTAAACTGCAGGGGTGGGGGCGAGGCAGGGACTGAAGCAGTACAGGGAACTGGTGGGACAGAGAAAGTGATAGAATAGAAAACTGGGGCAGGAATACAAAGAACTGAAATGTTTCTGGGAAGCGGCAGATAACAGATTACTGATGACATATAATGAATAGCCAAACTGGGCACTAGTGGCTTACACCTGTAATCCTAGCTACTCAGGAGGCTGAGATCTGGGGATCACAGTTTGAAACCAGCCCAGGCAGCAAAGTCCATGAGATTCTTAGCTCCAAGGAACTGCCACCACCACCACCACACACACACACACACACACACACACACACACACACACACAAAAGCCACAAGTAGAGCTATGCCTCAAGTGGTAGAGGAGCTAGTTTTAAGTGAAAAAGCTCAGGGACAGTGCCTAGGCCTAGAGTTCAAGCCCTAGCACCAACAAAACCAAAACCAAAACAAAACTAGATCAGAGGAAAGGGACATATGGAATAGAAAACTAGAAGAGAGAATGCAGAGAATTGATGGATTTGGGGAAGTCTGTCGACTGACAGATTCCTGTTGGCATACAAGGGATATTTGGAATATAGAGAAATGGTAAGAATCACGGACTTGGATTTCACCTCAGTCTCACATTTCCAATTTCAGTGATATGCTGTGGGTCAAGTGGGGAGCAGAAGATTGAGCCCATATGTCAAGTTCTTCACTCCTTGATGGTCCACATTTCATTGTCAATAATAGCAGCATTTATTTAGTACTTACTACCTGTCAGGTGTATTTTCCCCCTTTATGTTGGGGATTGGACCCAGGTCTTCACTCATCTAGGCAAGCCCTCTACCACTTGAACTCCATATCTAGCTCTTTTGTCTTTGGGTCACAGTTTTACTACAATTTCAAACGTGTGATCTTCCTGTCTCTAAGTAGCTGGAAATACAGATGGGTCAGGTGTATCACCTAAGTCTCACATTTACTTGTAGGTAAATGTGACAGCTATTACAATTATTTATCACCTAAAGATAAATTCTTCCTCTGGCAGATCTTAGTCTCATTTTTTCAGATGAGAAGACAGAGGCACAGAGATACAAGCAACTATTAGACCGTTGATGGGAGGTGATGCTGTGGTCCTACTATAAGTGGTCTGGTTTGAATCTGTGATCTTGACTTGCCCCATTCTCTCTGTTCAGTGTGACCAGCTGACTTTGTAGACAGCATGGAGTCTTTGCAAAGAAAGAACTCCGTGGGAAGCAACCAAAGCTTATTCTAGGGGACAGACAGCCCGGATCTGTGGAGAAATTGCTTCAAAGCGATTTGCCAAGATCATATTGCGTTCTGAGTAACAGATCATATGAGTTCATTTTTATATGTTGCCATAATGAAATGCCTGAGTCAGGCTAACTTTATAAAGAACATAAATTTACTTAGCTCATACAGAGCGTTGGATCCAAATAGCATGGTGCAGGCTCTCCTTGGGACCCTCCTTGGGTGAGTTCTTTCATAAGAACACATGGGAGAAAAATTGATTAATATTTCCAAGCAGGAAACCATGCAGATGGCAGTCCCATAGTCCCTTCAGAAGGAGATGTCTCCGTTGACCTAAAAGCCTCCACCTCTTGAAGGTCTCACTTGTTGAAGGTTCTGCCACCTCTTGCTTTACCACATAGCGAGTCAGGCTTCCATACACATGATCCTACAAGGGGACACACAAGACCCATATCCAAACCACAGCAGAGACACTCTAAGGAGAAAGAGCAAGAGTTCTGGGAAGGCAATCCAAAGTGTCAAACTTTCTAACATGTATTTTCATCAAATAGGACGTTGATCTATGTGAGCAAGAACAAAAGGGCCTCTCCCCTTTTCTCTGAGCAAGGTGTGAGTGGTTTATTTCTTGATGACTGAAGTCATGACTGGACTGGAGTCAACTAGAATGTTCCATTTTTTCCTGAGGAAAACACTCTGAGAAGAGGGCTCAGGATAATTCTGGATAAGGTAGCTCTCTCCCTGTTCACAGACGAAGACTTGCTGAATGAGGCTTCCAGCCTGGTCCAGTGATTCTCGGCTAGGACCAGACTCAGGCCTCTGGAGTTTCCTGCCTTAAAATTTTCCATGCACTGCCTCCTCCTAATCTATCCTGACATCTTTCTCCTTAGGGTTTAGCTGGGTCACTTTGCCTGAATCACAGATTTCTTGCTACATTGTTTTTGTTTGTTTTGTGCCAGTTCTGAGAACTGGGCACTGTCCATTAGAATTTTTTTTTTTGCTCAAAGCTGGAGTTCTACCCCTAGAACAACAACTCCACTTTCAGTTTTTTGGTGGTTAATTGGAAATAAGGCTGTCATGAACTTTCCTGCTCAGGCTGGCTTCAAATTTTAATTCTCAGATATCAGCTTCTTGAGTAGCTAGGATTGCAGGGTTGAGCCACCAGCACCTGGCTTTTTGATACATGCTTATCATGAGCAGCACAGAGAAGAAAATGTTTGCTATCATGGCAGGAAGTCAGTTCACTAATGTATGCATCACTTGTCCAAGGCTTAGATTTGTACTTGAGTCATCTGTGTTTTTTTAAAAAAATTATCTTTAGCTAGATGGTAGAATGGTTTCTGTTTAACATATCAGTTTGAGTACAATGCATCTTGACAAGTGTCACCCCTTTGAAGTTACCTATTTTAAGTGTGTAGGTTGGGGCATTCCTTATCTGAAATGCTTGGGACCAGAAGCATTTCTAGTTCTGGATTAGTTCAGATTTTGGAATATTTCCATATGCATAATCAGATACCTTGAAGGTCTACAATGTCTAAACATGAAATTCATTTGTTTCACATAATATAGCCTGAAGGAAATTTTGTACAATATTTGAAACAATTTTATGCATGGAAGAAAAAACACAGTGTGTAATTTTGCACATATGGTACGTTAGTACTCTAAAGTTTTGAGATTTGGGCCATTTCATCATTCAGGGAGCTTTAAATGCAGCTGTATTGGGGTTGGAGGTGTGGCTCAGGTGGTAGAGCGCCAGCCAATGAGCAAAAACATCAGTTACCAATTTTGAGTCCCAGTGTCCCCCAATCATTGCAAAAAAACTCATAAAAACCACACAGCTGCACAAGAACCATCAAATCCATCAAAACCATATCTCCATCCTCCACTAGCCATGGTCTCCAGTGCTAGTGCTCAGTCAACCTCTACTCACTCCAAGTCGCAGGAAATTCTATTCTAACTATGCTTTTGTTCTATGTGTGTTTTTCTGCACATGGCACATATGTGGAATCATACTCTGTGGCCTATTCCATCTGGTTTCTTTAATTTAGAATGGTTTCTAGACTCATCTGTGTCATAACATTTTGTCAGTAGTTTATTGCTTGGTTGTATTTCATTAAAGGGCTCTACCACATTTACTCTACTCATACACAGAGCTAATAGGCATTTGCACTGATTCCAGGTTATTGGCCTTTACCAATATTAACAATACTGCTATTAACATTTGTATACCAGTTTGTGCACAGCTATCAGTTTTTTTTGAAAGTTCTGTAGGTAAATGTGACATTATCATTGACTTATTACCTGTCAGGTGCATTTTTTGGCTCTATTGCTTTAGTTTGTTTGAGCTTTTGTAACAAAACAAACAACAGTTGTAGAAGCAGGAAAATCCATGATCAAAGTGCCAGCCAGCAGATGTGGTGTCTATCGAGGACAGAATTGGTGGGACTCTCCCTGGCATCTTTTGTGAATGGGAAGAGGGGAGGGGTGCATCAAAGAGGGGTTGAGCGTTTGAATTCAGGGCCTCCTGTTTCCTTGGCTTGCTTGCTCAGATGGTGCTCTACCACAGCCTGTTTATTTCGCTAATTATTTTGAAGATGGAATCTCACTGACTTTCCCTCCTGGGCTGGCTTAAAACCATAATCTTCTGGATCTCAGCCTCCTGTGTAGCTAGAATGACAGGCATGAACCACTAGAATCTGGCTTTCTCCCAGTCCTGTTTCATAAAAGAGGACTCATGTCTCATGAACCTTCATCTGGTCAATCTTGGAAAGGCTCAGTGTAACGGTCCCACCTTGGGATGTATTGTATATAAATTTGGGGAGTTCACAAACATCCAGGAGTATAGCATATTCTGTGAAGTTATGTTAACTGTTGAAGAAACTGTCCAATAATTTTCCAATTAAAAAAACCCCCTGATACATACAAGTTTATTTTGGACTTATTTTGTTCCATTATCTTTCTTTCTTTCTTTCTTCCTTCCTTCCTTCCTTCCTTTCTTCCTTCCTTCCTCCTTTCTTTTTCTTTTCTTTTTGCTGGTACTGGGGCTTAATCTCAGGACTTGGGCACTGTCTCTTAGCTTTTTTGCTCAGGATTGGCACTCTACTACTTGAACTATATCTTCACTACTAGCCCTTCATGCTCTTTTGAGATAGGATCTGGTCAGTAATTTTATTTATGCAGCCTACTGTTGTTGGGGTGACAAGTGTTTACAACTGCATTCAACTGTTGGATACAATGGGATCTTACAAGCTTTTTGTCTGGGCTGTCCTTAAATCACCATCTTCCCAATCTCTGAGTGTCTAGGATAACAGATGTGAGTCCCAACAACCAGTTCTCTGATAATTTTTAATTTCTGTAACATGGGTAGTGATATTGCCTCTTCAGGGCTTGATTTGAATAATAAGTGTTTTCTCTGTTATTTTCTTGGCCAATCCAAGAAAGGGTTTGGCAAGATTATTAATCTTTGTTCATTTTGTGCCAATACTGGGGCTTGAACTCAGGGCCTTGAGCTCTTGCGTAACTTTTTCACTCACAGCTGGCAATCTCGTACTTGAACCAAACCTCCAGTCTAGGCTTTTTGCTGGTTAACTGGAGATAGAGTCTGTTGGACTTTTCTGTTCTGGCTGGCTTTGAACTGTGATCCTCAGATCTCAAGGGAAAATGGGAGAAGAACGAGAGAAGGGGTAACAATGTTTTATAAGAAATGTACTCATTGGGGCTGGGAAGGTGGCTCAGTGGTAGAGCGCTTGCCTTGCATGCATGAGGCCCTGGGTTCGATCCCACAGCACCACATAAGCAAAAAGAAAAAAGCCGGAAGTGGTGCTGTGGCTCAAGTGGTAGAGCATTAGCCTTGAGCTGAAGAGCTGAGGGACAGCGCCCAGGCCCAGAGTTCAGGCCCCATGACCGGACCCAAAAAAAAAAAAAAAAGAAAAGAAAAGAAATGTACTCATTGACTTACTTAGGTAACTGTAACTCTTCTGTACAACATCTTTACAATAACATTTTAAAAAACACACACAAAAAAGCCTCTTTAGTAGCTAGGACTATAGTTGTGAGCCCCCAGCCCCCAGCTAATATTGCTAATCTTTTTGAAGATTTTGGTTTTGTTAATTTTCTGTTACCCTCTGTGATCTTTGTTCTTTTTTCTTGCTTTGGGTAATTTTTTTCCTCCTCCCCCTCCCCCTCCCCCTCCCCCTCCCCCTCCCCCTCCCCTCCCCCCCCCCCCCCTCCCCCCCCCCCCCCCGTCATGGATCTTGAACTTTGGGCCTGGCCGCTGTGCCTCAGCTCTCCAGTTCAAGGCTAGTGCTCTGCCACTTGAGCCACAGCATCACTTCCGGCCTTTTCTGTTTATGTGGTGCTGAGGAATCCAACCCAGGGCCTGATGCATGCGAGGCAAGCACTCTACTACTGAACCACCTTCTCAGCCCTTTTTCTAGCTTCTTAAAAGGTGCAAGCTTCGGTCACTGATCGGAAACCTTCCTTCTTTGCGTATCCGGGCATCTGCTTTAACCAGTGCTTCAGCTGTCTCGTGTTGATTTTGACATACTCTATTTAATCTCATTCTGTTCATAAGATTAAAAACTTCCGGTGTGCGTTTTCTTTTTGATCCATGGGCAATTGAGAAGTATGCTGGCTAATTACCAGATACTTGGGGCTTTTCCAGTTTTCTTTCTATTGTGTATCTCTGATTTTATTGTGCTGTGGCCAGACAGCATGTTTTATGATTTCAACTCGCTTAGGATTTATTGAGACTTGTTTTATGGCCCAGCATGTGGTCTGACATGGAGACTGTTTCATATGCACTTGAAAAGACTGCATTCTGGAATCTCCGTGTGGTGTTCCATAAAGGCAAGTTTGCCCAAGTTGGTTCACAGAGCTTTGCTCAAGTCTTCTATATCCTTACCAATCTTCTTTCTTATTGTCCTAGAAACTATTTAGAATGAGCTAGTCACATCTCTAGTTATTATTATTAAATTATTTACTGTGTGTGTGTGTGTGTGTGCTGGTATCAGGACTTGAACTCCAGGCCTCATGCTCTCTTGTTTGGCTCTTTTGCTCATGGATAGTGCTCTACTACTTGAGCCATTTTACCAGTCCAGCATTTTGCTGGTTAATAGAAGATGGTATCTTAAGGACACTTCTGCTTGAGCTGGTTTTGAACAGCAATCCTCCAGGTCTCAGCTTCCTCAGTAGCTATGATTACAGGCATGGGCTACTAGTGCCCAGTTTACTCATTTCAATTATGACAGCGTTGCTTTGTGTATCTTAGGCATCTATTCCTAGAATTTATACATTTGTGTTTGTCTGTAGCAGTATTTCTTATCTTCAAATACATTATTTTCCTACTTTAGTGCAGGTCCCTGCAGATTTCTCATGGCTACCGTTGGCATGGCCTACAATTTTTTGATTCTTTAATGTATTTTGATTTGTGTCTTTGAGTCTAAATGTGTTTTTTGTAAGATACAATAACATCGTAGTCATTTTATTCTTCTTAAATTCAAACTATTAATCTCAAAACCACTCCTAGTTTTTTTTTTCTTAGCCATGATGGTGTTTGAACTCAACATGGTAGTGCTTGCTAGGCAGGTGCTCTACTATTTGATCCATACCTTCAGTCCTTTTTGTTTTCATAATTTTTCAGATAGTATCATCACTTTTGTTTTCTGACTGTGATCTTCCTACCTCTGCCTTCTGAATAGCTGGGATTACAGAGGTGTAGCAGATGCTTGGCTTGTCTGAGATAGGGTATTGCTTTTTTGTCTAGGCTGGATTTCCTTCCTTCCTTCCTTCCTTCCTTCCTTCCTTCCTTCCTTCCTTCCTTCCTTCCTTCCTTCCTTCCTTCCTTCCTTCCTTTCTTTTCTTCCTTCCTCTTCCACTCTCTCTCTTTTTTTTGAGACAGGATCTCACTTTGTAGCTCAGCCTGTCATTGAATTTGAGATGGTCCAGCCTTAGCCTCTGAAATGCTGGAGTTAAAGGCTTGAGCCAGCACATCCAGCAAGCCACATTTTGGAATGCTCATTACATTCAAATTTTAATGCAATTTTTTCTATAGTTGGATTGTTGTTTTCTATTCTTAAAAATGTTTTGTATTTCTCTTCCAGCTTTACTTTCCTTTGCATTAAATATTTCCAATTTACTATTTTAATCCCCCTTAATTGGATTTAACCCCCTTCATTGGAAAAATTGTGCACTTTGTGTTATACAATGTGATACTTTGATCTTTGTAAATGTTATTAAAAATTCAATCAATCTAATTAATGCCTATCACTTCCCTAATATCTTGATAATTTTTTGTTATGCTTTTCAGGTTACTTTCATCTTTTGTTCTGGCTGCTACAATCTGTGTTTTAAAATGTTTATATTTGCAGTATGTATATTTTGCCTCATACTTGCTAGTTAAGGGGTTATATTATTTAAGCCATGCCTAAGCATTTTTGCTTTTGATTTTTTTGGCATGTGTGTGCAGGTCCTAGGGCTTGAACTCAGGTCCTAAGTGCTATTCTTGAGCTTTTTTGCTCAAGACTAATGCGCTACCACTTGAGCCACAGATCCAGTTCTAGCTTTTTCTGTTTGTTTTTTAATTGTAGATAAGAGTCTCATGGACTTTCCTGCCTGGATTAGCTTCAAACCAAGAAGTCTCCTGAGTAGCTAGGATTATAGGCGTGAGCCACTGGCACTTGGCATTAAGTTTCTTTTTCAGATCAGTCTTATGTTATGCCAACTTTGGTTATGACTCTCTTACCTTTGCATCCTAAGTAGCTGGGATCACAAGTGTGAGCCAATATTCTCAGCTACAATCTGCATTTTATCATAATCTACACCAGAATGATTTAATATCAATGAAACACAGAACTTTTGTTTATCCTCCACTGTTTTGTGTAATAATACCAAACTGCAGTTACCATTTTTGTTCCACACAATCTACTATCATGTAAAAGAGTAAAAAGAAGACATGTGAAATTCATGTATAGCTTTTTTTTTTGTGCCAACCCTGGGGCTTGAACTCAGGGCCTTGGCACTGTTCCTGAAGCTCTCCGGCTCTAGCTAGCACTCTGGCTACTGCTCTACCACTTGAACCACAGCACCACTTCTGTCTTTTTCTGAGTAGTTTATTGGAGATAAGAGTCTCATGGATTTTCCTGCCTGG
The DNA here is from genome assembly GCF_019054845.1 of Dipodomys spectabilis. Lineage (NCBI taxonomy): Eukaryota > Metazoa > Chordata > Mammalia > Rodentia > Heteromyidae > Dipodomys > Dipodomys spectabilis. Next base: position 16,502,447 of record NW_024870775.1, read on the forward strand.
GCTGGCTTTGAACTGTGAGCCTCAGATCTCAGCCTCAAAAGCAGCTAGGATTTATAGGCATGAGCCACTGGTGCCCAGCCTCTTTTAACTTTTTATTCTTATATTTGTCACATTAAGTGATTTACTTTTTCCTGCAGAGTTGGCTTTCTGTCTGCTGTCCTTCTTTCTAGGCTGTAGACTCTTTATCACAGTGGTCCTCCTTAAAAACATGCCATGAGTTTCAACTATTTGCTAGCTCCACAAATCATTCCATAGATTTCAAATCATTTCATAGATTTCTTAGCTCTAAAATGCCCCCACTGGAGTACTAAGCCTGAGAAAGTGGATGTAGCTTTGTTGTGGGGCTTGAGTGAATTGCTCAGCTGATGAAAACTGACATGTTGGAATACATTCACATGCTGTACAACAGTTCCATAAATGACAAATTGTCCATGTGACAGTGGGTCATAAAAAATCTATTGCCTAGTGATTACATGGTCATCTAGGTTTGTGAGAGTACATGTCATACTGCTCACGCAATGATGCAGTCACCTGGCCACCTCTCAGAAAGCGGTCCCCATTGCTAAGCAACGTGTGAGCATGCAATTATGGACACTCACAGCTGCTCACCTACACTTTCTTCCTTTCTCTTCCTCTTTTCTTTCTTTTCTTTCTCTCCCTTCCCTCTACCCCCATTTTTTTTTGGGGGGGTGGGGGAGTCATTACTGGCACTTGAACTTAGGCATCTCACTCTTACTTGGTTTCTTTCTTTCACTCAAATCTGGTGCTCTACCACATGAGCTACACCTCCACTTCTGGCTTTTTGGTGGCTAATTGGAGGTAAGAGTCTCTCAGATTTGTCTGCTCAGGCTGGCTTTGAACTGAATCTTCAGGTCTCAGCCTCCTGAACACGATTCCATTCTTCCTTTTTACTTCCATGATTTTGTCTGTCTGCCACTTGACACATCTAGATGTAAATGTTTGTTGAACTTTATGAATACGTAATTTCAAAACGTTGGGATTTTTAGTCTATTCCTTAAAAAATGTGTTCCTCACGGTTTCTCACTTCTTCTGGTTGCCCTTGCCCTCACCACACTGGCATGCTGGCTTTCCCACAGCACAAGACTCGGCTCTCACACCTGTTTGGGTGCCTTCAGTGGGTGTATGCACTCACTTCTCATTTTCCATTTCTATTATTTCATTCCTCTTCTTCCACTTGGTTCTTCAAAATCATTTCTTTTGGTGGAGATTATTTGTTATGGTCACAGGTTCTTCTATCTTATTAACATGATTTTCCCCAGTTAAAAAAATTTCATTAACAAAACAAACCTTACTTGTGCTATAATCAGGAGTCACACCTGTAATCAGGAGTCTAAGATCTGAGGATCACAGTTTGAAGCCAGCCCACACAGAAAAACCTGGGAGATTCTTATATCCAATTAATCATCAAAAAGCCAGAAGGAAGTGGAGATATGGCTCAAGTGGTAGAGCACTTGCCTTGAGAAAAAAAAGCTCAGGGACAGTTCCAGGCCACTTGTTCAAGGCTCAGGACTGGCACAAAACAAACAAAGCAACATCAACAACAAAACTTATTTGTATATAAGTTTTGAAACCTGCTTTGAAACCTTGGTCTACCAAATCCAACCAGATGACAATGACATAGCCATTACTGTTTTCTGGAGTTTGGGTTAAACTTTTATTTCTTTAAAAGTCTTGCAGTTTATGAAGCTAATCCATGTTTCTTAATGTATGATCAAGATCCATGGAATTCCATGCATTTGAAAATAAGTTTAGTGTATTTATGGTGATACTATCTACATTATATAAATAAAATTAATTTCCCTAAGTGTACTTGTGTGTTTGTGTTATAGTATGTAGGTTGACACTCTGACATTGTTCATCAATAATAATAATAATAAATGTTATTCAGTCTTGGGGCTTGAACTCGGCCTGGGTACTATCCCTGAGCTTTTTTGCTCAAGAATAGCACTCTACTACTTGAGCCACAGTGCCAGTTCCTGCCTTTTCCATTTATATGGTACTGAGGAATGGAACCTAGGGCTTCATGCATGCTACTAGTCAAGCACTCTTCCACTAAGCCACATTCCCAAGTCCCTATAATCTTATTTTTTGTCCACTTGATTTCTTTCCTGCATGGAAACTTCACATCCCTATGCATTTGTTTCCCCACAAATCCCTTGTAACAATGCTTAGCGTGGGTTCACATTCACACAAATATTAAGTATTATATCATTTTATGTCTTTTATCATTCCTTGCTGAGTATCTATTGGCTTGCATCCTAGCTTGGGCATTATTCTGTTTCCTTTGTTCCATTTTCTTCCACTTTGGCTTTTCTGAGTTTAGCTGACTCTTGTACTATTAAGTTTTACTCTGTGAATGAGTGTTGTTTTTATTTTCCCATCTATGTGGTATTACTGTACTTTAAAAAGAAAGAATATAGGATTGTTTTGCTCTACTAGTTATTTTATAATTCAAACACCTTAGAGAATCACCTCTTGGTATTTTTTATTTTTATTTTTTGGTCAGTTGTGGGGTTTGAACTCAGGACCTAGGCACTGTCCCTGAAATTTTTCACTCAAGGCTAGCACTCTGACACTTTGAGCCACAGCTCCATTTTGTTTTCTGGTAGTTAATTGGAGATAAGAGTCTCATGAACTTTTCTGCCTGGACTGGCTTCAAGCCACCATTCTTAGATTTCAGCCTCCTGAATAGCTAGGATTACAGGTGTGAGCCACCAGTTTCCTCTGGGTTTTGACTGATGTCTCTGTGGTCCTTTAGTGGCACTAGCCGGTGATCCTACTTTGCCCAGCCTTCCCTTCCCTCTCCTCCAAGTTATTATTCTTGGTATTTTGTCAGAGTACATGTTTACATATTATCATTACACATACCCTTGTCTTCCATTAAAGTCCTATCTAATTACATACACATATTGCTTAACAGCAATGAATTTCAGAGGTAGCTGGTAAAATCCAGTTACTTCTCCTTTGAAGCTCTAGGAAACAGCCCAATCCCATTTTCTGGATTGAAATGACTTATCTGCATTCTGATACCTGGAGTGTCCTGGACCATTCTTCTCTTTGCCTGTGAGTGAGAAAGTGAGGCTGCAGTGTGTGCTGGAATGTGGGTTGAGGGTGTTCTTATTGACTGTCATCATGAAGACAGTCTTTGAAGGGTAGATGCAAGGAGATATTTAGATTTATGTGGCCACAATTATCCTTCTTGGGTGCCTGTAGTGTTTTGGGATCATTTTATTTTCACTAAGAAACATGAAAATAGTAGTCATATGATGTCAGAAGTTCAGAGATTTAAAGACACACCTTTTCTACCTAATGACCGTAGAGTAGCCTTGAACTTTAGGAGATGTTAGTATCTTCTCTGTCCCACCTTGTCTTACAGCTCTTTCCTGAGTGGACTCTTGCTACAGATGATAAAATGGGGGCAATCATGCAGGCCCCCTCGCTCCTAAGGCAACTGCTGAGTGGAAACAGGTCTCAGAGAGTTTATATGACACTTACCCCAAGCCATTATCTTTTAAAGTAAAAGTCACTAATAGAGTTTTCTCACTCTTTGTAAAGGAATCTCAAATCTTGTTTCATATTTGAGATGACTTCTTTTCTAAGCATTTTGCTCCAATTTAATCCAAAATGTATTATTTCAAGCAAATGCATATTTTGCGGAGCATGTACCACTATACTGTGGACATTCTATAGTTCCAATGTAGACACTACCTGTAGTTCTTTTTGTGGAAATGTTTGTGTTTCCAAGACTGAAGTTAAGTAATGTGTGCTGGCTCTATCATCATTCCCAGAAACATCTGGTCATTAAAAAAAAAAAAAAGTAACAATAAATATCTAGTTGCTATTTTTATTTAGAAATTATAAAAGAAAAAAAAGAACCTCAAAATAAGAAACTATCTTTGGTCTTTACCTTTTCATAAAAATAATAGTTCTGGAGATTTTCTAGTCCTAAAGAGTCAATGCTTAATTCTGCTGGCAACTAGAAAATCTGAGATAATGCACATTCTTTGGATATAGAAGGAGCAAGAGTTCTTTTTCTAAAACAAAATAAAACAAGAAACATCCATACAGCCAGAATATTACCCTGAGTTTGCAAGGTTTAAACTTACAAGATCCTTCTGCTGATTTCATTCCATAAACAAACAAGACTGATCATCAAGAATGTAGGTTTATTTCGTTAAAAAATAAAACCAATCAAACAGACTCACCCCCTGGACAGTACTGTATGCTTCAAAGCAGCAGCAATCACAAGGCACATATGTACGAAAGACCCCAAGCAAAATAGTAACTCAACAGTAAAAAGGTATGTGTCATTTAAAAAGATGTTGAAGACCATTTGTTAATATGAACGTAGATTAGAAAGTAGTATATGCATTTTATAACTTTACTCTTTTACCTTTTTAGTAAGAGAGAGTGATGGTATAATATCAGTGTTCTCCCCATGGAACACATCACAACTTTTACCTTGTAAAGATCAACAGTCACAAATTGCTCTTAGAGCTTTCACATCATAGATATCTGGATTCATGAGATGAAAAGAAAAAAAGTTCTCGTTCTTAGCTTAGAAAAAGCTAAGTTTTATGTCTCCAGACAAAAACAAAGAACATGATTTATATTTTAGGATCAGTGCAATAACCCTCTTCCCAGATTAAGTTAACCCATAATAAATGCAAAGGTCAATTCTATTAAAATAATATAGTGTTGGATTCAAATTAGTGGAATGAATATCCTCTGGGTAGACATGCTTAGATTAAATATGACATATCAATATATAAAAAACTCTGTGATTCAAATATATTATAATGCAATTTATAACAATCCAAGTGTTTATTTGCGTATTAGCCACCATTTCACGTTACATGGCTGAACTAGACTGTCAACAGTGAATGGTGCATTGCGTCCCAGGTGTTCCTCTCGGCATTAAGTTGCAAAATCATTTTTTCATGAAATATGAAGGAGTGCTTATGAAATCGTGACTACAGAAGGGAGAGAAGAGATACGGAAGCTCCAATTTTAAACAAAAAAGAATACAAAATACTAGTACAATAAAACACTTAGTACTAAATAGCATAATTTAAATACTAATTATATGCTGTCATTAGTCTTTTAAAAAGTCAGTTTTTGGGCTTTTAGATGTGTTTTCTTTTTTTTAAAATAACAAGTGTTCATCCTTCTGGCCATGCATTTGGTCCACATCCACCCAGTTTGGAGGCAATCATAACAGAGGTCCAAGCTCTCTTTAGGCCACATCCTGGGCAGCAAGAAGTCTCTGAGTTCTGTGTGTGCTGGGGCAAGAGCCACTGGAGGCAGCCTATAGCAGGACGACCTGGGCCACTTCCTTGATGGTGGCTGCTGCTTTCTCCAGTTCTTCCTCTGTTTGTTCCACTGTGACCACAACCCTAATGCTGGGAAACAAAAAAGGACATGGAAAATCATTAAGTGAAGGCTATACCCAGAGTCATCCATCTATGGCCAGAGAGCCAAATCCAGCTGCCTCTTGTTTTAGTAAACAAGGCTATCTAGAAACTTAACCCGCTCACTCATTTACCTTCTGCTACATATGATTTCTCACTGCCATGGCTGAAGGAAAGAGCTGGAACAGGGACTCAGTCCCTGCAGGCCTAACACACTGATATTTGGACGGGGACAACAGCTCATGCCTCCTGGTCTAAACCACATGTGTGTATCCAGTCAGAGTCTCTCCTGCGGGGCTCTGTTCTCAAGGCTGGAATGCCACATCCTGTCAACATATCTGCTCTGAAAGTATCAGAACAGCCACGTGCCAGAGGCCCATGCCTATAATCCTAGATACTCAGGAGGCTGAAATCTGGAGGATAGTGGTTCAAGACCACTCTGGGCAGAAAAGTTCAGTAGACTGTCTCCAAAATAACTAGCAAAAAGCAAGGCTTAAAGGCAAGATTCAAATGGTAGAAGGACAGCTTAGTAAGTGCCAGGCCAGGCCCTCAGGTCAAATGCCAGTACTGTTATTTTTTTTTTTAAAGGGTTACCAGAATGATGTGGTAATTTGCAATTTCTCTGATCAGTTAGTATGGCTGTTCCTATTTACAACTCCATAAGCAGTTTAGACATCTTATAGCATTTTAAGCCAAGGTAGATTTCACACTTTGAGGAAATTAAAGAAGTAGGAGTTTGATGAGACAGTATCGCCTCTGCCCCTTCATCTTCTTTTGCAAACATCTGTTTCATCCTCTGGACACCTGTTTGGGCTCTCCTGCTCTGCATTCTAATAACACATCAATGCGCTGATGTGGGGGGAGGGAGTGGAATGTGCAATGAAGAGAAGGGAGTGGTTTCCTGAAGCTCCCACCTGGCATTTTGCAGAGTGCTTGTTCTCTCCAGTGGGCCTTCCTGGACTCGGAGCTAGAAGATGGACCTAGAGGTCGAGATGCTCTCCAGGTGATGGAGGAACTGAAGTTGTTTCACTCATGATAGGACCACATCCTGGTAATCTCATCCCACTCAGACAATGCATTTAACCACCTAACCCAGGGACCTCACACTGTGCTCTTGCCTACTTTACATATGCTCAGAACTTTTACATTCACCTACTGGGAAAAATGACCTCATGCAGCCTTCTTTATATCTCATGTACCTTATTAAATCTTGTACTGAGAAGGAAATACAGAATGGTTGCATGGTGTATTTTCATACAGGGCTAAGAAGTTAAGTTGAAGCAGTGTCAGCTGGGGGTTGTCTGCACTCATTTCTGTGCTTAGAATCCTTAGCATCAATCTGAGGAAGAAATGGCCATATCTCTGTGACCCCTGCCCCAGACCTATCATGTAGGTGTCCACGTGCCTTGACTATAGTATAGGTGCTCTGAGGATGGAATTGTCTGCTTTAACATTTTTTTTTTGTCCATCATGGGGCCTGAACTCTGGGCCTGGGCACTATCCCTCAGCTCTTCAGCTCAAGGCTAGTACTCTACTACTTGAGCCATAGCTTCACTTCCGGCCTTTTCTTATGTGGTGCTGAGGAATTGAACCTAGGGCCTCATGCATGCTAGGCAAGCACTCTACTACTGAGCCACCTTCCCAGCACCTCCTTTAACATTTTTAAGTGTTACAGTGCTTGCTGCTTTTGCTATACTGCTCCTCACATTTTGCTAGATAAAGCCCACATACTCTCTGGCCAGTAGAGATGGCAGGACATTCACAGCCCAGACTGTAGCTGACAGGAACCTTTCTACTCCAGTTAATTTTTGGGATCCCAGATATGTTTTGTGTGTGTGTATTGGGGGCATGGTGGGGGGCTGTCGTGGGGCTTGACTCAGGGACTGAGTGCTGTCCCTGAACTTCTTTTGCTCAAGGCTAGTGCTCTACCATTTGAGCCACAGCACCACTTCCAGCTTTTCTAAATTTTTTGGAGATAGAAGAGTCTCACGGACTTTCCTGCATGAGGTGGCTTTGAACCATGATCCTCAGATCTCAGCCTTCTGAGTAGGTAGGATTACAGGTGTGAGCCACCAGCACTTGGCTCTAGACACTTTTTTTTTTTTAATTAACTAGGAAGATACTCTATCAGGAGATGCTTTTAAAATGTCAGCCTGGTGCTGGTGGCTCACTCCTGTAATCCTAGCTATTCACAATCATAGTTTGAAGCCAGTCTGCAGAACAAAGTCTATGAGCTTCGTATTTCCAATAAATGACAAAAAAGGCTAGAAGTGGTGCCCTGATTCAAGTAGTAGAGCACTAGCCATGAGGAAACCAAGGTCAGGGATAGCACCCAGGCCCTGAGTTCAAGCTCCATAACTGCACACACCACACACACACACACACACACAAAATCAATCTGAAAACAGAATACAACTGATGTATTATATTGAAGGACATTCCTTCTTAACCTGTGATATTAAACAAAAACCCCAAACAACAAACTATTTCCTAAGAGTTTAAAGTGAGCAAGTAAGTGAGATGATACTGCAATGTCAACTAACCTTGGAGGAGGGAGGCACTTCTCTTCCTTTTCCAAGTAGCGGGCTTGAGTTAATGCAATGCGTCTGCTCATGCACTGCAGGTGCAAAAGAAAAACATTAGCAGCCTGGACTTAGACCTTGGGAAGAGAAGTGGCAAGGTACACTGAGAGTACCAGCAGTTGCTAGCATTCATGTTTCCAACTGTAATTGCTAGGAGACAAAGCTGAAATGCCACTCCATAGTCCCGAGTCTCTCTCCAGTCCTTCCTGCAATGATGAATAGATGTGGACTCCAGCATCCCAGATCATCTCCTTGAGCCTGTGTAGTTTGAGTACTCCTGACTGCATTCATGAGTTTACATACTTTACTCAATTTGTATTTATATAGCCACAGTGGCTAGCATTTCTGACATAGTTAGAACATAGGAAAGCAGTGTGGGTAAAGCCCTATGGGCTGACCAAGAGCTGAAGAGAGATGGCTGGACTGTGTCAGAGAGCAGCACTGCGCAACAGAGCATACCTGAGAATGTGTACTGGGACAACGTTCATGGCTGCCTGTGGGCAAGGTGATCCCAGGCACTAGAGTCTGTCTGTGTTAACAACGCTGCACGTAGCTTTACTATTCAACTGTCGGCATAAAACGTTTTCTACTTAAACAAGTTCAAGAACTAGAGAAAGGTCCTGATTATAGGAGTTGCCTATGGTGATAAAAATGTTTTGCAGTAGAGTGCAGTGCTCAAGCTTGTCATCCTAGCTACCCAAGATCAAGAGACTCACAGTTCTAGGCCAGTGCAGGCGAAAAGTCTGGGAGATGCTCATCTCAACCAATAAGAAGTTAGGTCTGGTGGTGCATATCTGTCAATCTAGCTGTGTGAGAAATGTAAACAGGAGGTCTGTTGTACAGTCTAGCCCAGGAAAGAAAATGTAAGATTCTAGAGAAAAACAAAAAAAAAAACAAAAAACAAAGATTCTAGAGATTAAAAAAAAAAAAGACAACCAAACAAAAGGCAAAGGCAAGAAGGACTGGCTCACATTGGAGATATATATACATATGTATATGTATATATATATATGAATTTTACATGTGTGTATACATGCATAATCAACAGAGGAAGGGATGGCAGAAGGAAAATAAAATGATTCCAAATGTCTAGCAGTGACAGTCCAGCCAAAGAGGATCTGTGCTGTAAATGGAACGGAGGAGATAGAAAGCACACAGGTAACATGGCCAGCTTCTGGCTGTCTGGAAGTACTTGGAAGCAGGAAGGCCCCCTTAGAACACCTGGCCAGGTAGGAGACATTACAAACCACTGTGGATTTTGTGTTTAAACATCACAGATAGGGGGTGGCTGAGGTAGGCTGTGCAGCCCGAGGCAGGTTTTACACTCCATAGTGCAGCTGCATGACAAACAAGCACCCAATGGCATGCCACACGGATGGAGGCCCTGGCTTACAAAGGAAACAGAACAGTCGGTGGCTACCGTTATTATTACCCTAAGGCTAAGAGAATCACATCACTGGACAGGGTAGGGAGACAAAGAACAGATAAAGCCCATTTCATTCTCAAATGCATATACAGGTGCAGGGCAGGTTCCATAAAAGGTGGTATGTACACACCCACAGTGCTGCAGTCCATTGGGTTTCTTTACAAGGAAAAAGAGAGGGAGGTTTCAGGAGAGGCAGCACTGCTGAGACTGAGCATCCAGCTTTCCCAGTGATGTGCGGCTAAGTAGTGAGTAATAAACTGACTTCCAGAAGATAAAGAGACATGAATGCTTCTCTCAAGTTAGGGGTATAAAAGAAGAGTCTCTTCCTTCCTGCAGGTTTTTAGGAACATTAGAATTCAGGAGTTGCTGGCTGTCTCTGAGCTATGTTGCAGGTTCACCTCACATGAGCAGCTGTTTAGCACTGGCTGTGAAAAGCACTCAACCTGTCCCCAACCGCAAGTCTGAGGATTCAGCTCTGTGAGTGGGGAGCAAGTGAGTTTTCTGCAAGGCTGTTGTTATGCTCTTTAAATTCACAGCAGAACAAGGTGTATCAGCTCTGGTGGGAGCCGAGTCTATTCAGTGGAAGAGAAGGTCTACAGCTTGCCCCTACTGGCAAACTGAGCTCATCAGGGCTGGCTGAGGAGACCCAGGGGCATTAGGACAATCCACATTATGTTTGTGTGTGTGTTATCAGCAACTTTTTACCACTCCCCGCATCTCTTGGGGCAATGAGATCTTTCTAAAAGTGATGTAGAATCATTGCTAGAGGTGGGGGTGGGAGGGGCATGGACTTTCACTTGAAGTGCTCACACTCACCTGGTCTATGATCTCCTGAAGTAGATGCATATCCTTCTCCCGAGACCCAGTGCTCTCTTCAAGCTGGAGGTGGAAGGCCGGAGAAAGGGACTCTCCCACCACCTTTAATCCAGAAATGCTAAAGAGGTAAACACAGCACACTGTAAATTGCTTCTAGGCTCAAGGCGTCTCACACAGAAGTAACAGAAAAGAGCCAAACTTCTCAGACTCTCTGAGCAGCACTGACAGGAAAGGACAGCCCTGTGACTTTGATGGAAGCACTGTATGCTGCAATCCTAATTTCCATAGAAAAGGTGAAATATGTGCCTGGGTACTGTCTCTCAGAGCAGGAGAAAACTGGGAGAGCCACTTCTGAGTGCATGACCATGTGGAAGACATCCCGTGCTCCAGAGGATACCATGGACCTCTGTCTCCAGCCTTCTGCTGGAGGGTGGGACCCCTGCCCATCCAGACACCTCTTCATAGGTTCCCCCTGCCCTTGGACTTGCCCCATCCTTGAAGGTCTTGAGGTCATGAGGGGTGTGCTCCAGAATGGGACAGTAGGACCCCAACCTCCTCTTCTGTTTTCTGAACTATGAGGTGTGTGGTTTATTCTGTCCTATGTGCTGGCCTTGCCAAAGGCCCAAACAATGTGGCCATTTGACCAGAGCTTTCAGCTCCAAAACTGTGAGTCAAAATAAGCCTTTTCTCTTTATCAGTTTTGCTTCAGGGATTCTATTGTAGTGATGAAACACACATAATACAACAACCATGCTCTCTGACCACTGTAAGGAATCGAAACTAATCTTAATTTGCTTTCAACCTAACTCTGGAAATTATTAATTTGTATCACCTTTCTTTAAATGTAATATACCTTCTAGGAGCTCTCAATAAAGGAGGCTGCAAGTCTGAATGATGGAATTTTAGAATCTAGGGTATCTGGAATGTCAGGAAACCTTCTAGATTAGTTCATTTACCAATGTCAAAACTAAGCAATTTACTTTAAAACTTATTTCCTATGTGAATGGGTATGCACCCTGAAGTACCAGTTTTCTTAGGTCTTTTCTCAGAGGAAAACTTTAAAAATTCCTTTTCAATTAGCATTTTGTATGAATCAAATCACTTTCCTATTCTTTTCCTCAAATAATCCAAGACACCAGAGTCCTAAATCCAGTCTGTGCTTTGATCAAATGGGCTCAACTTTTGTGGTAAGTAGAACAGAATGGAGAAAGAAGGAATCAAACAGAATTAATGCCCTGCACTGCTGCTAGAGGTAACTGCCACAGAAGCTTACCAAAACCCAAATGTAGCTCCAGTTCAGAAATGGAGAGGCTGTATTTCAGAGCCCGATACATAAAGAAAACATTTGGCAAATATATCATTTTCTACAGATGTATAAACACCAAGCTCTCGTTAGGTCTCAGGCTCAGAGCAATCATCAAGACAGCTATGGCCTCCACGGTATGCTTCCAGTCTAGGTAGAGTCAAACACCAACCAATCTCTGTCTCTACTTGTGTGGAATCATCAAGATTCCTCAGAGAACAGCAAAGGCTGCTGACATCCCCTCCAAACTCAGTCTTAGAATGAAGAAGTAAACCATTGATTAGAGGAAGGTTAAAGAAAATTACCTTAGATGTAATACTGAGGATACCATACTGCCTCTGTAAAATGTTTACCTATGACATATTTACTGGAAAATAAAAAATTAAGCCAGTAAACTAAATATGAGAAGCAGAAGAAAGTTAAGAACACAATGAAGGGAAATTCTTCCTAGAGCTCCTAGCACATACTTTGTGTGTGTGTGTGTGTGTTCAGCCTTTTATTTTATTTTTTATTTTATTTTTTTGTTTTCTCCTTCCCCTCCACAAATTATACCGACACCAAATACAGTGAAAGCAGGGGTTATACTGTGGAGAAGGGACATACAAAGCAACAAAGAAATAATCTTATAAATGTGTTAGAAACAATCGCATGAAAGAAAAAAAAAACATTTGAATACATATCTTAGGGTTCATTTCCCTAACATCACCTTATCTGACCTTTTCTGCTTGACTCAGACATACACTAGATATTGCAAATAAGGGAAACCATGGGACCTATGTTTCTTTGGGCTTGGCTTACTTCACTTAATATAATTTTCTCCAAGCCTTTCCATTTCCTAACAAATGGGGCAATGTCATTCTTTCTGATGGAGGCATAGAATTCCATTGTGTATATATACCACATTTTCTTGATCCATTCATCTACTGAGGGGCATCTGGGTTGGTTCCATATCTTAGCTATGGTAAATAATACTGCAATAAACATAGTTGTGCTGGTAGCTTTAGTGTGGTCTTGTTTGTAAACATTTGGGTAAATGCCCAAAAGTGGGATTGCTGGGTCATAGGGGAGCTCTATGTGAAGTCTTTTGAGGAACCTCCATACTGCTTTCCAAAGTGGTTGAATAAGTTTACATTCCCACCAACAATGAAGTAAGGTTCCCTTCTGTCCACATCCCCTCCAGCATCTGTTGTTATTAGAGTTCTTGATTTTAGCCATTCTAACTGGAGTGAGGTGGTATCTCAATGTTGTTTTGATTTGCATTTCTTTTATGGCTAGGGAGGTTGAGCATTTCTTCATGTGTCTATTGGCCATCCTTCTTTCCTCTTCAGAGAAGTTTCTCTTTAAGTCTTTAGCCCACTTATTTATTGGGCAGTTGTTTCTTTGAAGATTTGTTGTTGGGGGATTTAATTTTTTGAGTTCCAGGTATATTTTAGATATGAGACCCTTGTCCGATGTATGGCTAGTGAAGACCTTCTCCCAATCCAGGGGCTTTCTATTGATCTTGCTAGCTATGTCCTTTGCCATGCAGAAGCTCTGCAATTTCATGCAATCCCATTTGTCCAACCTTTCTTGGATTTGTTGTGTTTCTGGTCTCTATTAAGAAAATTTCCGCCTGTGCCAACAAGACCTAGGGTTTCTCCTATTCCATCCTGTAATGTTTTCTGTAATGCTTTGACTCCGAGGTCTTTGATCCATTTGGAGTTGACTGTGGTGCAGGGTGATAGATAAGGATCTAGCTTTAGTTTTCTACAAGTAGTTAACCAATTTTGCCAGCACCAATTACTGAAGAGGCTTTCTTCCATTCTATTTTTTTTAGCTCCCTTATCGAAGATTAGATGGCTATAGGTCTGTAGGTTCATTTCTGGGTTTTCAATTCTATTCCATTGGTCCTGAGGTCTGTTCTTATGCCAGTACCAAGCTGTTTTGATTACTATGGCTTTATAGTAGAGTTTGAAATTTGGTATTGATATTCCTCCAGCAGTGTTCTTTCTGTTGAGGATCGTTTTTGCTATTTGGGGTCTTTTATTGTTCCATGTGAATTTTTGGATTGCCTCTTCTATTTCCTTGAAGAATGAGGTTGGAATTTTGATAGGTATCGCATTGAATTTGTAGATAGCCTTGGGAAATATTGCCATTTTCACGATGTTGATCTTTCCAATCCAGGAGCATGGGAGGTTTTGACACTTTCTAAGCTCTGTTTTGATTTCCTTTTTCAAGTTTTTAAAGTTTTCATCATAGAGGTTCTTCACTTCTTTGGTTAAGTTAATTCCTAGGTATTTTATTTTTTGTGGGGCTATTAGGAATGGAGTTGCTTTCCTAATTTCAGCCACACTTTTCTCATTGTTGGCGTACAAAAAAGCCATTGATTTTTGAAAGTTAATTTTATACCCTGCTACTTTGCCAAAGTTTTGAATCAGCTTGAATAATTTGGGAGTGGAGTCTATGGGATTCTTTAAGTACAAGATCATGTCATATGCAAAGAGGGAGAGTTTTACTTCTTCTTTCCCTATTTGGATCCCCTTTATCTTTGCATCTTGTCTTATTGCTGTAGCGAGGCATTCTAATACTAGATTGAAGAGAAGTGGAGAGAGTGGACATCCTTGTCTTGTTCCTGAGTTAAGAGGAAATGGCTTTAGTTTTTCACCATTAAGTATAATGCTGGCTGTAGGTTTGTCATATACAGCCTTTATTGTATTGAGAAATATTCCATGGATTCCTAATTTTTCCAGAACCTTCATCACAAAGGGTGTTGGATCTTGTCAAATGCTTTTTCTGCATCTATTGAGATAACTATGTGGTTTTTATCCTTGCTCCTGTTGATGTTAGCACATACTTTTGCTGGAGAAATCAAGAGGTGAGATGAAGTGACTGGTTCTAGGTCACACAGTATTGGGAATGGAGTCCAGACTTCCCGATTTCCTTACTGACCCACCTTGTAAATTCTATGCCACTCACTCTGTAGAGGAAGCCACTGAGATATGGAATACAGCAACTGATTAAATAGTCACTGCTCCACCCTGGGAGCCTCATATGACTTTTCTCCATTCAAGCAACCATATCTGGGTTGCCAAGCCTCATGCTACTGGGGGCCACCTTGCTGCCCCAAGGAGAATGCTGTCTGAGAATGAAGCCAACAAGGATGAAAACTGCATTGTGGGATGGAGAAGGCTGGAAACTAGATGAAGTCCTTCTGAGTACCTGGATCTAATCATGCCTTGAGCAAGTGTTACCCTGGACATACCATTTCATGAGCCCAGCTCTCCCTTCTCCCTCCCTATCTTTTCTTCATCTTATGAAAAGCTGGACTTGGATTTTTGTCCCTTGTATCCAGAAATGTTTTAGCCAATTCATACCATAAACTGCATATAATTCTCAAATATAAAAAATAAAAAAAAAGAGCTGGGAGCCAGTGGCTCACATCTGTAATCCTAGCTACTCAAGAGGATCCCAGTTCAAAGCCAGCCCAAGCAGGAAAGTCTGTGAGACTTTTTCTTGTCCGTCATGGAGCCTGAACACTGTCCCTCAGCTCTTCAGCTCAAGGCTAGCACTCTACCACTTGAGCCACTACACCCACTTCCAGTTTTTTGAGTGGTTTATTGGAGATAAGAGTCTCATGGCCTTTCCTGTCCAGGCTGGCTTTGAACCATGATCCTGAGATTTCAGCCTCCTGAGTAGCTAGGATTATAGGCATGAGCCACTGGCACAGCAGTCCATGAGACTCTTATCTCCAATAAACCATCAGAAAACCAGAAGTGCTGTTGTGGCTCAAGTGGTAGAGCGTGAGCCTTGGCTTGAAGAGCTGAGGAACAGTGCTAAGGCCCAGACTGACATAAATACATACATACATACATACATTCATAAATAAATAAATAAAATTAAAGACAAAAATAAATAAAAATTAAAGAACACAATACAAAGAATAGGTTCAAATAAAGTCAGAAATAGAAAATTAAATAGGGAAAATAAACACTCAAAAGAAAAATCACATTCTCTCCAACCTTAAGAGGTACAAGATATAGTAAATCCTTAAGAGAGAAGAGGGGAAACTTTGAAGAAACAATTACGCTTTGATTACTCATTGGCTCCAAGACAGAAAAAGTAGAAAATACCCAAATCATGTATTGAAGCTACTGTAACACTGATTTCTATGTTACTGAAAGTCAGCATAACAGAAAACTGTAGGTCCGTTTGAATTATATATATTCAAATTAAAACATTAGCTAAATATATCTAGCATGGCAGAGTGCTTGCCTTGCATACATGAGGCCCTCAGCACCACATAAGCAAAAAGAAAAAAGCCGGAAGTAGCGCTGTGGCTCAAGTGGTAGAGCGCTAGCCTTGAGCTGAAGAGCTGAGGGACAGCGTCCAGGCCCAGAGTTCAAGCCCCACAACTGGACCCCCCCCCCCCCAAAAAAAAGAGACCCAGATCAATGCAATAAAAGAAAAAGAACTGTATGATGTATAAGAGATAGGAGGGAAAGATAGAAAATTATTGTTATAAAAAGGTTTTCTAGGTACATCATCAAAACAGAATTTAACTAAAAAGAAACTTCTGGACATAAGATTAGTTAAAAAATCCTTATAAATTATCAGTAATCAGGTAGAAAGAATAAAACCCCATTCACAATTGCAACAAAAATCTATAGGACACCCAGAAATTTCCTTTAAAGACCCCAAAAGGGTATAAAGGCTTTAAAGGGAAAAAATTGTGTTAAAAAACACAGAGAAGACCAAAATGGCTAGGCACCAGTAGTCATGGCTGAAATCTGAGGATTAGAGCAAAAACACCTGGGCAGGAAAGTATGAAACTCTTACCTCTAATTAACTACCAAAAAACTGGTAAGGAAGCAGCTTGTGGTACAGCACTAGCCTTGAGTGAAAATGCTTAAGGATAGTGCCTAGGTCCTGAGATTAAGCCCCAATACTGGCACAAAAGAAAAGAAGATTGAAATAGAGAGCTCATGTTCTTGCATGACAAATGCTTCCACATTCATCAGAGAATTTAGTGCCATTCCAATTAAAATTCTAGCAATTATTTTGGAGGAAGCTAATGAAAGCAAACACAACAGCAAAAACAGTGTTAGGACTGAGCAAATAAACCAATCAAATAGTTCAAAAATAAACCCATGTACAAATGAGAAGCTGGTATATGGGAGATAGCCCTAACAATCTGTAGATGAAAGGATGTAGAATTGGAATGTTAGTCAGAAACTGGCTTTACTTATCTTCTCTGGATCCCTGTTTCTTTCTCTAATCATCACCTAATTTCTCTTCCCTATTCTCTTTACAGAAAGTGCTTAAAAATGCTTTCCTAAAGCTGTGTCCAGTTCCTCTCTTAATCTCTTCTCTTAACTGAGCCTACTTCAATCAGGTGTTCTATTCTGCCCCTTCTTCTGTCCTGGAAGTACTCACCAAGTCACAGTAAGCATCATACTTTGAAATCAAAGGAATGGCATGTAGTCACCTTGCTTAGTCTACTGCAGCAACATGCCACACACTGACCTACGTAATTGTGTTTTCCACTTGGCTTCTGGAACTCTGGAGTCCTTGGTCAGCTCTTTTCACTGGCTACTTCTTGATCACCTTCTAACCTATCCACATGCTTTAAATACTATCTTTGTAAATCAAACATTTTTTTTCTAGTTCAGGACGTTCTTTCAAATGCAAACTTGTATATCCAAGTGCTATTCTACACTGATGTCTGACAGCATATGAAGCACAACACATCTGGCACTGAATCCCCACCAAATATTTCTTCAACCATTCTGGCTATTTGCCTAGTAGCTACTCCATCTGGTTGCTCAGATCAAAACCTTAAAGTTAACCTTAAGTCTTCTCTTTCTCATTCATCCTCTGTAGGAATTTCTGGCAGATCCAGCCTGCTGTCTCTCCAAAATATATCTAGAAGTCAAACAATGCTCATTGATACTACTGGGTCAAAGTCATACAACTTTCTGTTTCCATCTCCTAACTAATCTCTTTGCTTCTGCGCTTGTCACCAAACAATGCATAATTTCACTCTACATAGGAGAAATATGCTAAGACTTATGTCTAGCTGTTCCAGGGCATGTTTTCCCTTAAAACCATGCATACCTTCTTACCTGAGCCAAGGCTTCTGTCATGGCCTGAATGGCCGGCCCATTACCTGGCCCTCACCCCTCCCTAGGTCCTCCCACTTGTTTGGTCTGGCTGCCTTCCTGTTTCCTTTGCTTTTCTCTCCTATCTTTGTTCCAGTGTGTGTTTAGTATGAGGTCCCTGCAGGGTTCTCCAAGTATAGCTACTGAGTAGGCAGCTGGAAATCTGGAGACACAGATCTGTCAGTTACCCACATGCAGGGGACACAAAACAATGGGAAGCTTCAGTCACAGGAGGCAAATCCCCAAGAAGCCAATGAGATGAAGAGGACAAAATCCTAAAGAGAGCAGGGTGTTGCAGAAAGCCTTCAAAGGAGATGAAGATGAAACAATTCAAAGCTGTTGAAGGAAACCCATGAACACAGTGTAGTAGAATCCAAACAAGGAAAAAAAATGGTCATGTGTGGAAAACTACTGAGCCATAAATGTGCTATAAGTCTTAGAGTTGGTGTCACTGGTGTTCCCCATAGGAAAGTAGTTTTTAGAGGAAGTGAGAGATGAGGACATGGAAAAACTACATATGTATTTTGAGAAGAATAGTTAAAAACAGAAGCCAAGAAACGGGGTAGTTCCTAGAGGGGAATGTGACATTATGAGCAGGGAGAATTTAAAGACAAGGGGTAGGGAGGATATGAATGCTACTGAAATGACTCAAGATAACAAAGTAAGGGGACAACCAGAGGTTCTCAAAAGGAAAAATAAGAACCTGTGATGGTTGGAAGAAAATGCTCTTGGCTACAACAGAGGGAAGACTAGTTTGATTGTCTGTAGCTATGTGGGTTTGTTAGAAAACCCAAGGGAATTCCTAAGGGACAGCATGAGGTGAGGCTGTCTATGAAAGGGATGGAATGCTGACAGAAGGCTAAGGAGTTCAGAAGAAAAGGTGGAGAAGAGATTCTGAAGGGCATCTAAGGTTAGTACTGATGAATGTACAGTGCCTCCAATGAGTTGGTAAATTAATACTTCACAAACCAGTGCAACTGGAACTGATGCAAGTATATTCTCCTACTATAAATGATGCAAGAACTTCTGTTACTATTGTACAGACACACCTAGAACTGTCATTATCTCCGTCTCCATTTTACCTAGAACAGCTGTGATCTATTCACTTATCTAATGCCCTTTCCAATCAGTAACATGTCTAGTTTCTTTATCTTGCAACAGAGACAGGGCTTTCAAGACTGTAGAGACCCATTTCTTCTTAGGAGGCAAAAAGGAAACACCTTAGGCAATGTGAGATCATTCTTAAGAAGCCAGAAACTGTAGATGTCACCAATCTCAATTTATTTTTTTCTCAACCCTAAGAGGAATTTTACAAATTAAAATTAAAGTTTTTTAAAAAAGAAAACATTTATAAGATTCATTTCAATTTCCTTTTCATGTCTTAAATCTACTAAATAGTAGCATGGACAGCAGAAACCTAGTACCACCCAATTATATCCTGTAATTAATTTTTTTCTGTGGCATTATGGAGATGCTCCAGTGTGTATCTTTCTTATTTCTTGTGGTAAGATGTTGTATTGTTTTCCCATATTACTAGAGAATTTTAGTAGTATGTTGCATTTTTATAAAAGCAAAGGCATGATTCTTGACAAGGACAAATGGTTGCTCTAGTTTTATACAAATAAATCAAGTTGGTGAACGGAGTTGTTTTCCTAGTTGCAAAGTTGTTATGCTAATTACAGCCTATACAACTTTTCATTAAGTATGGTAGAGATAATCTTTATGTTAGCCCAAAATATACAACTTACCCTTGTAAAGCTTTATGAATTTGTTGGCATTTTTTCTTTAATACTGCAAAAATATCTAAATGGAAAAAAAATCATTGATATTAGATGTAGTCGATTGTACTAAATAAAAAATAATTTTAAAAGTTGGGTGCCGGTGACTCAGGCCTATAATCCTAGCTACTCAGGAGGCTGAGATCTAAGGATCTCAGTTCAAAGCCAGCCCAGACAAAACAGTTTGAGAGTCTGATCACCAAATTAATCAGCAAAAAGCTGCAAGAGGAGTTGTGGTTCAAGCGGTAGACCACTAGCCTTAAGCAAAAAAGCTTAGGAATAGCACCAGACCCTAAATTCAACCTCCAGGCTGATATACCACAGACACACAGACACAGACACACACAGACACACACACACATACACACACACACGTGCTCAATTCAAGCTCATCAATCTAAAAGGCTGCAAATCCTTCTATATACTAACAGTGGTGTTCTTGTGTGGGGCTGAACTTAGTCTTTGACACTTACTGACTAGACTCTTCTCATCCCATTCCACTAAATCTGAAAATGATGAGTTCCAAAACAATGAATTTTATTCTTACCAAGATTCTACAAAGTCCAGCAAAGAAGAAAATGGAGCAAATCATTTCTTTTCTTTTTTCCTTCCTTCTTTCCTTCCTTTCTTCCTTCCTTCCTTTTCTTCTCTATCTCCTCCCTCCTTTTCTCTCTGTGTGTATAAGTGTGTGTGCCAGTTCTGTGGCTTGAACTCAGGACCTGGGTACTGTCCTTGATCTTCTTTCACTCAAGCCTACTGCTCTACCACTTGAGCCACAGCTCCACATTTTGTTTTGCTTATGTGTGTGTGTGTGTGTGTGTGTGTGATTAATTGATGATAAGAGTCTCACAGACGTTCCTGCTTGAGCTGGCTTTGAACCATGATTCTCAGTCTCCTGAGCAGCAAGGATTACAGGTATAAACCACCTGCAACTGGTCAATTATCTATTTCTTGATTTAAACAATTTGGTGAAAAATCTGCAGTGTCAAAGTAATATTTTAAAAAGTATAGAAGGAAAACCAAAAAGTGATAATATCTGATTAGGAGATGAGGCTGCAAAGCTACCTCACAAGGGAGCATCTAAATGTGCACACAGACACATTCACAAGTCTTCTGATTTCTGAATTAGTATCAAGGCTGTGTACCTGAAGTGCCAGGTAAGGCCCACTGTTCTCTCCATTTTAAGATCCTACTGTAGCCAATAGCCACATTTTGAATTCTCCTTTGACACTGTATTTTGCCCACTGAGTTGGTGGTTGATAAAAGAGTATTGTCAAGACTGAATGAATTGAGGATAAAAGACTGAAGTAAGAAACTGACAACAGTTCTAACATACTGGCACTGGTTCATTTCTCAAAAAACTGTAAACCGAACAATGATAGTTATTTATAGTAGTGAAAGCATCTAAGCTTGGCACTGACCCAGGGGACCTCCTCCTTCTGGCATCCCTGCATACCAGAAAGCCAGCCAGCTCCAAGCACAAGGACTAGCTCTGGCCTCAAGGGCAGTGTCTTCACTGCCATTCTTCCTGTAAATGTCAGCTGTAAGTGAGTATCCCTTCTCTGGAACGCTGGGATGAGAAATGTTTCAGATTTTTAAGAGTTTTTCAGATTCATTAGTATTCATTAAGCAGGTGCCTTACCATCTGAAGCATGCCTCCACCCCAATTCTGTAGTGTTTACGTAGACCTTCCTGGATGAATTTCTAAACTCTAACATCTGAAATTACCTATGCTCACAAAATTTTGGATTTTAGACTACTTTGGATTTCTGGATTTGAAATGCTCATTCTGTAATCTAATTCTGTAGAGTTTTTTCTGGTAAATAATTTCCTCTTACGAAGTTCCCCCAGAAGCAAGCCAGTGACACAGTTATAGTTAACATAGCCCAAGCACTGACGGCTGTACCTGGATTCTCTTCCATGATGTTGAGAGCCTCAATGGCAGCAGCAGCTAACAAGGGAGGTAATGAAGCTGAAAAGCAGTATCCTTGGCCAGAGAGTCGCTGAGAAGAAACAAGTCAAACCATAACATAAACATTCTCTCTGTTTTTGGGCGGTAAGGAGAGTAAACATTCAAAAGACACTGAATTCCCATATAACCCACAGAACAATATGTAAATAAGGTGAGGGAGTAAGATCTAGTCAAGAATAAGTACATACATGTAGCAAAGATAAAGTTAAAAAGGGAGGTAATTTCTCAAGTTAAATATTTTTAAGTTGTTTTCTAACTATCAGTATTTAAGTAAAATTTGTATAACTGTAGTTCAAGAAAACTGAGGAAAAAGTCAGTGAGGTCCCATCCCAATTAATAAGCTGGTATGGTTGTATGTGGCTGTGATCCAGTTACTGTGAAGGATAGGTAGGAGCATCATGATCTGAGGCTGACCTGGGTAAAAAATAGTTTGGGACACAGCTCAAGAGATAGGACTCCTGTCTAGCAAGTAGAAAGCCCTATGTTTAATTCTCAGAACCACTGAACAAAAGAAAAACAAAAGGATATAATTTGAAGTTTTACTTTAAAGTGATCAATGTAGCAATCAATTTCAGAGTTTACCTGATGGTCAATTACAAAAGTTCTGCCACAACAGAAACCTCCAATAGAAGCAAGAGCATTCTCCATGTTGGCACTGATAAGGTCAATATCTTCCATCTGCCAGAAAAGTGAGAAAGACCAATGGATTATCCCTCAACTTACAGGAAATGAAAAATAAGACAGTACAAAGCCTAGATACAAAATACTTCATTTGCAGGGTGGTGGTGGCTCACGCTTGTAATCTTAAATTACTCAGGAGGCTGAGCTCTGAAGATTGCAGTTTGAAGCCAGCCCCAGCAGAGAAGGCTCTTACCTCCAATTATCCACTCAAAAACTGGAAGTGAGGCTGTGGTTCAAAGTGGCAGAGCTCTAGCCTTGAGCAAAAGAACTCAGGGACATCACTCAAGCTCTGAGTTCAAGCCCCATAAATGACAAAACAACAACAATAAAAATCAACTTCATTTATCACATCTTTACGCGTCTAGATTCAAAAAAACTACATAAATGGAGATAATAGATTAGTCAAACAAAATCTATGGCTGCAAGGACTGCAATCATGGACATGACTCACCCTAATACTTTCTTACCATTCCATCATGCAGCAACATTTTCCTCACAGTGAATAAATGGTTAAATTAAAAGGAGATGAATCAGGTAACTTGATGGTATGGGGTTGGAAAAAACAGGAGGACAATGGAATAGGTGACACTGATCAAAATACATTGTATTTATAAACTGATTTGTTGAACTGAAAGCCCTTTGTACAACTACTTCAGATAATTAAAAAAAGGAGATAAAATTCAAGACTGTGAGATATTAAAAACAGGTTAAGAGCTTTAAGATAAGATTATTTTCTTGCAAAAGCAGTGGACTGGCTGGATTTTGCTATAGAAAGTACTCCAAATAAAACTACATCAAGCAAAATTAATTTTTAAACACTTTATGCATCCATTACTTTCAGTATGTACTTCTAAAAGATAAAACGTCAGAAAATCAGTAAAAATCAACTGTTTCTGACATATGATTGAATATTCTATGTTCAAAGGCTGTTTTACAAAACTTTCATTTTTACCTGCATCCATTTAAATAAGGATCTAATGACAAACGCAATTTTATGCCCACAACAATGTTAACAAAATAGAAGTATACATATTCTACAGGAAGGTAATTTCCCCAGTGGAAGACTTACATTGATCCCATAGTGCTCAGTAACTCCTCGGCCATGCTCCCCAAGGACTCCAAATGAAAGGCTTTCTTCCACAAAGATTCTTGCTTTGTATTTGTATTTTAACTTAACCTAGGTTGTTAAGTAAAATCCAATTTTAAAGCAGGGGTAATTAGTAGCATATAGAATATATTTCAAAGAAAAAATTATAGTTCACCTTTAGTATTTGTGAATTCTATATTTGTGAATTTGCCTATTTGCTAAAATTTATTTGTAAACCCCAAAAGAGTATCTATTGTACCACCCACCCATCACTCATGTCAAAAGGCATGTGCATGGGTGTTGTGGTGAAGAACTGAGTACTCCTAGTTGTTTACTGACCGAGTGTAGTTTCTATGGTCACTTTGGCCACATTTCCTACAATTTTATTGGTGATTCTGTGTTTAAAATGGCATTGATGAAATGATGAGGTGTTTCCAAGTGACAGTATGTCTTATGAGAAAATGTGTATTAGAGAAGCATTATCCTAGCAAGAAGACAGTTAATGTGTTAACAGTATACATTAAAGAAGGTATCTTTTTTTTCCTTTTTTCCTTTTTTTTTTGCTTGTCCTGAAGCCTGAACTTAGGGTTTAGACACTGTTTCTGAGTTTATTTGTTTGTTTCCTTTTCTCAAGGCTAGTGCACTACCTCTTAAGCCACAGCTCTACTTGTGGCTTTTTGATGGTTAATTTGGAATCTCATGGACTTTCCTGCCTGAGTTGGCTTTGATCCTCAGATCTCAGCCTGCTAAGTAGCTACAGGAATGAGTCACTAATGCCCTGCTAAAGAAGGCATCTTTAAACAGAAAAATGTACAGTACATTTTATGTATTAATCAAAATGTTATGGCCAGGGGGTCACAGAAATCTAATCCTGCATTGCCCTAGCAACAGTTTAGTATTCCAGTGTTTGTGGCAACTTACAGAATAACTGTGAAGAACGAGAAATGACTATTTTAGAGCTCTAAAGTGATCCAATTTAACTCCATTAAAGAGACAGCACAATATTAAAATTTATAAAAAGAATACTTAGATATTTATGTGTATAGACATCAGACATAAAACATATTTTTTTCAATCATCAAAATGTTACTGGCTATTTTTGCTAATTAATGCCAAATGAGGGGATAGGTGTATTTCAATCGGCTTTTGGTCGGACTTTCATTAGCAATTACTGATTACATTGACCTAACATTGATTCTTTCCATGTCTTAACAGGAATGAGATATTACTTATCTCTTTTTAAAATTCAAATTTAGAAGATATTTAACAATTTAATACAACTTGCACAGAAACAGACAAAACAGGAATCCCAGGGTCAAACCTAATTTGATTTGTATAATCATTACATATTCAATGTTCACATACACTTGATTTGTTCTCATACTCTGCATTTTGTTTCACCATACACTTGTCCATTAGAATGTCTGTGACTGTAGTCCTATAATGAACAGCTCTAGTAACTTCTTGTCTACTACCTTTCCACATTGTCCCATTAATCTTTGACTCAAAAATTGGCAGAACAAAAACTTTCCTGATATTCTGGGTGAACTCAGATTTCCTGAACAATGAAAAAACTTTAAAAATAGCACATGAATCCTGTAATTTGAATCCTTATTCAATTAACAGATGCCTAGATTTCAATCTAAATTAACAAATATAAGGATTATTTAGCAGAAGAAATCAATTAATGTAATTTACCACATTAATAGAATGAAGAAAAGAATCTAAGTAGATACAGAAAAAACATTTGACAAAAAACAAAACACCCTAACAACCTCTCATTAGAAACACACTTAAAAATTAGGAACAGGGAAGAATTCCCTGAACCTCTCATACAGGATAGTTATGAAAAACTTACAGCTAACATCATATTCAATGATAAAGACTAAAAACTTGCCCTTTCATATCAGAAATAAGGTGACCCACTTTCAGTATTTCTCAACTCTTAACAAAAGTTCCAGCCAGACAATCAAGCAAGGTGTGGGGACTGGATGGGGGAGAAGGCAATCAAGTTGAAAGAAGTAAAACTATCTCTATTCAAAATGATATATTTTATGTATAGAACAAGATCCCTAACACATGAACAGTACACCATTGATGTATGTGATGAAACATTATACTATACCATTAATATGCACAATTTTATGTTTTAATGTACCAGTTAAATTTAACAATAAACTATATACACATAATTGCTTATATTTCAATAAGCTAACAGTTAACAATCTAAAATGGAAGTTAAAAAAACAATCCCATATATAGCAACAAAAATACTTAGTGATAAATTTAAGACTGGTATGCTATAAACTAAAAAAAGTGAAGAAATTAAAGAACCAAAAGAAATTTATACATTTCTAAATAAAGGAAACATCTCAAATTGAAGACTGAATTGAAGATGGCAATATGTCCCAAAGATACTACATATTCATACAATACTTATTAAAATCCTAATCACATTTTCACAGAAATGGGAAAGCTTTTTCTAACACTCAGATGGAATTCCAAGGGATGAATGAACAGCTAAAACAATTTTTAAAAAAGAAAACTAAGTCAGAACACTCATGCATCCTGATTTCAGAGGCTACCTAAAAGATACAGTAATTGATACATTGTACTCTTTTAAAGATAAACATATAGATAAATCATAATTGAAAGTCTAAATAAACCCATGCTTCTACGGTCAACTGATTTTTTTTCACAAAGAGTAATTCTATTCAATAGAGAAGCAACTACTATCCTCAACAAAAGACACAAAGAATACCATGCACAAAGGAATAAAGTTGACCAACCTGTCAACGAACTCAAAATAAAGTTGTATAACATACAAAAAACTAACTCAAAACGAATCACAGACCTAGCTGTAAAAGTGAAAACTAGTAGAAGGAAATTTTGGTAGCCTTTGAGTAGACAAAGATGTTTAAATGTGATACAAAGGCAAAAGCTGTAACAAAACAATAAACAGAACTTCTTCAAAATTGGGAACAATACTAAAGTACTTCAAGAGTACATACTGAAGTGCAACAAAAAAGTCCATATAATGGGAGAAATACCTACAAGTCATGTTATAACTGATAAGGAATTCATAATTTAATGATACAAAGACAACCCATTAAAAAATGGGCAAAATACTTAACAGGTATTTCTCCCCAAACATACAAATGGGCAACAAGTATGTGAAACAGAGCTCAGTACCATTAGTCATTTGGGAAATACAAACAAAATTATCTCATGACAATTAATTACATCCTTTGGTACTTACATCATTAGGTATGATAGATAGATAGATAGATAGATAGATAGATAGATAGATAGATAGATAGATAGATAGATAGATGGAGATAGATATCAATTATATGGGGGGGGGGGGTCCATTTCATAGTTACATCTCCATACATGTGAATTCTGTATTCCATTGATATATTTTAAAGCCAGTTTTTTGACTTTTAATGTTAATCTACTTGCCTGGTATGTATGTTTGAAACCTAGTGTGAAAAACGGTATAGACATTACATATCAAATGTAATCATAAACAAATGTATATCTGCCAAATAGTCTAACCATTAAAATAATGACTGAACATGGTTGCTTACCAATTCTGGAAGAGGACAGATAGTTCCAGTATTCATATATAATCCTTCTACTACGATGAAACGTCGAGTTACACGAGCCTTGCGAGGATTCTTAAAAAAAATAAAAAATTAAAAAACATCCTTAATTTCAGTCTGAAAATACATAATTGGTCACATTTGTCTAGAACTTTCGCCTCACAAGACTTACTTTTAAAAATGCTCAAGTGGTAGAGCACTTGCTTGGCCCTGGGTTCAATCCCCAGTGCCAAAAAATTGAAAAAAATGAAAAAAAATTTTAGAAGGTCTGAATGAATTTAAGGCTTAGTGTTTGAGATCCTGTTGTTTTGAGATGAAAAATAGCATGTTTTTCAGTTTATAACATCAACTGCAATCACTCACACATTTACTACTTACAACCCTCTGACGATACTAAGTAAAAGCAAAACCTTCCTGCTCCAGAATGATAAGAACGAAGTGTGATGGAACCTTCTGGAAGATAGGAATCTTATATCATGATGAAATGATGATATGGCTAGGAATTGCACATTTCAATGTCTGTAAATTTTGCCTAAAAGAACCATAATGGAGATGGTCTAAAGAGCAGATAGAAGCTTAGAGTATATAACAATGGCAAAATATTGACAGAAGGACCTGGAGGGCTTAATGATGTTACAATTCCTTTGTATGCAATACCAATTTTCTATAACCACAAGTTACAAAACAGGCAAATGCGAGCTAGGTACCTTCACCTCCAAAACACACTAAAACATTTTCCTTCCCTACTCTTCACTGACAACACTAAGTCAAGTAAAATTTAACTGTGATCCTGTTTGATCAAGTTGTAGGGTGAAAATAACTGTTCAAACAATATTTATCTCACACCTCATCCACAGCAGGTCACTAATAACTTACAGATAAGAATCTGAATATGGTTCAGGTATGTCAGACTGAAAAAATACTGACCACAGATAGTTAGAATTCATTACTACCGGGCTGGGAAGGTGGTAGAGTGCTTGCCTTGCATGAATGAGGCCCTGGGTTCGATTCCTCAGCACCACATAAGCAAAAAGAAAAAAGCCGGAAGTGGCACTGTGGCTCAAGTGGTAGAGTGCTAGCCTTGAGTTGAAGAGCTGAGGGACAGCACCTAGGCCCAGAGTTTAGGCCCCACAACCGGACCAAAAAAAAAAAAAAAAGAATTCATTACTACCTTTCTATTCAAAGTTTTTTGCTTCCAGCTGGGTGCTGGTGGCTCATGTCTATAATCCTAGCTACTCAGGAGTCTGAGATCTGAGGATCACAGTTCAAAGCTCACAGTTCAGAGACTTTTATCTCCAATAAACTACTCAGAAAAATCCAGAAGTGGTGGTGTGGCTCAAGTGGTAGAGTGTTAGCCTTGAACACAAAGAGACTCAGAGACAGCACCCAGGCCTGGAGTTCAAGTCCCAGCATGGGCAAAAAAAAAAAAAAAAGTCTCTTGCTTCTGCCCTAAAGGATAGTTAGAAACTCAAGTATAAGTGCAATACTTTAAGGAATATTTTAGTACTTATAGCTGTACCATACTGTGTTTGTTGAGTTCTATAAAAGTACACATTACTGAGGCTACTCAAACTTTAAGAATCAAAACATTTGGGAAACTGACAAGAGTTTAATCCAAATGTAGACTAAACAGGTACTTTAATTTGCTTTCAAAGGAAAGGCAGGTGGGCAAGTAAGGAGCATTAAAGGTTATCAGATTTACTATATATATGAAAATGAACTTGAAAAAATATTTCTAAAAGTAAAATGTAAAATTATTTATAAAGACGACTCATGGCAAGAAAATGTGGCATTAATTGATTAGTAAAAAAGTAAAATTGGTCAGGGAATGGTTGCATATCCCAGCTACTCAGAAGGTACACACAGGAAGACTGATGTTTGAGGTCAGCCCAGACAAAAGTCATCAAGACATGCTCTCAAAAACATGGGATGGTGGTGCAGAACTGTGATCTCAGTTAACTTAGGAGGTAGAAATAGGAGGTTTGCAGTTGGAGATAAACCCAGGCAAAGTTAATGTGAGACCTTATCTGAAAAAGAAACTAAAAGCAAAAAGACTTGGGGCATGGCTCAAGTGACAATAGCATTTGCCTATCAAGTACAAACTCCTTACTTTAATACCTAGTACTACCAAAAAAACAAGCAATAAAGTAAAATTAAATTTCAAGACAATTTTATTCTTATTGTTAGCCACAAATCCACGGAATAAAAATATCTTATAATAAACCCAAGCAGATGACAGGCACTTGTGGTTCACATCTACTAAGGAGGCTGAGATCTGAGGATTGCAGTTTGAAGCTAGCCCAGACAGGAAAGTTCATGAGACTCTTTCCTTGAATTAACCACCAAGTATCAGAAGTGACTCTGTGGCTCAAGGTGGAAGAACACTAGCCTTGAGCGACAAAGCTCAGGGATAGCGTCCAGGCCCTGAGTTCAAGCCCCATGACCGAAACAAACAAACATACAAAATACCCCAGTAAGACTTCCAACATGATATCTTCCAAACCTGTATAATACTAAGCCCACAAAACTCTCTATAGAAGACTAGAACCTTGGTCATGATTTCCAAAGCAGCGTTCTTCAATCTGGTGGCAGCCAGTAGTACCAGTATTGCATTCTAGTTCTGTACTATAAAAGCCATCTTTCTATAGAAAAAAAATTAACCAATGGACCAGCTTCAATTTTAGACTTTTTTCCTGTAGATTTTTCTAAATTGCATAAACATAAAACCCTGACCTACAACAGACTGAGCACAGAATGGATAGTCATAATGAAAGTATGTATATTCATGAAGGATATGACAGAATCTGAAATGAATAATGTAAACACTTTCAGAAGTAGACATTAACACAAAGTTAAGGAATATGATGAACATTTTTACTAGTTATTCTATTTATGAATGAGTTGTATCAACAAATTCCTTTTGAAAGGGGTGTTTGAGACAAAGGATGTGGTGATGAGGCCCCCTGGACAGTCTGCATATCATGGTGTCCTGCTACAGAGCCACAGACCAGGCAGTTCTCCATCTAAGTTGTAGGAGGAAAGAAATCATAGTCCTCATAGTGATGCTTTGAACACACTTCCTCTGCCATTCTCATGTAAGCACACTGAGAACCCACTTTCAAACCACCATCACCAGGGGCCATATAGATTCCAGGGAATGAACTGAGAAGAGGACTAGAAGTACAGAAAAGCACAACACAGGGCTCTCAGGCTCTGCAGGCAACGGCTGCCTGGAGCTCCACAAGAATCATAGGGAAATGGTCTCACTTTATTCATTAATTCAGAAATTAAGATCTGCTATTCTTCCCTCCATGTAAATGACACATGATTTATTCTGACATGAATAGGCCTATTTTGAATTCACTAGAAAACATCTCTATGATTTTTTTGGTGCTACTATATAGTTGATAGTGTGCATCTCTCCGACTCATCAAGTGCTTATTGTTGTGCCCCTCAATCCTCTTAAGACCGTTGCCTAGATTCCCATTCCCTAAACCTGCTCTACCTATTCAAGGCAATGACATGTACTTATAGTCAGACCTGACTCTCTCCAATCCAAAATGCACTTAATAAGCAGCAACACCCTTACTTAATATCTAAATGTGATCCGCAGGCAAGTTATCAATGACAAATTACCACTTCATATATAATTTAGCTGGTTAGAAAGTACAAAGGAACTGTATAATTTTCTTCAAAAGGTTCATACCTTTTGATCTTCGATCTCTTGTTCTTTTAGTAGTCGCTCCAGGTCAGCCACATCATTGTGTTTAAAGAACTTAATGTCACTTCGTGATGCCTGTAATCCTTTCTGGATAGCAAAACAGGAAGCTTTATCCCTGTGAGGGAGAAAGGCACCAAATTCCAGTTAAAGGGTCTTGTCAACATTCTCACAAAACAAATGCTGACCAATTGCTAATATTAACTGGAACAAGGCAAATAAAACATGTTTGAATACTTCCATGTCCCTGTTTGCTCTTCACTCTGAGAATCCTTCCCCATAAGCTACCTTATTTAATGTCTTCCAAAAAATACACTTCTTGCCAAATGCTAATCTCCCTGCAACCTGCATGTACCACATAGATGGCATATCAATTTACTCACATGCTTGCTCTTCCTTAGACGTATACTAAATACTAAACATCTCATTGCCAGTGCAACTTCTGACTGACGCATTATTCTGCCATGACTCTGCTGCAGTATCAGCAGCCTAGTGGGACAGAAAGCTGGTAGACAGTAACTACTCCACTATGCAAACTACCACAGAACCCCCACTAGAACCTGGATTTTTGGCCTTTGAGGGGCACCTCACATCTTTTCTATGGTGTTGTTATAAAGAGCCAAGCAGCGTACCAGGGCTTATATCTCTGCCAGCTGGCTATACAGAGACCTTCACTCCCACTCCATTGTGGTATTACTGGAGATCATGCAGGGAGTAAAAACTTTCCCCCTCTCCTAGAAGTAATGAGATGCTCTCCTAATCTCCACTTGGGCTGAGAATGGCCATGATCACTCTTAGCAACAAAGTAATCTCCTCCCTGGGTGTCAATGTAAGTTAAGTAGGTCCCTGGGATTGAACATCCAGGTGGAATGGGCAAGGAGTCTTATCCATCCCATTCCTTATTTAGAACAATGTCCTATGAAGCTAGATGAAACAGATAGTTTAAATGAGGTTGGGCTGGCCTCTAATAGTAGAACATAAAAAGGCCCAGATTGAATATCACACTGAGAATCAAAAAATGTTACACAGAATACAGAAAACAAAAAATATAAATAATGGCAGTCAGGAATCCCAAGATGATCTAATAAACATCTGAATAGGTAGGATAAAAAAAGGTTCAATGAATAATCTCAACATGTCTGAAATGAATGAAATAAAATAGAAAGCCTGAACATAAATATTATAATAGAAGCTTCAAAAGAGAATCCTATGCAGATACTGGTACTGAAAACAAAACCAAAAAAGAGGATCAGCAAGAAAGGAAAGAATCAGTGCTCTGAAAGATGAGATAGAAATATTTCACTGTGCATACCAGAGAACACAGGCTAGAAAGAATTGAGCTTCAAAAACCCATGAGCTTATAAAAAACAATCTAAGAACCATCACTAGGTGCCAGTAGTTCATGCCTGTAATCCTAGCTACTTAGGAGGCTACAGTCCAAGGATTGTGGTTCAAAGCCAGCCAGGGCAGTAAAGTCCACGAGACTGTTATCTCCAATTAACCACCAAAAAGCTGGAAGCAGAGCTATGCTGACGTGGCAGAGTGCTAGCCTTGAGCACAAAAACTCAGGGACAACAACCAGGACCCAAATTTAAGTTCTAGGATAGGCACACAAAAAATACAAAAAACCCCACAAAACAGTTGTAGCACTGGACTCCCACCAAAGAAAATGGGTGGGGCTACAAAAGTGCCCAAGGAAACAACAGCCAACTGCCACCACTTAGCCCCAAATTTGCAAAGTCATTTAAACCTACTGATTTAAAAAGCTGGGTTTACCCAAACAGGTAAAACAAAATCAATAGAGGCCAAGAGATGCCACAATCAGACTCCTGAAAACTAATGACTAAGAATTAAAAAAAAAAAAAAGAGAAAAATAGACTTGGAACGAATATATAGAATGCTTATCTTATTTCTTGCAAGTGATTATGAATCTGTACTGATTTCAATACAAGACAGATGAAGTAAATAATCACTTTGCTGAAGGCTACCACATGCAAACCTTATGGCTGCTCACTGAAAGGAAAGAATTGCAAGATAGGCATCATGTTGTGTCCCAACAAACTTAACAAAATAATTTTACCAAACACCATTTTAACCCTTAGCATTCCAGTAATCAAGTGAATTTCAAGCAGTCTATTACATATGTAGAAGAGAATATGGAACACATTGAGAAGGTCCTCTCATGAAGATCCTCTGGCAAAGGTCTCCCACAGATTAACCAAACTGGATAGCTTTTCATGCACCAAACTACTTTCACAAGACCTAAGGAATCCAGGTAAGACACCACAGTGCCTGCCTTTAGTATAATAAAATGAAAGTAAAGAAAGCAGGAAGTACCCTTTCCCCAACTCTAAAGCAGAGAAGCAGAGATGCTTCCTACAGTGCACATGCATCTGAGAGGGGGGGAGGGAGAGAGGGAGAAAGATCTGAGAGAGAGAACAAAGCCCAACATGGTGAAACTGGGGCAGAACTTCACGACCCTCCCCAACTATTTCCAGTGGCTGAGCCACTGGAACTGGCAGCAAAGAAATTGCTTCTACCACCTTTTCTCCAACCCGTGGTAGTGCAGTGGGGAGAGGACTCCACCTGCTGGGAAGCAAGGTATAAAAACTAGCATAGCTGTTTATTTGTTAGTCTTTTTATTTAAAAATTTTTAAAAACTTATTGTCCAGGTGATGTATAGAGGGCTTACAGTTACATAAGGTAGTAAGTACAAAAAAAAAAAAAGAGTAAGATTCAATGTACCCATGTGAGAAGACGATTGGAGTTGGGAGAGATGGGGGAGAGCAATGGAAGCGGTGATACTGATTAAGATTCATTGTACTCACAAACTGACAATGTTGAATTGGAACAAAGGGTTGGACAATGACTTAAAGATAACCATTTTTTGATGGAAAAAAAAGAAATTCACCATGTTAAAAAAATAACAATTAAAGAAAATAAAAACTAGCAGAGGACTGCATTTGAGCTCAGTGCCAGGCTGCCACTAAGACTTAGCATAGGGTGGTAGAAAAGAAGGCTGCATATACAGATCAGAGGAAACCTATAGATCTGCCTGTGCACCAAGTAGAAAGCTGTGTGCCAGAGGGACAGCGTCAAGACCTGGCCTGCTTGTGAGCCTTGAGTGGGCCCAGGATCTAAGCTTCACCCCAGACTGTGACCTTAGTTAGCATCAGCCTTGGTAGCCAAAGGACTATTTCCACTACTTATTCCCTGACCTTGGGCAACATAGCTACTTCCAGGTCAGTACTCTCAGATGAAGCTCTGGACCTGCCCAGCACCAGGAAGGTGTTTTAGCCTCAATAGTCATCATCTGCAATGTGGGCCCTGTTGTGCCTGACACTACACAGGCCCTTATAGCTATAAAATGTAGCCAACCTAGCTTAGGAGGCTAAGAGACTGCCTTCACCAACGCTCTCGCAACCTGGGACATTAGAGTATAATGTAAGACCCCACTCACTAAGGATAACAAGGTAGTAATAAACACAGCAATACAACCTAGAAATCAGTTCCAAGCAGGAGAAACCTATCATTGGACAGATCCTAATGGCCACCAGTCTCAGGCTGGTATCAGGACAGAGTTTCTAGACTAGCTCTGAAGCTAAGAAAGACATATACCAAGACGTATTAGATTTTCATTGCAGCCAGGACTACCTGTGCTTGGTTGTACTTGTCTTGAGCAATGAGTACACTTCAGCAGAAAGGCAGCCTACAACCATGTGTACTTTGTGTACCCCTTCCCAGGTGCTGCAATGATCTTGGCAGGATGAGATCTAATGATGTGTCACAGCTTAGTGTCAGTGGCCATGGTATGGCCTGGGGGAGCCTGGGGCTGATCCATCCATGACGATTCTGTCCAGACTTGGGCAGAGTACCACAGTGTCAGTGACTGTGGACTAGGGACAGGGTCCCTGAGCCTAGACTGGTTCCTGGTACAGCATATGGGCTCTAAAGATTGTGGAATGGAACCTTTCTAAGTTTAAACAACACACCAACTAGAGTTGGGACAAGCAAGGGCTTGAATCACCCTCTAATGTCCAAATAATAACAACTGATCAAAACCTTACTTGGCAACCTTCTACTTAGGTGTCATTCAGTAATGAAAACAGCGGAAGTGACGAAGGGCTCAGAGAAAATAAGCAGTTTGCTTAGAATTTCTGAAAAGACACGTAAGAATAAAGCCATATTATAAAACTGGAATACCTAATCCTTTAATGCTCAGATGATGCACACACGAACAGCATCAAGAGCTTTCAGTAAACCATGGCCTCACCCAATAGTCAAAATATGTTGCCAGAAACTGACCAGATAGTAATCAATATGAGAAAACTCATAGATGTAGAATTCAAAATAGTTGTTTTAAGAAAATTTAGTATGTTCAAAGAAAATATTAATAAAATATTTAGTATTTAATAAAATTATATAATTATACTACACATTAATAATTATTCATATTAACATTTTAATAAATTTTAATAAAATATTTAATACTTTAACAGAGAAACCTGGCAAAGAGATGAGCACAATTTAAAAAAGAAATGTTAATGGGAAATCTTGAACAGAGTAAAATACAAAGAAAGACAAGCTCACTATTAAGAGTAACTATACAAATTCAGGATGCTCTAATATTGTAACATTGCAGGTAAGTCATTCATAGCTCTAGTATGAGAATTAAAGATAAAAATGATAATAAAACCTACATTAATTAGTTAAGATAGGCAGTATAGAAAAATGTGAAATGGGGCTGGAAATGCTTAGTGCTAGAGTACTTGCCTAGCATACATGAAGCCCTGAGTTCCATTCCTCAGTACCACATAAACAGAAAAATCCAGGAGTGGTGTTGTGGCTCAAGGGGTAGAGTGCTAACCTTGAGCAAAAGAAGCTCAGGGACAGTGCCCATGCCTTGATTGTTCAAGTACTAGGACAAAAAAGAAAAAAAAAAGGAAAAAGAAAAAGATGTAAAATGTGATAAAAAAATTTAAATGTAAAATGGAATATCAAAAAACTTAAATGCTGGTGTCAGTGGCTCCTACCTACTCAAGAGGCAGAGAACTGGAGGACTGAGGTGCAAAGCCAGCCTGGGCAGAAAATTCTGTGAGATTATATCTCTAATTAACAAGCAAAATGTCAGATTGAAGGCACAGCTCAACTGGTAAAGTGCCAGTAAGAAAACTGAAGGAAAGCCCCAATAACAAACATGGGGGAAAATGAAATAGGAGGAATGAAGTGCAACAGTAGTTTTCTTTTTTTTAATTTTTAAATTGGTATTATAAAGGTAATGTACAGAGGGATTACAGTTGCGTAAGTCAGGTAAAGAATACATTTCTTTTTGGACAATGTTACCCCTTACCTCAGTTTTTCCCTCCAAACCCATTCACAAGTTGTATAGTTCATTTTCAACATAGTGTCTAGTAATACCATTGCTGCATTTGTTCACCCTTTGTCCCTCCATTTCTGTGACCCCTCACCCTCCCTAAGACAAACAAACAAGACAAAAAGAAAACAAAAACCACAATGAAGGAAAACCCTCGTTTCCACTTCTTGTAGTTCATTTTGATAAATATTATTTTATATGATCAGCTACACATGGCTTTTTGCATTCCTCTCCTAAGAATATCTTCCTTTTGGTCACACTGTGTGTGAATGCCTAGAGTCCTGTATAATTTATCATGTCCCAGTGTATTTTAGATCTAGTCTCTTCATATCAAAGAAAACATGCACCATTTGTGTCTCTGAGCTTGGCATACCTCACTTAACATGATTGTCCATCGATTTCCCTGCAAATCACATAATATTATTCTAATGGCTATATTCCATTGTGTAGAGATACCACATTTTTTTCATTCACTCATCTATGGTAGGACAGGTGGGCTATTTCCATAACTTGGCTATTGTGAATAGTGCAACAACGAACATGGATGTGCAAGTGTCTTTACGGTATTCTGGTTTATGTACTGGTAGATGTCCAGCAATGTTATGGCTGGGTTGTAGGGAGGATCTATGTTTAGTTTCTGAGGAACCTCCAGACTGCTCTCTAGAGTGGAGTTTTTTTTAATTAGAACATTTTTTTGTTTCTGCTCTTTATGATGTGTAAGTTAACGTCATTTAAAAATAGTTCATTATAATCAAGATTTTTTTCTAAGCCTCACAGCAACTACAATTGGTAACAGATAAACCAAAAATAATACGCAAGGAATCAAAACACACTACTAAAGTAAATCAGATCGCCACCCAGAGCGTCTGAGAGTAAGAAGAAGAAAAAAGGTACAATAAGACTAGAAATAAAACAAAACAACAAAAAACTTATGTTACAAAATGACTGCAGTATTAAGATTTTACCATGCATGTAATTAAGTTCTCTGATTAAAAGAAATAGCATGACTAAAGTGATTTTTTTTTTTAAAAAAATTCAACTATATACTGCTTGTAAGAAACTAATTTCAGAAGCTGGGATATAGCTCAGGGGCAAAGCGATTGCCTAGCAAGTGCAATGTCCTGGGTTTGATCCTCAATACCAAAAAAAGAAAAGGAAAAAAAAAAAAAAGGAAAAAATACCATAAAAAAAACAAACAAGAAACTTCATTCTGTCTTTATATACATGTGCGTATAATACACATACATACATATACACAATAAATATTAGTAGATGCAAAGAGACAGGTTCCAATATAGTAACAGTAGGGAATATTTAACATGCCGCTTTTAGAACAGACACCAGACAGGAAATCAATAAAGAAACAACAGAGTTAGACATCTACAGATTATTCTATCCCCAAACTGCAAAATCTACATTCTTCTCTTCAGCATATAGAACATTGTCTGGGACAGATAATATGACACACCACAAAATAAGTATCAAAACTTTTTTTTTGGGGGGGGGGTCCGGTTGTGGGGCCTGAACTCTGGGCCTGGGGGCTGTCCCTCAACTCTTCAGTTCAAGGCTAGCGCTCTACCACTTGAGCCACAGTGCCACTTCCAGCTTTTTTCTTTTTGCTTATGTGGTGCTGAGAAATCAACCCAGGGCCTCATGCATGCAAGGCAAGCGCTCTACCACTGAGCCACTTTCCCAGCCCCTATCAAAACTTTTTAAAAGTTGAAATCATATTAAATCTTTTTGACTACAATGTAACCAGCTATAAATAACAAGAAAAAAAATCTGATCTAGCCAGGCACCAGAGGCTCACACCTATCATCCTAACTATGCCGAAGACTGAGATTTGAGGACTGCGGTTCAAAACCTGTGAGATTCTTACCTCCAATTAACCACCAAAAAGCCGAATATGGAGCTGTAGTTAAAGTGGCAGACCACTAGCTTTGAGTGAAAAAGCTCAGGAACAATGTCCAGGTCTTGAGTTCAAGCTCAGAATGTGCACCAAAAATAAACAACAAAAACTCTGCCAACTATAGACATACATGGATATAAAACAATTTACTTTTGAACAACCAATGATCCAAGGAAGAAATCAAGAAAAAGTTTAAAGTTCTTAAGAAATGGAGACATAACAAATCAAAACCCATTGAATATACTAAAGCACTATATAGAAGGAAGTTAAGAGAAATCAATGTTTACATAAAAAATGTAGAAAGAGTTCAGATAAACCCTAAGACTGTACCTCAAGGAACTGGAAAAATAAGAGCAAACTAAATGCCAAATTAGGAGAAAGACCAGCAGAAAAAACTAAAATAAACTCAATATAAATGATCAAATGAAACAGGTGCTGGTGGCTCACGCCAGTAATCCTGGCTACTCAGGAAGCTGAGATCTGAGGATCATGGTTCAAAGCCAGCCCAGGCAGGAAAGTCCATGAAATTCTTATCTCCAATAAATTACCAGAAAAACAGAAGTGGCACTGTGGCTCAAGTGGTAGAGCACTCGCCTTGAGCTGAAGAGCTGAGGGACGGTGCCCAGGCCCAGAATTCAAGCCTCACGACCAACCAAATAAAAAAAATTAATAAAATAAAAAGTAAAAAGTAAAAAGAAAAAATTAGCTCAGTACTGATAGCTCACTCCTGTAATCCTAGCTACTCAGAAGGCTGAAATCTGAGGATCCTGGTTTGAAGCTAATCAGGGCAGACAAATCTGAGAGACACTCATATCCAACTAACCAGCAAAAGGCTGGAAGTGAAGGTGTAGCTCAAATTTAGAGCACCAGCTTTGATTGAAAAAGCTAAGCAAGAGGATGAGACCCTGAATTCAAGACCCAGCACCAGCACACAGGCAAAAACAGTAGAAGGAACATTCTTCAATATAACAA
Source organism: Dipodomys spectabilis (assembly GCF_019054845.1). Taxonomy (NCBI): domain Eukaryota; kingdom Metazoa; phylum Chordata; class Mammalia; order Rodentia; family Heteromyidae; genus Dipodomys; species Dipodomys spectabilis. The sequence goes on from NW_024870775.1 coordinate 16,541,239, forward strand.
AGCCTATTTGTAATAAGTTAATACCTAACATTAATTATATTGAATGAGGAAAAACCTCCAAGTTTTCTCTGAAAGATATGGAAGAAGATATCTATTTTTAACGTTCATTCAACAAAGTACTGGAAGTCTTAGCCAGAGCAGTTTTGCAAGAAAGAAAAAAAAAGGATATTCTAGCTGTAAAAGAAGCCAAACTCACTATTTGAAGATGACAAATTCTTATATATAGAAAACTCAAAAAAGTCATCAAAATTATTAGAAAAATTATTAGAATAGCCTGGGAATGTGGCTTTACTTGTAGAGTGCTTGCCTAGCATGCATGAAGCCCTGGGTTCTATTCCTCAGTACTACATAAACAGAAAAAGCTAGAAGTGGCACTGTGGCTCAAGTGGTAGAGCACTAGTCTTGAGCACAGGGAGGCTCAGGGACAGAGCCCAAGACAGACCTTAGTTCAAGCTCCAGGACTGGAAAAAAACTGATTAGAATAAACAAATACAGCAAAGTTGCAGGATACAAAATCAGCACATGAAATTCTCTAGTTTTGCTATATATGAAGAACAGATTATCTGAAGTAGATATCAAGAAAGCAATTCCTTTTACAATAGCTACAAAATAACATAGAAATAAATAACTAAGGTGAAAGTTCTCAATAATGAAAACTATTAAACATTGAAGCCAATTTAAAAAATGGAACGACATATGTATTTATGAACTGAACAAATCAATGCTGCTAAAAGGTTCATACTACCCAAAGCCATCTACAGATTCAATGCAATCCTGATCAAAATGCCTAAGTCATTCTTTAAAGAACTAGAAAGAAAATTCTAAGATATACATGGAACAGCGAATTAGAAAAAAATCCCTAAGTAGTCAAAGCCATCTTAAGCAAAAGAACTAAATAGGAGGGAGGCATTATACTACTGGCCTTCAAAATATATAAGCTAATCAAAGTATAAATACAGACATATAGACCAATAGAAACAGAATTAAGAGCCTAAACCCACACACTTACAGACAACTGATTGTTGACATAGTTGCAAAGAATACACACTGATGAAATGACAATCTTCAATACATGGTGCTGGAAGAACATGTTGAATTGAAACCCCCTTGTAAAACTTCTTAACGATAATTAAAAACATACCTATATAAAAAAAGAATATCTATTTTAAAAATGGTATTAAAGAAACTAGATATCCAAACAGGCAGAAGAATAAAATGAGACCCTTATCTTCACCAGTGACAAAAATCAACTCAAAATAGGTTAAAGACTTATTAAATTATTAGAAAAAAGTGCAGGGGAAATGCTTCAAGATACTGGAAGGATAAATATTTCTTTAAGAACCCAAGTATAGGAAACAAAAGCAAAAAATAGACAAATAGGATTATATCAAACTGCACAGAAAAGGAGACAATCAATGAAGTAAATCGACAGTGTAATATAGAATGGGAGAAAATATATGCAAGCTACACATGTAGCAAGGAGTCGACATCTAGAATATATAAGGAACTCCAAATAGTCAATTGCAAAAATGGTCATTAGGCCCAACTGTACATTTCTCAAAAGAACACATACAAAACTGTCAACAGATATTAAAAATATACTCAAAAATCACTCATGATGAGAGAAATGCAAAGTAAAACTACAATTTGCTATCCCCTCACTTCAGTGTTTTCGGTGCCAGTCCTAGAGCTTGAGTTGAACCTACATGCTGCCCCTGAGCTCTTTTGCTCAAGGTTAGCATGCTACCACTTGAGCCACAAGGTCCACTTCTAGCTTTTTGTTAGTTTTGTTTTGAATTGGATATGAGTCTTACCTACTTTCCTGCCAGGGTGCACTTCAAACCACAATCTTCAGATTTCAGCCTCCTGAGCTATTAGGATGACAGGTGTGAGCCATTGGCACCTGGCCAGTAGGTAGTTTTTATCAGAAAGAGTGACAATAATCAGTGCTGGTGAAGATATGGAAAAAAGAAAATACTTGCATGCTGTTGGTGGGAATGTAAATCAGTAAAGACACTATGAAAAAGAAAAATAAAACCAGGTAATGGTGGCTCACACCTGTAATCATAACTACTCAAAAGGCTGAGCTCTGAGGATCGTGATTCAAAGCCAGCCCAGACAAGAAAGTTTGTGAAACTCTCAGCTCTAATTAAGCACCAAAACAGGGATAGCAGCCAGGGCCTGAGTTCAAGCCCTGGGAACAGTGTGCACATGTATGCATGCGCGCACACAACACACATACACACAAAATTAACTATTACATTCCCTATCATCTAGCAATTCTACTCCTGGGTATGTAACCAAAAGAAATGAAATCAGTTATATCAAAGAGATACTTGTATTATCACATTCAATGCAATATTCTTCACAAGCACCAAAAGACCTAAAGGTCCATCAGCCAATAAATGCCTTAAGAAAATGTGGTATGTTAAAAGAAATGCAAATCAAAACAACATTGAGATACCACCTCACTCCAGTTAGAATGGCAAAAATCAAGAACTCTAACAACAACAGATGCTGGAGGGGATGTGGACAGAAGGAAACCTTATTGCATTGTTGGTGGGAATGTAAACTTGTTCAACCACTTTGGAAAGCAGTATGAAGGTTCCTCAAAAGACTTCACATAGAGCTCCCCTATGACCCAGCAATCCCACTTTTGGGCATTTACCCAAATGTTTACAAACAAGACCACACTAAAGCTACCTGCACAACTATGTTTATTGCAGCACTATTTACCATAGCTAAGATATGGAACCAACCCAGATGCCCCTCAGTAGATGAATGGATCAAGAAAATGTGGTATATATACACAATGGAATTCTATGCCTCCATCAGAAAGAATGACATTGCCCCATTTGTTAGGAAATGGAAAAACTTGGGACAAAATTATATTAAGTGAAGTAAGCCAGGCCCAAAGCAACATAGGTCCCATGGTTTCCCTTATTTGCAATATCTAGTATATGTATGAGTCAAGCAGAAAAGGTCAGATAATGTGATGTTAGGAAAATGAACCCTTAGATATGTATTTTAATGTTTTTTTCTTTCATGCATTTGTTTCTAACGCATTTATAAGATTATCTCTTTGTTGCTTTGTACGTCCCTCCCCCACAGTATAACCCTGCTTTCACTATATTTGATGTCAGTATAACTTGTGGAGGAGATGGGGAAAAACAAGTCGTTTAAGGATACAGGTGGACCTGTTGCAACAATGAGAAGTACAAGTTGTCATGTCTAAAACGAGCTTTACAACGTTGCGGGGGGAGGGGGGGGAGGATTGGGTGGGGGGGTAGGGGGGGAGGCTGGGAAGGGATGTGAAGGGTAAACAAAGGAGGAGGCTGCAATGCTTGATAAGAAATGTACACATTATCCTGCCCATGTAATTGTAACCCCTCTGTACAATATGTTCACACAAAAAAAATTAAATTAAAAAAAAGAAAATGTGGTATGTATATACATACATACATACATACATATATATATATATATATATATATATATATATATATAAAACCATAGAAGGAATAAAATGAAACCCTGTCATTTGCAAGAACATGGATAAAACCAGAGGCTTATTATGTTAAGTGAAATAAGCGTAGAACAGAAAGACAAGAGCCATTATGATTTCTCTCATACGTGCAATCTAAAAATACTAGTACCATAGAAGTTGAGAATAAAATGGTGGTGACCAGAATTTGGTCACAATGAGGACAGGCTGGAGTTATGGGTTAATCTAATAAATTGGCTGGGTATGGAGTTAATCTAAGGAGCTTTGCTGTGCTACCGTACAGGAGAGTGACTACAGAATACAATTATGCACTGTGTATTTCAAAACGCTAGTATATATATATATTAAAATTTTCACCATAAGAAATGCTGAGAAGCTGGGTACTGATGACTCATGCTTATAATTATAGCTACTCAAGAGGCTGAGATCTGTGGATCATAGTTCAAAGCCAGTCTGGGTGGGAAATTCTGTGAACCTCTCATCTCCAACTAACCAACGAAAGTGCTGAATTGTAGCTCTAACTGATGGGTTTTCAGTGAGAAAACCATTAAGACCAAGGGCTGGATTCTGAGTAACACATCATTTGAAAAAGGGATATTTTGTTCTTTCGTTATTATGTATAAGTAGCTGTACAAAGGGAATTCAACACATTGCTTTGTGAGTGCAATGCATCTTGATCAATGTCATCCCTTTCATCATTCTCCCCCCATCTCTCCCATCCTCACACATTACCTCAATTTTGCCATAGTTTCCTAAGTCCATGACTGCATTTTTCCATCCTTCCTCTCTCCATTTGTCTACATCCACCCCTTGCCCTCACCACTCTCCTCCACCCTCCAATACCTCATGTTCCAGTTTTCAGCACCAGCACTTTTAAACATCCTGAGTGAAGGTCTTATTCCCCTTGGTTTGGGGTGAACAAACACTTTTTTTTCAAAAACAAAAAAGCAGTGAGTTCCATGAAGGGACCTTCTGAGACACTTAGAATTATTCTGAAAGGAATCCAAGTGTAGGTAAAGACTACTTACGCAAATATGATGTCCCCTCTCTTAGAGTAAGCAGGAATCGCACTAGCTATAGTGGAAAACCCATATGAATAAATAATGGCCTCTTCGGTCTTCATAAACTTTGCCAGACGCTCCTCCAAATCCAAATGAACATCTATTTCAACAGAAAATTTAGATACTTAAACCATCTTCTGATTCTTTTTGCTCTAGTAAAAACCAGACATCATAGTTTGTTCCCATTTCCACCTTAAAGAACTATTAAAATAACTGGACCATCTGGGTGCCAGTGGCTCACACCTATAATCCTAGCTACTGAGGAGACTGAGATTTGAGGATCAGAGCCAGCCCAGGCAGGAAAATCCATGAGACTCTTATCTCCAATTATACACCAGAAAAACGGAAGTGGGGTTGTGGCTCAAGTGGTAGAGCACTCACCTTGAGCTGAAGTGCTCAGGGATAGTGCTCAGGCCCAGAGTTCAAGCCCCACGACCGACCAAAAAACAAAAAACAAAACAAACCCAAAAACAAAAACAAAAGAAAACAAAACTGGCCCATCTCTCATATGTGGAAGCTACAGCCAACATACACTAGAACATGGTAAATTACACAGGGCTCTAGACATTCACACACAGTGAGACGGGGATTTTTAGGAGAAGAACACAATGGCACAATGCCTATATGCATCTGATCATATAAAATAATATTTATTGAAATGAACTTCAGGAAATGGAAAAATGGTTTTTTCTTTGTTGCTGTTTTTGTGTTGTTGTTTTTCTGTCATTTGTTCATTTATCTTTCTTTGAGAGGGTAAGAAACAGAGGGACAAAGGGTGAACTAATGCAGCAATGGTACTCACCAGACATTATATTGAAAATGAACTGTACAACTGTGGGTGGAGATGGGAAGGAAAAACTGGGAGAGAGTGAGGGAAGAAGTGAAAACTGTCCAGAAAGAAAAGTACTCATTACCTGACTTATGTAACTGTAACCCCTCTGTACTTCACCTTTAACAACAGAAAATATATATTAAAAAGAAAACATCAACCTCTGGGCCAGAAGCACTTTGGAGGCATATGTAACTAGCTATGACTGTAAAGGAGCTACTGGGGTATTTTTGTTTCTCTATCAATCTACTGTAAAAACCCCAGACCCACTATCTGCTACAAATGCTCTAACATTCTTTGACTGAAACACTGTGGGCTTTATCATTATTCTACATTAACTTACTGAAGGTCTTTTGAATTTCAGCAAAACAGTAAAATAATGTACTCTGTCAAGAAAGTGATATACACATTACAACTCCTCGTGGCTTCTCCTCTAACAACCTGTGCTGGCACACAGTTGAGGACCTGCCATCCCTTTGCAGGACTTGGCTGCTATCTGAACTTCTTAAGTGTAAACGGGGGAACTGGAATTTATAACACACATAGAAATTTGGTCTTTTTATAGGAGGAGCTTAAGAATGCTCATGTAGTAACAAGGATAAATGATAATTATTTAATTGATCTTTGTTTATTTCCCTCTGAAAACCCCTCAGGTTACCTAATTCCATTTTCATACATTATGACTGTTTACTGAGATATGATGAGACCGAAATTGAGTGTGGCTTTATTTCAGGCTTTCAGAGTAAGTTAATAAGTTGATAAAAACTGGCAGTTAAGAATATTCCCATCAGCATGCACACTGATTGCCATTTGTACACCATTGTGGAGAAGGATCTCTGAACAATTACTGACTTGCTTAGTCTCAAAGTCTTGCAAAGTCCCAAAACTTCTGCCCTTCTATCTGAAGCAGCTGGGTTTTAGCTGATATCAGCCCTGAAGAGCAGGTTCTGTGGTAGGCAGAATGGGGTCAGTGCAGAACTTGTTTCTCATGATACTACTTATGCAATGAAGAAACTCACAAACCAGGGAAGGAAGACAGCAAGGAAGAAAACAGAATGTTCTTTGACTTCAGTGTGCCTATTTTTTGCATATAGAATGACCCATTTTGGCAACTGGCAACTGGTACCATAGCTTTGCCTAAAACGTAACTCAAGCATTCCATTTTCCATAGACAGAGAAGAGATCATAGTGAGAAATGACCAGAAAGTGTTTGCCTGCTTCAAGGAACTTGTGGCACTTTCTACACCTGCTTATCTGTCTGTCTGATTTCCTCCCCAGACTTTAAGACAGAAGGTCTGGTCACTGAGGCCAACGCAAAGCTCAGCCAAGCTTTGGGGCTTCAGATTTGGGATTCCCTAATCACTTGGTAAGCAACTGAACAAGTCTAAAAACTGCTTTGTGCTTTCTGATGCCTCTTCTGCTAAAAAGGAATAATAATTACACCTTTTTATTTCCCCCTTTTTTTCCCCCCTTTTTGGTCAGTCATGGGGCTTGAACTCTACGTCTGGGTGCTGTCCCTCTGCTTTTCAGCTCACGGCTAGCGCTCTACCACTTGAGCCACAGCACCACTTCCAGCCTTTTGTTTATGTGGTGCTGAGGAATCGAACCCAGGGCCTCATGCATGCAAGGCAAGCACTCTACCACTGAGCCAACTTCCCAGCCCCAATTACACCTTTTCCAACAGGGTGGTAGGAGGGCCACACAGATTAATGTCCATAAAACACTTAAGACAGTTCTTGGCACAAAACAAGCAATATATAATATACAACTTTGTGCATTAAGCCTGCTTCTGTATAATGAAAGGGTTTCTTTTAAAAGGAAAACACAGATTTTATTTTCGAGTTATCCGAATTAGTGGCATTTTCAGAAGCAAAAATCAATATACAGTTAGTAACAATAAAATGCTAGGTTTTCTTTGAAAGTTTGTAAGCACACAGTACTTACTATGATACAGTTGTATGAGTATTAAATTAGTCTATCCCAAGATAATCCACACACAAGGAAATTAGTCATCCTTCATTTCCTTCTCCAGAAAAGAAAAGCTACTGTTCTCACATTTCTGCCACCTGGCTACCCACCTAGGGCTATTTTCCAGCCTGTGACTAGGCATGATCTGGTGCAAATTCTCACCAGAAGACAGTGGGGAAGAGTGCCATGTGTCCTACATTCTGTTCAGAGTGGGGACAAAAATGCGAGATCAATGTACAGGATGTGGGAAGACCTGAGTCCCTTTTTGGCTATTAAGAGCAGAACCCTCAGTGGCTGGACACTTCCTCTGATAGCTGTCATATAGGACAGAAACCTTCTTCTTATATCACTATCTCTTAGGGCAGATGCAGTCTGATAGAGCACATAAAAGGCACTTACTGCTCTCTTCACACACTACACCCAGTCCCAGACCCCAATGTATTTCCCCTCAGTGGTTTCAGACTACAAATCAAAATGAAGTAACATTTCATACCCACTTTAATACCAAGACTGATTTAAGAATATGTTTTCCAAGAAGTTTTGAAATAAAACTGAATTCTTTTTTCTTTTTGAGGGGTTTGAACTTGGTCTGTGTTGCATTATTTTTTTTTACTCAAAAAGCCTGGACTGTGATCCTCCTATTTTAACTTTCCACATAGCTGGAATGTCAGGTACATACCACTGTGCCCAGCTTCAAATTGTTTGACATGAGGGAGTCTTAAAGTTTTTGGCCTTGAACCCTGATCCTCCTAATCTCCACTTCCTGAGCAGCTAAGATTGGAGACACTATACCTGGATCAAATTGAATCTTAGCTCTTGAACAGAATACTCTGAAAAAGCATACAACAGCAACTTACCAAATGTACCATAAAATCCTCTAGGTCCACAGGTGCCCACACCATACTTCCTTAGAGAGGCTAAAGCTGCTGCCTTTATTGAAGAAAAAAAAAATAAAATAATTTACCTGGAAGGGCACAAAACTGGTACTTTTTTTTTTTTTAACCCATACAGTTCCTTCCTCCCAGTTCCATTTTCCTTTTTTCTTATAACAATTCTAAGAAGATTTAGGAAAAAACTAAGTGTAATGATTCTTAAACTATGGAAAGTTACATTAGCTTGATTCTCACAACCTGGTTAATTCAATGCTCTGACTTTTTGTATCTGCATTAACAAATGTTTGTTAGCCCACAATCCCAATAAGAGATGGAACAATTTCCTAGATGCTTCTCTGACAATTACCCAAGTCTGGATTACTAGGGTCTCTGGCTGTCACACATTCTCAGCCCCACTAAACATTTTTGCTTCCGTTATGTCTAAGTCCAGGCTCCAAGTCTATCAGACAAAGAAATAAAGAGAAGCATTTGGCCCTTCCTGACAGCACACACTTGTGTTTTAGACTGTTGCTTCCTGAGTTAGTAATGCTACTTGCCCACTTCAGCATTAAGTGCTACTTACCTTAACACGAGGATTATCCAGCAACCCAAGAAAATTAAAGGAGGAAAAATTTATACATTCTTTCCCATTCACCACAATGTTGTGGCTCGGAGGGCTAGGAGCAAAGAGACAAAGAGTGGTTTGCTTCAGCATACACCCAAGTCAGGTGTCCTCACACTGCCCTGGTGGCAGGACCAACATAACAATGTTGTCATGCTACTCCAATATTTGCCTTCCAATATGTCCTTTCTCTTTTTGAAGAAGTAAAATTAGAGAATGCTAGATTTTTTTTTTTTTAATGCCTTTCTGGCTGGGAATGTGGCTTACTGGTAGAGTGTTTGCCTAGCATGGATGAAGCTCTGATTTTGATTCCTCATTATCATCTAAACAGAAAAAGCCAGAAGAGGCACTGTGGCCTAAGTGCTAGCCATGAGCAAAAGGTGGGCAAGGACAGTGCCCAGGCCCTGAGTTCAAGCCCCAGGACTGACAAAAAAAAAGAAAAGAAAAAAATACCTTTGCATTAATTCTGTTCTGAGTAAGTTACCCCTATTTCTTTTATATAAATGATGAACTAGAATCCCATGTGGACAAATGGCAATTTTTGCTTTGGCTAAGACATATCTAAATAGAGAGCAAGGGAAAGGGTGACACTGTCCAAAAAGAAATTTACTTTTTTTTCTTTTTTGCTGGTCCAGGGGCTTAAACTCTGGGCCTAGGCGCTGTCCCTGAGCTTCTCTTACTCAAGGCAAGCACTCTACCATTTGATCCACAGCACCACTTCTGGCTTCTTTTTAGTAGTTTATTGGAGATAAGAGTCTCGTGCTATTTCCTGCTCAAACTGGCTTTGAATCATGATCCTCAGATCTCAGCCACCTGGGTACCTAGGATTACAGGTGTGAGTCACTGGTGCCTAGCTAAGAAATGTACTCTTTACTTGACTTATGTAACTGACCCCTCTGTACATCATCTTTATAATCACAAAAAAAATAAATAAAGAAGTGTCTAAATAAAATAAGATGGAATACAATCTGGAAGACAAAAAGAAAATATATAAAATGATTTAAAAAGATTAAAGGCAAGAACAGGCAAAACAAGTTATGATCTTGCATAGCTATGTAGTTTAAAAATAAATGTTGGAATGCTATTTGAGAGGACTCCCAACCCACCCTCACACCTCAAAGTATTAGGGTGGCAAGCTCACACCTGTAATCCTAGCTACTCGGGAGGCTGAGATTTGAGGATCATGGTTCAAAGCCAGACTGGGCTGAAAAGTTCTTGAGTCTCTAAGCTCCAATTAACCACCAAAATGCGGGAAGTAGAGCTGTGGGTCAAATGGTGGAGTACTAATCTTGAGCAAAAATGCTGAGGGACAGTGCTGAGGCCCTGAGTTCAAGCCCCAGGACAGCACAAAAAGAAAAAGAAAAAGAAAGGCATGCAGAAATGGTGTAAGTCAAATGTTCCCACTTGGTAGCCCTGAGTAACACAGAGCCAGAGGTCTGTGTCAGTCTCTCCCTTCCGTGGGTGTGCCTGCGATTACATTCAACTCTTGGTGTAACACATGAAGAAGATCAATAGTTGGTAACCAACATGTATCTTCTTGTCCCTACCCTGCCACCTGGAACAGCACACCATTATTTTCCAGCTGCTCTTGCAAGTAGGTGTGTGCAACTAGTGCTCTTAATCAAGATGACAGCAGCAAGAAGCTTCTGTACTATCCTCTGCCTACTAGTCTGTCTTGAGATAACTTATGAGTAAAAAGGATGGGAACCTGGGGCCTTCAATTTCCTGGAGCTGCCCATCTCTTTTCTTCTCGGTGAGGGGAAATAAACTTTTACCTATGTAAGCCATGGAAGTTTAGGTTTCCTAATATAAGCAGCAGAACTCAACCCTAAACTACAATTTCAGCAAACAGTAATCAGTTTCTTTGATACAAATATTATATATGTTCCTAGGAGTAGGGCTTCAAAATATAAGCAAGGTTCAACTGTTTTAAGACCACAATTTTTAAAGTAATGCTTTTAGAGGTCAAGTATAGGAATGACAAATAGTGAATGGATATTTGAAGCTTGGGGAAATGCAGAGGGTCAGCAATAAGATCTTACATATTCTGATAGAAGTGAAAGCCATCACCTCTGAAAAGTAAATTTTTAAAAAGCAATTGAATGATGAGTATGGTATCCAAGATGTCACAGGAGAATTAGAATTAAATTACTAAATGAGGTAAGGAAAAAAAGCATTATTATGTGATTCAAAATGTATACTTAAATTTGATTATTTTTGGTTACTTGTATATCCATTTAAGTTTACTATCAACATGGCCAAAATACTATCTTAAATTTAATCAATCACCTAATATTTCAGCAGATATTGTTGTATAGTATTCAAATGAGCTAGTGATCAAACTCCTCAGTTTGTGATTAAACTCTTCAGCTAGTTATCAAACTCCTCAGATTAAACTCCTCAGTTAAAAGGAAATACTGCTCAATCATGTACAAAAGAAACAACTACAAATAAAGGCAGAGGAAGGCTGAAAACAAAAGAGAATATTTTCTTATTTACTCATTAACTACCCGAAAGCTGTGCAGCTGTTATGCTACTTGACAGACGTTAATGTAAAAGTATTGTCAGAGATGGAGAAAGATACTCTGTAATGACAAAAAGACCATTTGCAAAGCTTTAACAAGTGAGAAGCCCAAATACAACTAATAATGCATTTTCAAATTAAATAATTTAAGCAAAATAGAATAAGCCCACATAGGAATACTGATTGCTGTCCACTGTCTCCTTTTATTCATATGCAATCAAGCAGAAAGCAAATGTTAGGACTAAAATATTTGAATAACAAAACTCCTGACTCAATAGATACAAACATTCTGAACTAGAACAAATGTTTGCTTTCTTATACACTATAGAATATCCACTATAAAATACACAACTTTATGCATCATAATACACTAGAGGAATCATTTGTAAAACTTCAAGCTGCTTGAGAGGCTAAGAATAGGAGGATCGAGATTCAAGGACAGCCTGGGCAGAAAACTTTGCAAGACTCCTAAACCCATAGCTCAGTGTGGTAGATTTCATTTGTCATCCCAAGCTTTGTGGGAGGCTAAGATTGAGAGAACCTTGGTTCTAGGCCAGTTGAGTCAGAAAAGCCAGTGAGACTCCATCACACAGAGGGGAAACTGGGAAGGGAGGCTTATACCTGCCATGCCAGAAATGGTAAGAAGTTTAAAATAGGTAGCTTGTGATCCAGGGCAGGAACTGTGATTACTTTGACAAGAAGTGACATCTATCTCAAAAATAACTACTGAAAAATAACTACTGATTCTTTTCTGAAGTTGCCTGCCCACCAAGTATGGGACACTGAGTTCAAACAAAACTTTCTTCAACCTTTTTCCCTGTGCTTTTAGAAAACAATTTACCTATCACTTTTGATTATAATGGAACTACTGTGCATACTGAAAAAACAGAATCAAGTCTAAGAATCACCAAAGACTGAGAAGGTATCAGACATAGCACTAAAAAATAGTATAGGCAGGGGCTAGTAGCTCACACCTGGAATCCTAACTACTCAGGAGGCTGAGATCTGAGAATGTTGTTCAAAGCCAGCTCTGGCAGGAAAAGTCCATAAGACTCAACTCTAGTTAACTATCAAAAATCAGGAAGTAGAACTGTGGCTCAAGTGGTAGAGTACTAGCCCTGAGCAAACACGGGACAGTACCCAAACCTTGAGTTTAAGCCCCAGTTCTGAAACAAAAAACAAACAACCCAGTATAGTTCAAAAGGGTAAAACAAACAATTTTAAAATGTGTAAAAATTATTACCTTCCGTGGGCACTCCTTGAGAGTCTATCTACTAACATATAGAAGAAAATGGCTAGGTCTGCTGTCATCCTAGCAGGAGGATGAGTTCTGAGGATCAAGGTTTGAAGCCATCCCAAGCAGGAAAGTCCATAAGACTATCTTCAATTAAACAACACAAAGCTGGTAGACTATTAGCCTTGAGCAAAAAAGCTCAGGGACAGAGCTCAGGCCCTGAGTTCAAGCCCTATGAAAAGCACTCCGCCAAAAAAGGTTTTTAAAAAAAGAAAAAAGGAAAGAAAAGAAAAAGGAAAAAGAAAACAGGATAGTCATGTGGGAGAGAAAGAAACGAATTCCCAAGTTAACAGTTATAGGATATTCTAGTGTCACACAGTATATATGCATATAGCAACAAGTCATACTGGAGCAGGTTGACAAGTTTCTAAGAAGCAAAAGTAAAATGAACCCAATATATAACTAATACATTTGAATATTCTGAATAGAGGCTTATACTCCTGGAGGGAGATAAGAATAAACCAGAGACTGTTACACAGAGTTAAGCAAGTAAGGCAAAAGGAAATGATTAATTCCAGAGAAAATGTGTACTCAGGAAAGAAACTGTAGTTATATCTTATTATAGTCATAAAAACATAGACACTAAATAGTCTAAGGATACATTACAACTGAACTCTGCTGGGGCAGGGGAAGAAAGGAACAAGGTCTCTATGTGTACCTGAGCAACATCCAGCTTAAGATTCCCAGCTAGAGGAAGATCAGCTTTTTCTAATCCACATCAAGATCTCACAGGGGCAGGGAAATAAGTGCAGGTATGTTTTTATACAGTCTGTCTTTCAAATAATTAATATAATAAAATCTGGGGCTGGAAAAAAATAAAGACGTAACTCCATTCATGTTTGGGATTTGTTTTTAAAGAAAAAAAGATAAACTTTAATCCCTAAATTGAAGACTTTAGAAGTAATCTAAAGCTGGGCATCAGTGCTTTATGCCTAGCTACTCAGGAGGCTGAGATCAGAGGATTGCAGTTCGAAGCCAGCATGGACAGGAAAGTCTGTGAGATTCTTTTTTTTTTTTTTAATTAAGGTTGTTTTTTTTTTTTTATTGTGAAAATACTGTACAGAGGGATTACAATGACGACATTTCTTTTTTTTTTTTTTTTTTTTTTTGGTCCAGTCGTGGGGCCTGAACTCTGGGCCTGGACACTGTCCCTCAGCTCTTCAGCTCAGGGCTAGCACTTGACCCACAGCGCCACTTCCGTTTTTTTTTCTTTTTTTCTTATGTGGTGCTGAGGAATCAAACCTAGGGCCTCATGCATGCAAGGCAAGCGCTCTACCACTAAGCCACCTTCCCAGCCCATGAGTACATTTCTTATCAAGCATTGTTGCCTCCTCCTTTGTTTTCCCTTACCATCCCTGCTGTCCCATTCCCATCCCCTCTCCCCCCCCCCCCCCAAAGTTGTAGAGTTCATTTTTCGACATAACGTCTTGTATCTCATTGTTGCAATGGGTCCACTTGTACCCCTGTTAAAACAATTTGTTTTTTCCCTTCCCCTCCACAAATTATAACAACATCAAACACAGTGAAAACAGGGGTTATACCGTGAGGAATGGACATACAAAGCAACAAAGAAATCATCTTACAAGTATGTTAGAAACAATAGCAAGAAAGAAAACCCATTTGAGTCCTTATCTTTGGGTTCATTTTGCCTAACATCTCTAATTAATCAGCAAGAAGTGGAGCTGTGGCTCAAGTGGAAGAGCACTAGCTTTGAGGAAAAAACCTCAGGACAGCATCCAGATCCTGAGTTCAAGCCCCAGAACTGGCACTAACTCTCTCCGTCTCTCTCCCTCCTCCCCTCCCTCCGTTCTTCTCTCCCCTTTCTCTCTGTCTCTCTCTCTGTCTCTCTCTCTCTGTCTCTCTCTCTTACACACACACACACACACACACACACACACACACACACACACACACACACACACACACACACACACACACACACACACACACACACACAGAGCTATCTAGACCATATCTAAAAGAAATGTCTGTATTGGTCTGTATTGGGAACTAAAGCAGTAAGTTTACTCCTAGAAATTTTGAAATGTTTTACCAGTGAAAAAATGAATACAAAAGCAGCATAAACTTTAGCAAAAACAACTAAAGGACACTAAACACAAATGATCCACTAAGCCAAATCAACTTACCCTGAAACAATGTTGTAGTTAAGAGCAGGATGGTCTTTTGACACAGGAGGAACAAGAGGTTCAGGTTGCCATTCTTCAATCAATTCTTCCTTTTCCTATGGGAGAAGAAGAGACAGAGCATAGTACAAGCCACTTCTTATTAATGCCAGCAATATATGAACTATATGCTGAATGGAAACTCCTAGGGAATACATTGTTAGAAATGTCTAGCCTAACTCTAGTTACTGTGGTTAGAACAAGAATAGAATCATTCTTGAGTTTGGCTATTGACACCCTCAACTCTTTCTAATTTGCTTGTTTATTCATGCAGTTTTAAGGGTGATTTGAGAATTTTAAGAAAAATTTATTTCTATGCTTAAGATTTTCCTGCCTTTCCCATATATACTACATCAAAATTCCACTTGAGATGGGAATAGACAGAATTCTAACTCTAAACTTCGTTTGTGAAAACTACAGGCAGAATTATCTCTCAGGCCTCAAAAACAGGTGTACTTTCCCCGAGTGACTGGTATAACCTTCAAATAGACAGTGGTAAAAATCCAGTAGTTGCTCTTGTGTTCCTGAAACCATCAATAGGTTAGACTGCTGTTTACTACTTTCAAAGAATATAGGCCCATCATATGGTGTTCCTTTGGATAGTGACCTTATTCCTCATTTTCCCGGTATTTTTTTTAACCCTGATGTTTCATTCCCCTTGATTTCCTTACATTACAGAAAACATTTTAACATATACTAGTTGAGTCACAATCCCTTTTTAGAAAGATGTAGCAACTACAATAGTACACAAAAAAAGATTAAATTACCTTAATTGTAAGATCAGATCGTTCTTGTAATTTGTAGGTCTTAGAAAAAAGAAGCCTGATTATCCAGAGTATTAGAATACCTTCCAGAATAAGATGATAAGCAGGAGCCTACAAGAAAAAAAAAAAAAAAAACAATGAAAAAGAAATAAACTCTTCTGAAGCCTGCATATTAAATTCAGTACACCTGAAGGTGCTGCCTTTGGTGACCTTTTATCTATTATATGGTCCTGTATCATTTGTTACTTCTTTTTTTTTTAATTTAATTTTTTTTTTGTGAACATACTGTACAGAGGGGTTACAATTACATGGGCAGGATAATGCATACATTTCTTATCAAGCATTGCAGCCTCCTCCTTTGTTTACCCTTCACATCCCTTCCCAGCCTCCCCCCCCAGCCGCCTCCCCAATCCCTCCCCCCACACCAATGTTGTAAAGCTCGTTTTCGACATGACAACTTGTACTTCTCATTGTTGCAACAGGTCCACCTGTATCCTTAAACGACTTTGTTTTTCCCCATCTCCTCCACAAGTTATACTGACATCAAATATAGTGAAAGCAGGTAATTTGTTACTTCTTATATTTACTACCAGAGCATTCTCAATATCTATTCATTCCTTTTCCTATGTCTTCTCCTTCACATGAGAAAGCTCTAATACTTTAAAGACTTTTTTAGGAATAAAATGAAAAAAAATTAAACCAGACAAGCCCAATACTTAAAACAATATTATCATATCCTACAGATAATTTTTTTCTGGCAGGAAATGATTGTAAAAAAATTACTCCACTTAATAAGCCTTCTATCACCTCGATCTACTCAAGAATAAGTTAGCCTCCATCTACTTACAAGTAAGTTAATAGTTATGTGCAATCAGTTACTACAACATGCAAAGTTTTACACATCTTACTACACATTCTATATCCAGGATAACTCTCCTCAAACCCTTTCTAGAGTATGGTAGAACGAGGGGATGGGAGGGAGGGAGGGATGACTATAAATGCTTAAAGGAATAGCAGTTCTTCTTTCTACCATAGTTTCCCCAAAGTATGTCATGTGTTTCACATCAATAATCACAAAGGTATCTTAACAATATTATCTCAGATTTTCTGATTAACTGTATGATTTCAGAATGAAAGCTAAGCTTTCATATGAATGATTCTAGATATCAACTAATCTTCAGCCAGTGAGTTACAGGATGTCCTACTTTAGTGGGTTTTTGTTGGCAAATTCATTGAAAAGAAGCATTTCAAAGCCAACTGTGATGGTGCATGCCTGTAATCCCAGTACGTGGGAGGAAGAACTCAAGTTACAGGCAGATTTGGATACAAAAAAGAGCATTTATAAACAACACCATTGTTTTAAAGCATTGGACAGAAAGTAATAAGGATAGCTAAAAAAAAAATTGAGGAGTGTAAAATTTCTGGTAAATTTCCACAACAAGTTAATGTGCAAAAAACTCTAAAACTACATATGTATGCTAAATACACAAATGGCTCTTTTTCTTTTTTTCCAGGTACACTATGTCATACAGGTCCCCTCAAGTTCTACAAAGTACACAGAAATTGGGAACAAGATTATATACATTTTTCTCAATTTTAAAAAATTACTCTTGATGAAAAATTACTGATCCCTATTAAATAGGAGTAAATGTAAATATTCTTTTAGCAATTACTCTAGCAGGGGATTACTAGAGGCTGTCCAAATCAGTAAATAGTCCACTCTCAAAGATTCACCAAGTGACAAGAAACTATTAATGTAGGAAATTAATTTTTAAAAAATCATCTTTTCCTCTTAAGGCTATGTTACATACTAGGAGTTTCCAAGTCTCTGATCATCATGTTTAGGAAAGAAGTTACACAACAAAATTTCAAAACCAACATGCAAATATATAATAAATTGTTTCCTTAAAAACTCATTTCTTAAAAATATTCAATTTTAGTAACTTATGTTAGTCACTATAGCTAACCTATAGCTGTATATCAGTTAACTACATAATGATATATATATATATATATATATATATATATCTGTATTAAGATAATCACCCATGAAGTGGAAGATCTTGAGACAAGGAGTGGGATACTGAGACTCAAAAACAAGAGGCTGGGAACAGTAGCAGATCACTTGCCTAATATGTGGACAGGCCCTGTGTTCAACCCCAGTATTACCCCCCCAAAAAAGAAAGAAAGAAAGAAAGGGAGGGAGGAAGAAAGGAAGGAAGGAAGAAAGAAAGAATAGCAGAGAGCCAGACACATGGTCTCAAAATACTTTTCATGAAAAATTTCCCATCAAGTTGTGTAATGGAAGACACTATGGAAAGCAAAGCAAAATTCACTGTGTCAGCCCTTAGAAACTCGGCCAATTTGTTAAATGTATGATCTATTCCTAGCGTTTAGATCTCTCCTGATCAAAGCACTAATTAAGTAGCATGCACTACTTAAATTTGCATTTTAGTTTAATTAGAAATTAATTTCTTCGGTGGCTATCCCCTACACATAGTCAGTAGCTCAGCAGCCGAAAGACAATGCAGAAAGTTCCACACTACAGCACAGGGATTTGTCAATGCAGCAGCAGCATTTGTCAATTAATCAGACATTCTCCTAAGACGGCCCATTGTGATTTCCTACTATGTTACATATCTGAAGTAGCTTCCCTTTCAAAAAAAAAAGAAGCCTGAACTATTTTTAGAAAACAACTTTATTAAAATAGTTGTATTTTCTATTTAAAAAATGCCAGATGTATGCCACAGAATGACGAAGTACTTCGTATTTTAGAATCCTGTATCATCCCGTTTCTTGTCTAACTCCCAATCCGATTCACTATAATGTTTCTCTCCGACTAACTGCACCACACGTCCGAGGACCGGATTTCCCGAGGACCATCTCGGACCGAGACTGTCCACTCTACTTGCTCCAACTTTGTCAGCTGTCAGGAGCGATCCGGTTTGGACCAGTCACACCCTGTGGCCCCTCTCAGGGGTTCCTTTCCCGCCTTCTACAGGAGCCCGGGACCGCGGGTTCACACTCAGGTCCCGGCGGCCGCGCCCCGGCCTACCGGCCCCGGCCTACCGGCCCCTCCACCCGCGACCGGCGGCGGACACCGACTCCTTCGAGAGCCCTTTCGCCAGGGAGCGCCCGGGCGAGCGGGACCGAATCCGCCCACCCGAGCCCTCGCACCTCAGACCCACTCGCGCCTTCTCACCCTCCCCAGAGCCTCTCCGGCCAGAGAGCCCACCTCATACAGCGCCTGCACCATCTCCACCAGGACCCATTGCTCCGCGGCGGTAGCCATGGTCAGCTGCTGGGTCTCCTTCCGGAAGGCGGAACACAGGTGTGTTAAATTGTGCGCGGCGCGAGCCAGTGACGTCATCGCGCCGGCCGGAGGGGACGAAGGAGTGCTGGGTACCGCCTCCTCACGCATGCGCACTAACCAGGCAATGGTTGGTGGGGCAGTTGAAAAACCTGACTGCTGGCAGATGAAGAAGCTGTGGGCCAGTTTCTCTGCCTGGTGCGGTTAAGGATGCCAGGCCCCGAGCAGGACTCGCTAGAGACAGCCAATGGCTTTTGTCCTTTGAAGTCAGTGGTTGCAGAATGTTTTAAATTGCATCAGTAATCTAATTTTGGTATGTGTGTAAATATATATGCATATATTTATATAATTTGTAACATATCTATATATAATACACTTATATATGTATAATATATTGGTATATAACATTTATATATTTATGTAAATACATTTATATACTTATCATATATTTTATACATTTATATATTTTAATACATAAATATATGCTTTAATATATACAATATATTTAATACATTTATACATAAATTATATAGCTATATATTTGTAGTATAGTTATACAATATATAGGTTATATATTTAAATATATAAATGTATATTATTTTAACATTTGTAATGTTATAATCATATATTAAATATAGATTTATAAATTTTTTTGGGGGGGGTCCGATCGTGGGGCCTGAAATCTGGGCCTGGGCACTGTCCCTCAGCTCTTCAGCTCAAGGCTAGCACTCTGCCACTTGAGCCACAACACCACTTCCGGCTTTTTTCTTTTTGCTTATGTGGTGCTGAGGAATCGAACCCAGGGCCTCATGCATGCAAGGCAAGCGCTCTACCACTGAGCCACCTTCCCAGCCCCATAGATTTAATTTTTATATATTTATATATAATATTTGTAGGGGCACCTAATTTGATTTCAATGGTTAAATATAAGTTGGATCCCAGAGATCTTATTTTTTTTCAATTCTCCTGTGTGTACATATTGTATTTTTAATCACACAATTTTCTAGAATAATTTTATTTCTCATTCATTTTCTTTAAACTTTTTCCATTGGTGAAGGGAATTATTTAATTCTCTTACATCGTGTATTGTTGTTTACATTTGACCCTTTGTTTTGGAAATTATAATTCAGTATGATGCTAGATAGATATGAACATAGTTACTTTTTTCCCTAAAGGGTAACAGATTTTTCTAGTGCATTTTTGTATACAATCCTGACTTTTTCAGTACCTAAATAGCCTCAAGATTACTATGCAGCCCATAATGTCAGTGCTCTGCCCACATCTCCTGACATGCATTCCTGTGTTCTCACACATTGTATTATTCCCTTGGCATTTTCTTCCCAATAAGCAGCACTTGCATCTCTCAAAAACCTATTTTAAGACTTCCAGGCCCAACTCATGGAGAGTTGGAAGAGTCTGAGGTTTTTATCACACAGGGGTAAATGGGATAGTGGCCCTCTCATAAGGAAATATCCCCAGAGAAAAATTGAGAAACAATGTTTTGCCAGCTATCCAAACATCCCTTAGGCTAGTCATGATGATAAAAGTATCATTGTGTGGGGATTGGAACAGAGAAATGTCTTTTTGGAGTCTTAACATTCAACCTACTAAAGCCATATCCTTCCTAATCTTACTTCCCCACTCTCCTACCAGTTTTCCCCCTGAGAACATTCACTAACATATCTCTTTCACCGAGGTATCTTTTCTTTTCTTTTCTCTTCTTTTTTCTGGTTGTGGGGCCTGAACTCTGGGCCTGGGGGCTGTCCTTTAGCTCTTCAGCTCAAGGCTAGCACTCTACCACTTGAGCCAGAGGGCCACTTCCAGCTTTTTCTGCTTATGTGGTGCTGAGGAATCGAACCCAGGGTCTCGTGCATGCAAGGCAAGCATTCTAACACTGAGCCACCTTTTTTCCAGCCCTCATCGAGGTCTTTTGAAGAAATAAATCGAATAAAGTTTATATCTGCAATTTCTTATTTAGTTCCATTTATCTAATTGTTGTGATTCCAATACAATACTAATTTTTGAAATTATGTATTTTGAGATATTTGTAGACTCATATGAAATTGTGAGAAATAATACAGAAATATCCTAGCATTCTTTTTATAACTCACATATCAATATCCAGTTCTCAATGTAATATCTTGCAAAATGATCAACCGTATTAAAACCAGGCTATTGATGTAAGTGAAGTTGACGTACAGGTCTTTTCAGTTGAGATATGAACATAGAATTCCTACTGTTCCCTTTTCATAGCTATACCCACTTCTTCTCTGACCCCTGGAACCCACCGGTCTCGTTCTTACAATTTTAAGTTCATTTATATAAATTGAATCAGGCAATAGGGGACTTCTGGGATCATGTGAGGATGGTGTTCTACTACTGAGCCACATAGTTTGTTCATTTTGATAGCTGAGTGGTATTCCATAGTGTATGCCAAGCATGTTCAGCTACTTGTATATTGAAGAACATTTGGTAGTTTCCAGTTTCATACCATTTTGAGTAAAACAACTACAAACATTTGTGTACAGGTTCCTCTCTCCACTTACTCTCTCTGTACTTAGATTTGACTTCAGGGCCTTGTACTTTACTCAGTTTGCTTACTCAGTTGTTGCTCAACCACTTGAGCTACTCTTCTAGCCCATCTTTTTGTTAGTTATTTTGGGGATGGATTTTTCTGCTCAGGACAGTCTTCTCACAACAATCTTTCAGATCTTAGCTTCCTGAGTAGCCAGGATTACAGTCATAAGCCACTAGCACCTAGCATAGTATACAATATGAACAATTTTAACATCTCTGGGATCCTTGCCCTGGAGCATCATTGGTGAATCATAAAGTGATTTTTATGAAAATGACCAAACTATTTTGCAGAATGGCTATACCATTTTACATTTGCACCAACAACACACGTGATTTAGTTTCTCTGCATCCTCTCTAGGATTATCACTATTTCTTTTAGTTGCTATTTTGAGGATTGCAATTATTTGGTTTTAATTTTTTGGTTGATCAAGGATGTGAAATCTTTCCATAGACTTATTCATCATCAAATAAAGATGACATTTCTTTTTAATGAAATGTCTATACATATCCTTTGTACTTTTCCAATTGGATTAGTTGTGTCCTGCTTTTGCATTTTGAGAGTTGCTGGTATATTGTGGATACTAGTCCTTTGTGGGATTGGTGGTGTTGTGGGCTAAATGTTTGCGTTTCCTAAAAATCATAGCTTGACAACATCACAGTACATTAGGCCAAGCCTAATGTTGTAATCTATATGCCATAGTAATACTATTAAGAAGTTATGATATTAAGAATAATACTGCTAGGCACCAGTGGCTCATTCTTCTAATCCTAGCTACTCAAGAGGATAAGATCTGAGGATCAAGATTCAAAGCCAACTGGGGCAGGAAAGTCTGTGTGACTTTTATCTCCAATTAACCACTAAAAAGCCAGAAAAGGAGCTGTGGCTCAAGTGGTAGAGCATTAACCTTGAATAAAAATGCTAGGGGACTGGGAATGTGGCTTAGTGGTAGAGTGCTTGCCTAGCAGGCATGAAGCCCTGGGTTCCATTCCTTAGTACCAAAAAAAAAAAAAAAAGCCAGAAGTGGCACTGTACCTCAAGTGCTAGAGTGCTAGCTTTGAGCAAAAGAAGCTCAAGGACAGTGCCCTGGTCCTGAGTTCAAGCCCCAGGACTGGCAAAAAAAATTGCTAGGGACAGTGCCCAGGCCCTGAATTCAAGCCACACACTACCAGAACACACACAGGTGCTCACGCACGGGTGCGCGCACACACACACACACACGCAAAACCACACACACAGAAAGAGAATAATACTGAGAATATTAAGACATGCTTAAGCATCAGGACTCCAGTGGATTAATACCACTAACTGGAGGTGGATTGGTTATATGAGCCATCTTTTTCTTGTGTGTTTTCTCACCATATCACACCCTGCATGTTGTCATGTAGCAAGGAGGATCTCACCTTAACAGTAGACTCCGCAGCCACCAGAAATGTTAGAAATGAATTTCTTTCCTTTAGTAGCTGTTTATTCTATGGGATTTTATCAGCAGAGAGCAGACTAAGACAGATGGTATTCGGAGGTGGAGCGTTTGAGAGATGCTTAGGTCATGAGGGTGGGGCTACATAAGTGGAATCAGTGCATAAAAACAAGAGGCCTCAGCTTGGTGCGGGTGGCTCATGCCTCTAACCTTGTTCCTCAGGAGGCTGAGACCTGAAGATTTTTATTTGAAGCTAGCCCAGGCAGAAAAGCCCACGAGAATCTTTCTTTTTTTCCAGTTAACCAGCAAAATGCTGGAGGTGCAATTGTGGCTAATGTAGTAGAATGCTAGCCTTTAGTGAAAAAGCTCAGGGACAGTATCCAGGCCCATGTCTAAAAGAGAGGAATTTGGAGTGAGATATTATAATGTGGACTTTTCACAGGAGTATGCATTCTGTAATGATAAAATTATTAGTATAGTAATTAGCACATTTATCACTTTAAACATTTATCATTTGTGGAGAAAATGTTCAAAATCTTTTCTTCCAGCTGTTTTTAAAAGATACATTGTTCCCAGTCATAGTCATCATTCTGTGGGAAAGAAAGAACTTATTCCTCATGTCCAACTGTAAATTTGTACCCATCATGTAGCTTCTCCCAAGTCCTTTATCTATATTTCCCACTCCTGCCAACTTCCATGAGATCAATTAGTTTCCTCAGATGAATAAGATTACATGGCACTTGTCTTTCTGTGTCTGGCTTATTTCACTTTATGTAAGCTCTTATTTTACTTAATATCAGTCTAGGTTCACCTGGGGTTATTCTGAACATGACAGGATTTTATTATTCTTTTATTCTTCTAAATAACATTCTATTGTATATGTGCACCCCATATTCTTTCAACATCCATCTGTTCATGGACACTTAGGCAAAACAGAATGATTTTTATGTTTTTAAAGTTTTATTGTAAAGGTGATGTACAGAGGGTTACAGTTACGTAAGTCAGGTAATGAGTAGATTTGTTTTTGAACAGTGTCACCTCCTACAGAGTGACTGTAATAGAGGTGATGGCAGAAGCCACAAAGAGACAAGAAATTGGTTAGGCATCCCAGAGATGGGCAACATCAGGCAACCATTGCTAGTGTTCCCGTGGAAGACAAGGAGAGGAAGAGCCTGGCTGGGGTGCCTTGCAGGTACTAGGATCCCCATGACCACTTCGGAGGGACACTGCTTATAGAGAACCCCATGAAGGGAGGGGAAACTGTGAGCTCCCTAGGATGCCCATCTGCTAGCAGTACTTTGAGGCTAACTGAAAGGGCAAGAAGGCTGACAATACCAGCACTCTGTGATCTGATCCAGGGCTGGGGGGGGGGCAGTGGGTTGCTGTGGCAGCAGACACATAACACCACAGGCAGAGTGTTGTGTCTCACAGTCCCAGTAGAAACACGACATCCTAAGGCACTCAGTTGGGTCTGCTCTTGGATAAAATGAAGACTGTGAAAAGAAAGAGAGGAACCAAGGCTCTATCCAGAAAACTAGCAGACTGGCTTTGCTAGTACCCAGTAGAGGGAGGCAAAGAGGGATGGGCTTGGAGAGATACCAGGTTCTCAGTGTGGGACGTGGTAAATTTACTGCATCTTGCAGAAGAGATACTAAAGAACCCAGCAGGGTAAACAGGTTCCCTCCCAAGATCATCTATAGGAGGTGTGGAGAAGAGGCTGAGTCCTGAAATATGGTCACCCAAGTGGCAGAACTGGAGTTCAGGAGGGTGGCAGGAAGCCAAGAAAGCACAGCATAAGAGAGTAGCTATTTTAGTGAACACTGCTGATAGGCCAAGCAGAAAAGAAAGTAACCATGGATTCAACCTCACAGGCATAGTCGGCAACCTTGATGGGAACAGTGGTGTAAGGGACGACTGAAGTTACAGTGAGCTGCAGAGAGAATGGGAAACAAAAGACTGGGGGAAGAGGTATGAACAGCTTCAGTTCTTCTTCTGAGAATGCAGTGATACACTGTTCTTTAGTTGGAATGCTGATTACGGGACTCCTGCAGATTTCAAAACCCATTTATGTTCACGTCCATTACCTAAAATGACACAATATTTGTATATTGCCTACATATACCTTTGCATATACTTTAAATCATGTTTAGATTACTTGCATCAGTACAATATACAACTCTTTGCATATACGTTTTAGACCATAATGTTTAGAGAATAATGAGAAAAACAAGAAAAACTTTCTGAAAATTTTGTGGTGCATATTTGTGATCAAAGATTGGTTGAACTCACAGAAATGGAACCCAGAGACATGGAATGCTTACTGCACTTACCTCATTGTTTCCAAGTATCTTTTTTGGGAGGTGCTAGTCCCAGTGCTTGAAATGAAGGTCTGGTCACTGTCCCTAAGCTTCTTTTGCTCAAGGTAGTACTCTACCACTTGAAACACAGCTCCGCTTCTTTCTTTTTATTGGAGATAAGAGTCACACTGACTTTTCTGCCTGGACCGGCTTAGAACCACAATCTTCACCTCTCAGACACCTGAGCAGCTAGGATTACAGGCATGAGCCACCAGTGCCCAGCTTAACCAAGTATCAGACTTATTAAGAGTTTAAAGAAGTACTAGAAACATTTCAGACCTTGCTTTTGATAATTTGGGGTTCTTTTAAAAAGGACCTTCATTTGTATTTATTTTGTGCTGAATTCATTCCATGCTATAAGATTTGAATTTTCCGAGTGTAGTTTTTTCTTCTCTGTAGCCTATTCTGGTTTTGGAAGAATCTATTCTCTTCAAGTGAGTATTACCTCCTGGTATATCAGAGCTCATGCCTGGGTTAATATGTCCACGAACTCTACAGGCACACTCGTGAGTGCTCCATGGAAAACCAGGAGCATTTGTTCACTTGGATGTGTCCAATAACTAGGCCATCTCTATCTTAGTCCTCCTCTTGGAGCATAACCCAGCATATGTATGTGTCACATGCACAATTGTCACACTGTATGTTGTATATATGTATGATGAATTAAAACTTAAGATCAGCATGCAACAAAAATATAGCACTCTCTGTGGCCTATAGCCCTGTGTGCAGCCCCACTTTGTCTGTCCAGGATGTACCTACAGGATATCAACTACACCACTGCTAGGCTAACATACATTGTTTCTATAAAGCAGTACATTTCAGGTATTTGGTGACTTCAGATATGTACACTTTTGGTGACCTTTGTTTTGCAGGTGTTTTTACAGTGAACATGAAGATCAGACATTCCTGCTTTCTTGGAGTTTCTGAGTCAAGTGAATAAATAGCACACCACTTTCAGGGATCATGAGATACTATGTTTTGCTTCAACTTTTTCCACACTTCTCTCTCATGGGTTTGTGTAAACACAGAAGTGAGTTTTAAAAGTCATTTGGGATCCTAAATGTTGAAAAAGTTCAACAGATTGTCCAAAAATAAATTACATTTTGCTTAAATGGGAACTTACTATGCTTGGTTAAATTTATAACTTTTTCTCGAGGGTGCTATCAATAAGCATTTATGATGATACACAATTTTAAACTTTCCATTCTTTAATTAAACTACACACTTAGGAGAAAGGTCCAGAGGAATGTAAGTAGGAGAGTACCTCTCTATGATGGAATAAGAAACTAGTGTGTTTGTATAGCGACAATTTGAGGGTTTATTTTCCCCTGAGAGAATTGAAATAGTATTAAAGGAGGTCTTAAAATATAAACTCTTTGGTAGTGGGCATACTTCTGGGCCATTATTCTACAAATAGAAATGAAAAGTATTTCCATACTTTATTAGAAAGAGAGGGAAGCACAGTTTCAAATTGCACTTTGCCTCTACACCTGCCTTCTACACATATGGTCAGTATGACCTTATTAGATGTTATTTAAAGTGTCTATGTCCAATATCACCAGTTGTCAAGTGGAGATAAGGCTGTTGCGGCAATGAGGTGAATTAATGCCAATGTCTGGCCCCTGAGTGCTGGTTGCCTGCTCAGGATATTATCTTTGCATCTATCATGGCAACAAGATCTCAATACACATGAACTGGGTATTCAAGGCTTGCATGCAAACGCCCCTGCTTAGCTAGCTCTAAGATCTTTGATAATTTAAATGGAGCTCTGGCTATGGGTGTCTTATTCTCCTGTAGAACTCCTATGACACAGCAGTTACCAGGAAGCCATCACCACACTTGGTAAGAGTCCTGAAGTTGTAAGGCGGGAAGGCCACGACAAGATAGCCAGTTTAAGTTCAATCAGATTTCAGGGGAGACAGGACAGAAGGAAAGGAGATAAGAGGATTTATTTAAAGGCACGCAATCAGTTAGAGACAGAGATGCCAAAAGGAAAACTATCATCTCTTTGTGTCAGCCCTGATATCCTCAGGATTTGCATCTGTACAAACATTTTTTTTCTGGTCATTCTGTAAACAACATAATACAACAATGATTTGCATAGCATTTGCATTAACTTAGGTGTTATAAATAACATGGGCTGATTTTAAGGCATATAGGAAAATTTATATGGGCAGTATGTAAATATATATGATTAAATTTATATGACAAATATGATTTAAAATATATGATTTTTATAAAAATCTTGAGCATCCACATATTTTTGTATCTTCTTAGGGTCCTGGATCTAATTTGCCCATGGTTGCCAAAGGACAACATTGTGTCATTTTGCAGTAGTATAATGTCTTTTATTCTTATATTCTTTAATACCTTTTATTGGAGTCACTTCCTAGGGTTCTGTTGTTACACAGTGGCCTATAGACTAGCAAAGATAAATTAGTACTTTCAAATAGCAGTAACACTCACCCATAACTGATAATTGACTTCAGAAATACTGGCGCAGCTTAAGGGTTTCCTCTGGTTTTCTGCAGAGGCAAAGCAGAGTGGACTGAGGCAACGCTGATCTGTAGGGTCTGGAAACAGAGGCGGCTTCCAGTGCTGAGGAGCCCTAGCATCTTTCTAATGACTGCACTGGTGCTTAGTGAAAAGCCATCTTTAAAAATTACTAGTCTTAGTTAACAATGCTTGATAGGAAATGTACTCATTACCTTGCTCATGTAACTGTAACCCCTCTATACAGCATTTTTACAATGAAAACATTTTTAAAAATTACTAGTCTTTCAGCTGGCTGCTCATGGCTCACACCTGTAATCCTAGCTACCCAGGAGGCTAAGATCTGAGGATCATGGTTCAAAGCCAGCCTGGGCAGAAAAGTCCATGTGAGACTCTGATCTCCAATGAACCAATCAAAAACTGGAAGTGGTGCTGTGGCTCAAGTGATAGAGCATTAGCCTTGCGCACAAAGAGGCTCAAGGATAGCACCCAGGCCCTGAGTTTAAGTCCTACAAAAAAATGTTACTAGTTGACATTTTAAGAATATATCTTAAGGGTATCAAAGGTCAAATCAGATAAATATTTGGAGTATAAAAAAAGGTAATGTTCAGTCAAGTTCAGTAGCTTACTTCTATAATCCTAGCTACTCCAGAGACAGCAGTTTGAAGGCTCACAGTTCAAGACCAAGCCCAGTGAGTCAGGTGTGGTGGGTTCTTGTAACCCCAGTTATGTGGAAGCAAGTAGAAAATTTGAGGTTCAGATTTGGCTGTACCTAGAAAAACTAAATCAAAAAGAGCTGGAGTATGGCTTAAGTGGTAGAGTACTTTCTAGGAAGTATAAGCTGAGTTCAAACCCTAGTACTCCCCTCCCCCACCCCCACAAATGCCTGACCTTCCATGGAAGTACACTGAGCCAAACAAGTTGGAGGATCCCGAGTGACCAAATGACTTCTCACAGTAGCAGCATGGACCTTCTATCTTCCAGATTAAAAAATGTGCTCTGCATGCCTTCTCCTGAGTCAGGCAAAGCACTGAGATGCCTGTCACTGTCTTTCCAGGAACTTTTCCACCTCCTGAAAAGAACAGGATATCTCCCACTTCTCGAGTTTGAATACAGCTTTATTCTTCCAAGGGAAACAAAATTAAATAAAAATCTAATTTCCAACAGAACAAAAACTTCCTGAAGAAGCAAAAGATAGTGAAGATTCACATGAATTCTGAAAGCACATTAAAAAAAGAATGTGCTTATAGGACACTTTAAGAGGAAGCTGTTATTTTCCAAGGGTCAGCTGTTATTTTCAACTACTGTCCGGACGAGACAAAACAGGGCCTGGGCACTGTCCCTGAGCCTCTTTGTGCTCAAAGCTAGTGCTCTACCACAGCACCACTTCCAGTTTCTCAGTGGTTAATTAGAGATAAGAGTCTCACAGGGACTTTCCTGTCAGGGCTGGCTTTGAACCACAATCCTCAGATCTCTGCCTCCTGAGTAGCTCCAATTACAGGCATGCGCCATGGCTTGAAGGGAAATGTTTTGAAAGTGAATGTCTGAGGGCAGGAGACCTGTATGCAGTGTCAGTGAGGAATGTGCTATAACAGTATTGGGAAGATGGGCTTGCCTCTATCACTCTCTTCTCACTGCCAACCCAGGCAAGTTTTCCATACATGTGCATCTGGGTTCCTTATCATCACAGAGGACATGGCAAAACTCACCTCTTGGGGTGATTATGGAAAGCAAAGTTGATTTCATCTAGGTGATTAGGCCCATGACTGACCCACAGCCATGGCTTCCTAGATCCTTACTATTATTATGATGTCCAGATAAACTTTAAATTTTTTTTTGTTGGTGCTGAGGTTGAAACCCAGGGCCTTGCCCATGCTAAGCAATTGCTCTACCACCTACACGCCCAGCCCCAACTGTTCTAATGATAAAGTTCTACACAGAAATCTTGTGCATTTTAACTTTTATTTTACTTCCAGTGCTGTGTGATTTTCAATGTAGTCATAACAGTTTTCATATCTTAGTCTCTGTTATATTTTAGACATAGTACTAGGAACATTTATGAAATTTAGTCCAATAACTCCTCACAACAACTTCAACAGGAATGGTAAAGAACAACTTTGTCTCAAATAAATAGAACTCTGAGCTTGTATTGGCAAGGAAAAGCTTTAGAATTGGCAGACTTATGTTGGTCACACAGGGAAAAAGAGGCTGGACTGAGATGGTTGAACCAGGATCAAAAATGAAGGGTTCCAGTAGGAGACCCAAGGTCAAAGGTGGGAAGGTACAACAGTTGTAAGACAGAATATCATCCATGCAGTACAACTGGGCACCTTTCCCAATGAAGAGAAGAGCAGAGAAACCCAATCCTGCTTGGTGGTCACAAATTCACTTGACAAACAGTTCCCTATTTGCTCCACTGGTTGAGAAGGAGGGTATGTACTTCATACTCTAGAAGCAGCTTTTCAAATGACCTTAGCATTTTAATTTCACAGGGACTTACCTTTATGTACAGTGAAGTCTTTATAGGTGTTTATATTAGAATGAAATATATGCCTTTCATTTGTGTTTACAAACTTATACATTTACATATATTTATGTATTCTTATCTATATATATGTATATAGTTCCTCAAAATCATATAAGGTTGATTCCAAGACTCCTGCAGATATGAAATCTAACTATGTTCAAGTTCTTCATATAATGCATAGTGTTTGTAGATAACCTCCGCAAATCCTGCCATTCTATCTATCTATCTATCTATCTATCTATCTATCTATCTATCTATCTATCTATCTATCTATCTATCTATCTATCTTCCTGGTACAGGAATATCTATAGTAGTTTATTTTTAAACACTTTATCACTTTAAAACTTTAAAACTGACCATACTGATCACATATGAAGTATAAACAATGTCTTCTGATGGTTATAAAGCATTCCTGAATTATAGACCAAAGCTATGCACTTGATAAAACCTACTTTACATAAGCCATACAGTAATATTTAAACAATATAGAAATCTAGAGATAGGAGGCAAATCCTAACATTCTGTATTTAAAATATCTGTGATTTTGGGGGGGGCCTTGGGTCTTGAATTCAGGGCCTCAGTGCTGTCTCTGAACACTTTTGCTCAAGGCTAGCGCTCTACCACTTTCAGCCACAGCTCCATTTTGTTTTCTGGTGGTTAATTGGACATAAGAGTCTCAGGGACATTCCTGCCTGGGCTGGCTTTGAACCATGATTCTCAGACCTCAGCCTCCTGAGTAGCTAGGATTACAGGTGTGAGCCACCAGCACCCAGTCATCTGTGATTCTTACATTTGACATTTCTGAGTAGAAGCAAACATAACCTTAACTAAGGATTAATAAAAAGAATACAACTACAAACAGTAGCAGGAGTCTGCAAAATAATTTCTTTAAGAAAAGTCACAAATACTACATGATGTATACATGATAGAGATCTATACATGACTTTTCAATTGTGTCAGGTTATATGCTAAGACTGTAAATTACAAAGTTTAGAAAAATTAATGAAATGATCATTCCCAATTATCATTGGGAATTCCCAAATGATAATTAGGAATGATCATTTCATTAATTTTGTTTTTATTAGCACTAGCCAATAACAAAAAATAACCAAAATGTCAATCTACAGGTAAAGAGGTTTGGCTAGGTTACAAAGTAGCACTACATCCATAAATGGGACAAGCTTGACAATAAAAGGGAATAAGCTATTGCATACATAATCATATAAACAAATGTCGTAATTAGTTGGTAAACAAAGTCAGGCAAAACATAATGTACATTGAATGATTCAACTTGTATGATATTGTAAACATAAAAACTAACTTATAGAGACTGAAAGTGTATTAATGGTTGTCTGGAGAAAGAGGGCAGTTTGGAGCTGGGGAGAGAGGAAGGGATTATCAGCAGTGCATACAGGGAAATTTTGTCCCCACTCCCTCCCTTAGTCCCTCCCTCTTCCTCCTCCCTTGCCATTCTCTTTCCCTCCATTCTTTTCTGTCTTTCCTTTGTTTATTATCTATACTGGTATTGAACTCAGTTCCCAGTGCTTGCTATGCAATGCTGTCTCACTTAAGTCATGTCACCAGTCCTTTTTGCTTTGGAGTTTAAAATTATTAAATAGGGTTTTGTGCTTTTGCCTGGATTGGCCTCTGAGCATATTCCTATGTTAACCTTCTGCATAGCTGGGATTACAGGTACCACCATGGCCCAGTTCCTGTCCTCCAGTATACTTTAAAATCACTTCAGGATTTCTTAGGATGCTTAGGACAAAGTAAATGCTATGTAAGTAGTAGTTATTACACTGTGTTGCTTAGGGAATAACAACAAGAAAAAAGGTTGTATGTGTTCAGTATAGATGCAACTTTTTCTGAATGTTTTAAATTTGAGTTTGGTTGGATACACACTCAAATGTGAAACATATAGAAGCAGAAGACTCCCTCTCTCTTTATGTTTTATGTTTCATTATCTGAAGATAATGAAATATCTTGGTATAAAGATATTTGCTTTATTATTTTTCTTTCCCCTTCTTTCTCGTTCTCCTTTTTGTCTCTCCTTTTTCCATCTAGTATACCTTCTTGGGAAAAGAAGACTCTGAGACACAAAATAATTGAGTCAATCCTCCTGTAAGTTGCTAAGGGCACAGGACTCTGAATGCTGAATGGGTTCTAGTTGTGGTGTGAATGTGGAACATAAAAGAATTGCAGTTTGGTTCTCTTAGTTAGGAAGCTGTACCAGAGAAGGAAGCCACAAAGCAGGGGAAAGTCAAAGTAACACAGGCCCAGCTGGATGGCTCTGACCTCAAGTCTTACTTAGCTTGATGGCTCTCTGCACATCAGCAATGCCCCTCCCCCATGTTGTTTCACCTTTCTCTTTTGCATGAAGGGGATGGATGATCATAGAAATAAAAATGGCTTAAGTGTTAGAAGTGCATAGCCCGACAACAAGAACTGACGGTTGCTTTTATTAGAAAAGTTCCTGGATATACGGAGACAGAGGAGTCAGTATGGAGCCTTTTGTCATCAGAGTATGTATGACTCCATAACTGACTTTTAGGGAGTGACTCCCTCCTGGTGACTCAGCTGCAATGGGAGCAGGCATGCCGATGATGGCTACACTTGGATCATTAGGGTGAGGAAAGCATTCATGCCTAGCCTGAAGAAACCCACCCTCCTGCAATAAGAACAGAGTCCAGGACATGCCAGGATTTCAACTTCTGCCTTCCTCCCACAGTAGCTGCCAGTGTTTAAAGGAAGTGTTTTAGGCTTTGGCCCAGTTCACCTTGACACAGTTAACAGATGTGTCAATGGCTAAACCTTTTGGGGATTGACCTCCCTTGATGCCCCCAGGTGAATCAGCATACCTGTATTGGTCTTAATTTCCTAATCTATATGTACACAAAGGGATGCTTGCAAAGATACCCTAAACTAGTTCACCTTGTAGTAGTTGCTGTGGCCTTAGTCTTCAGGAATTAGTTGGGTCTATATCTAGGTAAGTCTCTCACCAGCAAGGCAGAGTCATTCCAGTGTGCCATGGGCAGAGAATGACATAAGAGCCCATCATGAACGCAGTCATATATTCTATGCATAGCCTGTGAAACTAGGAAAACTGAGAGAGGGGTTGGGTTGGTAGGGATGGGAGAGAATGATGGAAAGGGTAGCAAGGCTCAAGATGCATTATATTTATGAACATTTGATGAATGGTACCCCCTATGTACAACTACTTAAAGATAAGAAAAAATATAATAAAAAGAGCCCATCATAAGCTGCCATACTGGTAGTCCAGTGGGTCAAGAATTGTGGGGGCTCAAAGAAGAGGGAATGGGGGTAAGACAACAGCAGCCCGGAGGAGATGCTAAATTCCCCACAGTCCCTATTTGTCCTCCTCTCTCCTTACCAGTACTGGATTTGTACATACATAGTCTGGCCTCTCCTGGGTGAAGATCAGAAGTTTCCACTTTGCATAGAGTCTGGGCAGAGTTGGATTAAGTTAGATTATTTTTTGTGGGACTGGGGTTTGCATTCAGATCCTCACACTTGCTCACAGCTGCTGCTCTATCATGGAAGCCATTCTTCAGCCCTGCTTTTTTGCTGGTCACTTGTAGAGATAGGAATCTAGCAGAATTTTCTGCCTGAGCTGGCTTTTGAGTAGCTAGGATTACAAGTGTGAGGAACTGGTGGCCAGCTTAAATTCAAAATAGATTTTTCATATGAAACTCCATCATGCTTTGAGTCTGGAACTTCAAATTGGAAGTAACTAATGACTTCTCTTTCTTTATAACATGAATGTTCAGTTGTATGGTAATGTCAGTCCTGACAGCAGCATCAGGTTCGGGTGGGAAAAGTTGAAGAAGCCAAAGAAAGTGGGAGTGTCATGTATCTACTGAAATATCTGATCACAATCAAGCAAGTTTCTGGAGTAAGAGTGCTCGGTCAGGATTCACAACGAGCAGTACAAGTTTGGCAGCCTCACCATCTGCTTTACTGGATTCCTTTCAGCTCGATTTCCCAAGAGCAGGTTTACACAATTTCATTTATGAGTTTACATTGTGACATCGAATCCCATTTTCACTTCAAATGTTAAGTAGGGATCTAAATCTTGGACTTAAATTTCCATGGAAAGGAAATGTTTCCCTCAACCCGCATCTTAATTAGGGACACAGGAGTTCTAAACATTTTAGAATTCCTGAGACAATATCTGGTGGTTAGAAATATCCCAATCAACATACCCCCTTCCCACCAACACATGTTCTCACCTCACAATAAAGAAAATAAGCAACAGAACCACCATAAAATGGTGATAGCACAAGGTTATTCCTGCCTTCGTTTCTTGGTTATCTTTTTGTTTTCATTGTATACACATCTTTGATAGAAAAGTGTGAGAGAGTACCTCAAGCTATAGAAGAAAATACAGTCTTTTAAACCAAATACACATTCTGACTTAACACTAGACACTTAAATGAATACTTAAGGACAGAGGTGGAGGGGGATGGCTCAGATGATAGAGCGCTTGCCTCAGACGCATAAGGCCCTGAATTCAAACCCAATGCTGCCCCAAATAATAATGCTTATAATCTGATGTATGTATATTTTTGGACCTCTTTCAAAGCCTTTCCCATCATACTTAGGGATCTGTTCACTTATGACTTCTATGAAAACATTGATGGTATTTTGATATATTCTTTTTGTTAGACATTCCTTCAAAAATACAAGATAAAGGGGAGGAAAACCAGATTTCATCCTTTTAGCCCCATCTAGAGGCGGGGGAGGGAGGGAGGAAGGAGAAAGAAAGGAAGAAAGAAAGAGAGAAAGAAAGAAAGAAAGAGAAAGAAAGGAAGGAAGGAAGGAAGGAAGAAAGAGAGAAAGGAAGAAAGAGAGAGAGAGAGAAAGAGAGAGAAAGAGAGAGGGGAGGAAGAGAGGGGGAAGGAAGGAAGGGAGGGAGATGAATTGTGAATTGCACAGGTGCACATGAGGTCAAAGCTCTGAAGATGCTAGTAGGGAGGGGAAGAAAGAGCAGTCAAGAAGGAAGATGACATGCACAGGGCCCTGTTGAGGAGATGAGTTAAGTGCCTGTGGACCAAAGGTTGCTGAGCAAGGGGAGACAGAAAATGGGCTGTGACTTGCTTAATGAAGTGTCCTAGTATCTTGGAGACATTTTCCTATCTGTGTCTATACAGCAGAGCATCTGCATAACTTGTCTTTCCTAGACAAAAAAGCTATACAAAGATATTGTGCAAGGAATGAGCAGGACTGGAGAATTAAATAGATGCTGTGCTATAGGCATTAGAAATGTGTGTGTGTGTGTGTGTGTGTGTGTGTGTATGTGTGTGTGTACATGAGCTTTTATGTATGAAAGAGAGAGTTGAAGAAGGAAGAGAAGAAGAGAAAAATACACAGATACTAAAATGATTCTGAACAAAGTGGTGAGACACTCATTGATCTATTCAGCTTGTACAGGTTTTTAAATTATTTTAATAAGTTTTTTATTGTGAAAATACTGTACAGAGGGGTCACAGTTACACGAGCAAGGTAATGAGTACATTTCTTTTTAAGCATCCTCCTTTATTTTTCTCCTACCATCCCTTCCCTCCCACTTCCTCAACTATAATTCTTCCCCCGCCCCCGCCTAAATTGTAAAGTTTGTTTTTCAACATAGCATCTTGTACATCTCACATCTCATTGCAATGGGTCAACCTGTGATCACCTACTACATGTCAGGATGCAAAGCACTGTATTAGGCCTGAGACTATAGTAGTTAAGAAGGCAGTGATGCTATTCACAATAGTCAAGATATGGAAACAGCCCTACAATAAATGTGATACCTATAAACAATGGAATTTTACACAGCCATTAGAAAGAATAATACTATGTCATTTTCAGGGAAATGGATGGACCTAGAAAAAAAATCATGTTAAATGAGGTAAGCCAAGCTCAGAGAGGCAAAAGGCACATGTTTTCTCTCCTATACAGAAGTTAAGTCTAAAATATACTGAGATATGATAAATTATACAGGACTCAAAACACTCAGGCATGTTGAAACTAACAGAGGATACTCTTAAGGGAGAAACACAAGGGCACAATGCTACGTGCCTCTTTATATTTATATAAAATTATATATATAAATCAAAACGAACTTCAAGATATGGAAACAAAGGTTTCTTTAGTTGTTTCTGTTTTCTTTCTCTATGGTTTATTCATGTGTCTATCTTTGGGAGGGTCAGTGGAAGGCACAGAACTCAAGGGAAAAGGGGTGAAGAGGCGCGGTAGTGGTGCTTACTAGACACTGATGAAAGTGAACTATACAAGTTGTGAGTAGAGACTGGATGGAGAGACTGGAAAGAGTGAGGGAAGGGAAGCTACTTACAAAGGGAAATGTACTAATTCCCTGACTTATATAACTGTAATCTCTTTATAATAACAAGGTAAATTTAAAAAATCAAAAATCAAAAAAGAAAGAAAGAGAGAAGTGATGATCCCTGCCTCATGGCATTGACATTTTGGAAGTAGGAGACAGTCAGTAAAAGAGGTATGATGGAGCCAGGCACTGGTAATCCTAGCTACGCAGGAGGCTGAGATTTGAGGATCTCGGTTCAAAGACAGCATGGACAGGAAAGTGTGAAACTCTTATCTCCAATCAACCACCAGAAAACCAGAGGTGGCACTGTGGCTCAAATGGTAGAGCACTTGCCTTGAGCTGAAGAGCTGAGGGATAGTGCCCAGGCCCAGAGTTCAAGCCCCACGACCAACCAAAAAAAGAAAAAGTATGATGCCTGTTTGAAAGGTTAGTATAGTCAAGAGGACCTCATGCCTACAATCCCAGCACTTGGGAAGCTGAAGCAGGAGAATAATATGGGCTATGCAGTGAGCCCTTAATTCATAAATGAAAATAAATTCTTAAGTTGTGTTGGAATTGATTTTTATTCGTATGGGTCCTGCTACATTGTTTTTCTTTCAGTAGCTCAAATCTTTGCTAAGGGAAAAGATGAGTAGAGAACACGACTTAATTTTAAAAAAATATGTAACTACACAATTCATACAGACATCCGCACATGTGCACACACATACAAGTATAGGATTCAGTTCACAGCAAGATGTTTATGTTTCATTTCCAATAGTTTACTCTGCTTTTTCGGGCATATTTAGTATATGTCTTTGGTTACATAGGTACATTATAAGATATACCATTGTGGTACATGTCTTAAGAGACCCCTGTGAGGGAACCCTCATTAGGCATTAGGAGTGGGTACAAGTAGCTCCCCTAGAAGATGACCTCTGAATGCTCTAGCTGTGGATCGAGGAGTGGGTGGAAAGGAAAAGCAGCCAGAGAAGGATTATGGTAAAGTCACTTTCTTCTTGTCATTCTGGCCTACCCTAATGCAGGCAAGGCAATCCCTGGTCCCACATCGCACATGAGCAAGGAACTACAGGTGTGGAAGAAAGTGGAAGACGTAGAAGAATATTGAGGTCTGGGAAGTGAGTGGATGCTGTTTCTGCCATTTGGTACGTGTCTTATTCATTGCTTATCACTTCCTCTTCAGACAGACTTTACCTTACTCTGACTTCAAATAGATCTTTTTTTAAAAAAAAAAATTTTATTTTATTTTATTTGAGAACATACTATACAGAGGGGTTACAATTACATGGGCAGGATAATGCATACATTTCTTACCAAGTATTGCAGCCTCCTCCTTTGTTTACCCTTCACCTCCCTTCCCAGCCTCCCCCCTCCCCCCCACCCAATCCTTCCCCCCCCCCCACGACATTGTAAAGCTCGTTTTTGACATGACATTTTGTACTTCTTCAAATAGATCTTTACTTTCTCCTTTGTAAAGCTGCAATCCCTGGAGTCAGGGGCTCATTGAAGAACACATAGAATGCTGAGCTCATGCTCCCAGAAAAATACAAGACATCTTGTTACCAGGAAGGCACTTTGTGGATGTGGACGCAGGTTCAATTACAGCTCAACACAACAGAAATTGGGTCAGTCTCCATAACCATGAGTTCTCTACCTGTGACAGCTACAAATTAAAACCACCTGGAAATCTTTTTGTCCGTACTAATCATGTACAGACAATTTTTCCAGTCAGTGGTATAACAAATATTTGTATACCATTTATGTGGCATTAGGAATTATAAGTAATTTAGAGATTATTTCAATTCTACAGGGGGATGTTTGTAGGTTCTATGCAAATACTTTGCCATTTCCTAGCGGGACTTGATGACCCTGGATTTGGGTACCTGCCAGGGGCTCCCAGAATCAATCCATTCCAGAGCACTGTGTAGAGGAGACTGGTTTGCCGTCATCCATTTCTAGGCTTCTTTTCCCACACAGAAAGTAACTCTCCCTTGTGTTAAGCCATTGTTGCTTTGACCACTGTCTGCCCTCTTTACACCCACAGGAAAGTGGGAATAGGGGCACGTGTGTGAGTTTGCAATTTTTATAGATATAGTCAACATTTCCTAAGAATTCATATTGTTATATCCCCCTTCCTATGTCTGAGAGTCCTTGTGTCTTCACATTCTGTCCATACAACATGCTAATACAGCTTTCCTATGGAAATATAGTTATCATTGTATCTGCCAAGTTCTTTTACATGGAGGTAAAAAAAACCCATACTCAGTAAAGTGGAAAATACTCCATTTCCAACTTGATGATGTTTTATAAAATGAATGATTTGAAAAAATGAATGCTTTGGTGGAAACACCATCTAGATGAAGTTTAACAATACTACCAACCATCAGGAGGAACCTTGTCCCTCCTAGGGACCCATGCTACCAAGGGCAAGCACAGTGAACACACCTGTCCGGAGCATTCTGGACTGTAAGTTACATGTAGGGTTCAGCTTCCGAACATATTGCAAGACAGCTACCTAAAGTAGTTTTTTTTAAAACCACTTTGTATTTTTTCTAGCAGTGTGATGGTTCCTGTTCTGCTGTATCCTCATCAATGCTTGGTGTTTTAGTCTGTTAAAATTTAGCCATTTTGATCATTTTATAGTGGTATCACTTTGTGGTTTTAAGTTGATGAGTTGAAAGTTGGTTGTTGCTCACCTTTATCTTATTACTTATATTTAGTTAATTATAGATATACTACACATATTATATATCTAAGCTATAGTTTTTACGTAGCAGACACATACATACACGTGATTAGAGTCCTTCTTTCCTTGATAGAAAAGCATTGCATAATGTCACAATCCTTGGAGGAGAGCAGCTGTGAGATGCATTGCCATTTCAGATACTGAGGAGAGCAAAGTTGTATCTCCACGGAGAATCTAGGCTCCGTGTCATATAGCCAGGGGTTGTCAGTTGGTCTTCTGTTTACTTACTTGTAAATGGAGAGGATTGTGATGATTCCAGAGGATTACAGCTGCTCGCACCCCACAGATCTCTTAGCGCAGTTCAGGCTCAGGGTCAGCACCTAGTAAATGGTGGCTACCTTCATTTAATGAAGTGGAATGTGCTGTTTAGTCCTAGTGTCCAGTGTTTTCATGGGGACTAGAACAGAAGCAACTGGCCTTCTGTTGAAGGTCTGTTCTTTGCCTCCTGCCCAGGTTCTGGGGCTTGCTTACACTATTTACTTCCCTAACCACGTGGAAGGCACTTATACCAGAAGTACCATTTGGCAATGGCAAGTTCAGTGGGAAAAAATGCAGTTTTCTTCTTATAGTGTAGGTTTTCCTTACATCATTGTAGGTCAGAGCTCTTAACTTGCAGAACATAGTAATAAACAACTTCAATCTGAACTCACTGTGAAATTAAGAAGAGTGAGTGAATTACACAGAATTTTGAGGAAGAATTATGTCAGAGACCACTGAGGACATGTTCTATAATCCTTCTGGCTATCAATCTGCCTTCAAAGAAGGCAAACTTTTGTTAATGAACCATTAGTTGCCAGTGACTTATATAACAGAATAGGCAGAAAAATAAGCAGACCTAGTTTTACCTTACAAAAAGAAAACACTTTTAAAGTAGAATATGTCCTTTCCAGTGTCACAATTATCTGAAAAACACATCATAGGGATGAACTTGTTTGAGGTCTGTGGCTGGCTATAAAGACAATGTGACTTCTGCCAAAAAATAAAAACCTTTCAAGATAATTTTTTTTAACCCTGCAAAATTCCCCATTATTAACCAAGCGTTTAACTGAATGTCTTCTACAAGCTGTCTGATAAAGTTTCTAATAGTTTTTTTTTTTACTTTCATGGTTGACTCTACTAGCATTCTATTTAAATTAAAGCAATGGTTTCATTGAAGCAGTATTTTCCAAAGTTCTGTTGAAGTTCTTCTATCTAAGCTCATTGGTTTCAACTATGAGAGTAAATGAAGTATTCTCCTCAGCGGATTGTGTTCTCTTTTCTCCTTTCCCCATCTTCAAAGAAGAGCTGGAGTCAGATCCTGCATCCTGGCCAAGGGAGACTCGCCCTTTCTCATGTCCTTTACCATCAGGCTCGAGTTATGTTGGGGCATTTATGTTTACAACATAGCTAGTTCTGTTGAATCTGTGGTTGTTTTTCCGTGAGAATTTCCCATTTTTTACCTTAAAAAAAAATATGAACCTTCATAACATGTCCATTTAGCATTTTACATGTTAGGAGTGTTTTTTTTCTTTACTTCCCATTTATTCACATTGATGGATTGTTATACTTCTCAATAGGATCATTCAAAAACTAACACAAACTGAAATTTTATTGGTGGACAATTCAAGTTGTTTTAGTTTTAGAAAGCGATTTCCCATTTAAAAAGCCAACAATTTATCCATTTGCTTGTAGAGAAGTTGTATGCTTCCCTTACAATTGCATCTGCATGGAATGGACAGTCCTTGGTGTCAACCACCGCAGCACTTGGCCAAAGCATGCTGCTAGGGGCCTTGTGCTCAGCGCGCAGGCCCAGAAACCTGCCCATTTTGGAGGAGCTTCTGACCGTTCACAAGCTCTGTGCCACTGGTCTGTTGTTACAATTCCCACTTTCAGAATGAGGAGACTAAGGTCTAGAGTGTGTTTCTAAGGGCATCAGGCTAGTGTTTGACTCCAGAACTATTTGCCTGACATGCTCAGAACAAACCTGTTACCTTTAATCACATGGAGAAGGCGCTCAGTGACTATGTCTCTCAGCTCTAAGAGCAGTAGGCGAATTGTTTCTCTCCACCTACAACAGGTAGTTTGTTAAATTATTTTTTGGCATGCAGCATATAAAAATATGATTTAGAATTGAGATTGTAGAACAGAATAACCGTCCTGAAGAAAAGCAATCCATGGATGGTCTGACTAGCATCTCTAGGTAAAACACAATCTAAAGTCCTTTAAAAACCCTGGACATGTTTCCAGTGTGTGATGCTAAAAAGGAAGACAGCAGAACTCATTTTTTTTGCTTCCTGGGAATGTGCAAACAGAAATGCTGATGCCTGCTTCTGGAAAGAAAGGCCACAGGGACACTTAGTATTGTGAGGATGGAGTTCCATGTTAGGAGTGTTTTTATTTTTAAGATATAGCTATGAAAGGGACAGACATAAAGTAGCTTTGACTTTTTGTTTTATTAGTAAACTCATGGTATGGTAAATGCATAACTAACAAAACAATAATGGTGTCCCCTCTTTCCTGAGTTTTATCCCTGTGGAGTGGACCTTTGATTAAGAAGGCTTTCCATGAAATAGTTCACCAATGAAGTAGCTTTTCTTTTCTGTTTCTAACTAA
This sequence comes from Dipodomys spectabilis, assembly GCF_019054845.1. NCBI lineage: Eukaryota > Metazoa > Chordata > Mammalia > Rodentia > Heteromyidae > Dipodomys > Dipodomys spectabilis. Next base: position 16,583,230 of record NW_024870775.1, read on the forward strand.
CTCTATTTGTGGTCTCCTAGGGGCATGTAAAAGTGCTAATAGCAGTCATTTCTGACTATATGAACATTCTTGTAGTTCTGAGTTGGAAGCTGCTACGGTTCAGACGTGCTTTCTACCCCAAAGGTCCATGTGTTAGAAGCGTTTGGAGGTTGTAGGGACTAAGGGATGTGGAGTCTAGTTGGGGCCAGTTAGGTCATGGATCTTAGACCTTGGAAGTGATGAATGCTGTTTCTCAGGGAGAGATTAGATCTGGTAGGAGTGGATTAATTTCCTTGATAGCAGGTTATATAATAGTGAGCCTAACCTCTCCAGCTCTCTTACTTTCCTGCCTCCTATGCTCATACTGTGGTGATGCCCTTTGTTACGAGACTCTTGACACAGTAAGTAGATAACAGTGCTGTGCTCTTGAACCTCCAGAACTATGAGCTAAATAAACCTCTTTTCTGAGGGCAAAAGGCCTGGCTCCATGGTAGAGTGCTAGCCTAACAAGTGGGAAGGCCTTGAGTTTAAGCCATTGTACTAAGAAAAAAAGAGGAAAAAGATCTGTCCTTTGTAAGATCTCAGCCTCAGGTCTTTTATTATAGCAGCACAAAATGGACTATCACAGACATTTTGTTGACAGATGTACAGGTGGTCAGTTCTTCTCTGGAAGGCAGAGAACAGCGGGAGGTATCTCTGATTTTCCTAACAGAGAAGAAATGGAGGACAGAAGAGGATGGCAGAGGGAGGAAGAGGCAGGAAGAATCATTCCTCCCGAGTTCCTTTGCTATGAAGCCCCTGTTCTCCAGGCATGCCTTACCATCCCACATTAGTCTCACCACTATTTCCATAGTGCTAGGATGGCTTCATACAATGTCAGCGCTGCCCAGGGAGGCATAACTCAGTATCAGTTCAATTAGGATAAATTGTCCTAGGAAATGGAGGCCTTTTCCAGAATATGTGCATGTAGGATGAATTACTCTTTCTTGTGAGGGCAGTGGTTCTCCAAGGTGGTTCTCGAATCAGTAGCATCAGCACTGCTGGAAATTCAAGAGGATTGAGACCCCAGGGCATTAGGATGCAAGTTCATTCCAGAATAGTGGATTTTTTTTCCCTTTAGTATTTCTAGTAATTGAAACTTCGTTGGAGGCTCACGGCTTTCATCTGGGGAAGACTTTCTCAGTGAGGGTCTTTGCAGACTTCAGAGATCTGTTTGGTTATTACAGTTTGGGAAGGTAAGCAGTGGCCAGGTTTCCCTAGACATAAAAAAATAAATGAAATGTTTTCTAGCCCTAAATGTCAGTACTGACAACTCTTAGAATAATATGAGCCTCAACACTAAAGTCCTCTTAAGGATATCTTAAGCCATTTAAAAAAATTACATTAGGGCTGGGCACCAGTGGCTCACTCCTGTAATCCTAGCTATTCAGGAGGCTGAGATCTGAGGATGGTGGTTCAAAGCCAGGCTGGGTAGGAAAGTTCGTGAGACTCTTATCTCCAATAAACCACTAGAAAACCGGAAGTGGCGCTGTGGCTCAAGTGGTAGAGCACTGAGGGGCAGTGCCCAGACCCAGAGTTCAAGTCCCAAGACCGACAAAGTAAAACATTAGGGCAATGACATAGGCATCAAGCATAACATAGGTTTTCTTCACAGTAATTTATGCTTTATTGTGAGGAACTGATTTTTAGGGCAATTCAAGCTTATCTATGGAGAATCTTCTTTAGGTAACTTCATAAAATGAAGATCTACCTTGTCCATCTTTCTTTGAGAGACGTCAGCTGTTGTAGAAGCCCAGGTGCTGGGCATTCTAACAGGGGGCTGGCTGTGTGCACTACAGAGCAAGACCAACCCCTAGTGGCCACCTATGTCATTGCAGGCACATAGCCTTACCTATTGATAAACATTTATCAATAGTGATTGATAAGTGGAACACACCAACCCTTATAAGTTCCTTTTTTTTCTTGACAGGTATTTTAGAGAGTAATCATTATGAAATGAACTTACAGGAAGATTAAATTTTGAGATTCTTACAATGTAGTGATTTTTTGTTCTCTTAAATTTAAAATAGGAATAATAAGGATACTAGTAAAATCATTATTAAAAATATTATGCTCAGCAACATTTTAAATACGTTTTTTATTGTTAAAATACTGTACAGAGGGGTTACAGTTACATGAGCAAGGCAATGAGTACATTTCCTATCAAGCATTGTTACCTCCTCCTTTGTTTTCCTCTACCATCCCTTCCCTCCCACCTCCACAACTACACTCCCCTTGTCCCCCTCCCCACCTCCTTGCTAAAACTGTGAAGTTCATTTTTCAACATAACATGTTGTATATCTCATTGTTACAATGGGTCAACCTGTATCCCTATTTAAGCATTTTGTTTTTTCCCTTCCCCTCCCCAAGCTAGAGAAGTGTATATACAAGATGCAGGGCACCAACATCAAATACAGTGTAAACAGGGGTTATACCATAGGGGAGGAACATACAAAGAAACAAAAAATCACACGGTTCATTATAAATACATTAGGAACAATAGCAAGAAAGAAAAAAAAACCACTTGTGTCCCTATCTTGGGGTTCATTTTGCTTAACATCATCTTATCTGGTCATATGTACATGGCTTTTGACCTTTTCTTTTTGTCCCAGACATATACTAGTTATTTCAAATAAGGGAAACCATGGGATCTATGTTTCTTTGGGCCTGGCTTACTTCACTTAATATAATTTTGTCCAAGTCTTTCCATTTCCTAACAAATGGGGCAATGTCATTCTTTCTGATGGAGGCATAGAATTCCATTGTGTATATATACCACATTTTCTTGATCCATTCATCTACTGAGGGGCATGTGGGTTGGTTCCATATCTTAGTTATGGTAAATAATCTCAGCAACATTTTATTGTGACCAATTCAATTAAAGTCACAAATGTTTGACAAGATTTGATAATCTTTTCATAAGCTCCCAGTGCATGCTAGAATAATTTAATAATGAGAACATTAGTGTAGAAATATTTAAAAGTGTCTTCATGGGGCTGGGAAGGTGGCTCAGTGGTAGAGCACTTCCCTTGCATGCCTGAGGCCCTGGGTTCAATTCCTCAGCACCACATAAGCAAAAAGAAAAAAGCTGGAAGTGGTGCTGTGGCTCAAGTGGTAGAGCGCTAGCCTTGAGCTGAAGAGCTGAGGGACAGCGCCCAGGCCCAGAGTTCAGGCCCCACCAACGACCAAAATAAAATAAAATAAAAGTACCATTATTTTGCAATAAAAATTTACTTTAAAAGATTTATACGAAAGAGCTATTTTAATCATTATTTGGGATTTTCTGCCACAAACAATGGCAATGTATTTTTGCAAGCTTATTAAGCTTGTATGCAAACTTCATTAGGTAAACACAAGATGATAGTCTCAGATACTTTGTCTCAGTAACAGAAAGCTGACTAACACTCAGGTGCTCTTCTAGACCTCAGATCTCAAACCAGCTGGTGTTTTCTTTTTTATTTAATTTTATTGAAAAGATGATGCCAGAGGGGTTACAGTTTACGTAAGTAAGGTAATGAGTGTATTTCTTGTCAAACATTGTTTCTCCCACTTTCCCTCCCCCCCACACTCCCCTTCCCTCCAAATTGTAAAGTTCATTTCCAACATAATGTCTTGTTAGTGTCATTGTTGTATCGGTTCAACCCTTTGTTCTTTGTCTCATCATTTTGTTATTTCTCTTCCCTTCCCCAAAATCAGGTAAACGTATATATAATACACAGGGTACCAAAATAAAAAACAATGACAACAGGGGATAAACCAAAGGGGAAAAAAATGAAAGAAAAAAGAAGTAACTTCACACAGTACCTTCAAAAAACAAAACCAAAGAAACGGGAAAAAACCCCTCCTGTTTCCATGTTTTGGAATTCATTTTTGATGAGCATCAATTTATATGGTCATATGTGCATGGCTATTGAGCTATTGTGATCTCTAGAGCTGGTGTTTTCTTTCTGCATTTTAGAGTCTGTGTGCCATTTCCAGGATTTGCAGTTGTGTTTAGCAAAGCGGCCCAGGAAACCTGTACCTACGACCTCTTGTTCAGAGGCCAGGTTTTATTTGGGTTTCTTCCAGGAAATAAATTTCTTTTGAGTTACAGTTTTCATATTGGCTTTGGAGAAAAGTTTTAAATTTGTTGAATTCCTACTTATCATCTTGAATGGTTCGTCATTTGTGTAAGATTTTTTACACCAAAGAAATCTCAAGATAACAAAAACTTAACCCTATATAGTCTAGAACTTTAGTTTTTATATTTAAACCATGATTGATTTGGATTAAATTTCATTTAGGGTGAAAAGTAAAGGATAATAATAGTTTTACACACTCAAAGATCCAATTGTAAAACAAAAAAAAAGCTATCTGAATTACTTGGACCTATTGCTTGATTCACTGTCCTGCTCCATTAACCAATGTCTGTCCTCTGTATTAAGTTTTTATAATCAACCTTTTGTAAACTCGCATACTTCAAAGTTGTTTTGTCTACTTTGCATTTTCCAAAAACTTCAGTATTCTCCAGTTTGTTTCTATAAGGTAATAATAGCAAACACTGAATATAGTGTCAAATTCAATCTATGAATTACTTTTTGTAGAATTACAACACTATTGAATTGAACCTGGTACACATGTAATTTACTTCAATATGGTACACTTGTAATTTACTTAGGTCTTTAAGTTCTCTCATCAGTATTTTGTAGCTTCTCTGTAGATGTCTTACACAAATTTCTTTATCCATATTTTGTAATAGTTCATGCTATTGATAATTGTATTGTAGCTTTATATATATATATATATGTATATATATATAGAGAGAGAGAGAGAGAGAGATACAGATACAAATACAGATACATATATATGACAGTGTATTAAAGTCAAATGATTTTGGTCGGTTTCTGCTATTTTCTCTCCCCTACTTTTAGCTTTATTTGCCTGTGCTGGTAGTTCTTCTAGATTCCTCAGAACTTTCTATGTCTATGACTATTTTGTCTCCAATAAAGATATTATTTACTTCTTCCTGTATAATCTCATACCCTTTATTCTTCATCTCACTTTACTGGGCTGTCAAGCATGCTGCACAATTTTGAATGGGAGGAACAACATCCTTGTCTGTGATTGTAGGAGAAGGGATTATGGCGCCAAATTTAGTACTATTGTAGTGACTGATTCATTTTTATGGCCACCCTTGTCAGATTAGGGAATTTTTTAATACTTCAATGTACTAGAAGGTGTTTTTTTAAAAAATCATATATGATTAAAATTTGTCAAATGCTTGTTCTACATCTGGTATGGTTTGGATAAGTGTCCTCCAAAGCCCATGTGTTAAAAGATTTAGTCCCCAGGGATAACTATTTAGAAGTAGTGTAACCTCTAAGAGGAAGAGACTAGTGGGACATCCTTAGGTCCTCCAGGCCTGTGTTTGGAAGGGATAACTAGCCCTCTGTTTTGCCACAAGGTGGGTGGTTTTGCTCTCCTCCTTTGCCTGTGATATGCTTCCTCACACAGGCCCAGAACAATGAGGCCAGATGACAACCAACTGGGAATTCCAAAACTATAAACCAAAAATAAGCCTTCTTCCTTTATAAGTCAGCTGTCGAAGGTACTTTGAAATAGTGTTGGAAAGACAACAACCATAGCATCTATTGAAATGTTCATTATTTTTGTTCTGTCTTCTAATGTGATGAATTAGAATGACTTATTTCACAATCTGCAATTTAGGGATGGAAAATTTTATTTTTATCATGATGTATTATCAGTTTTTTATTATCACTTTTGTTTATGTGCCAGTTCTGGGGCTTGATCTTAGAGCTTGAGCTTCTTTTGCTCAAGGTGAGCACTCTACCTCTTGAGGCACAATTCTCCTTCCAGCTTTTTTTTTTTTTTTTTTTTTTTTGGCAGTTAATAGGAGAGTCTTATGGACTTTGCTGCCTAGGCTGGCTTCAAACCATAATCCTCAGATCTCAGTCTCCTGAGCAGCTAGTGTTACAAGTGTGAGCCACTGGGGCCTGGATGTATTACCAATTTATACATTGCCAATTGTGAATTGCTAGTATTATGAACAATTTTTAATTCTACTTTCATGATGCTTTCTTCATGGCACTTCTCTTTCTTGGCATTTTACTTGTTTTATAAAATATTTGTTTGTTTACAAAGTCATGATACTCTAATCACATAAAATGCCTTGGAGAATATTCTTTCTCTCTTCCTTCTCTAATTTTCTGTATGTTGTTATGTAAGGTTGATAGTTTCATCTTTAATCAATTGACAGTGAGACTTTCCAGGTCTGGAATTTTATTTGTAGGAAAAATTTTTCTACAAAATGAGTTTTAAAAAAATATGGAATTACCCAAGTACTTTATTTTTTCTTGTATTTATTATGAAGGCTATGTTGAGGGATTCATTATATGACCTTTAATTTATCAATGAATAAATTAATAATGGCTTATAATTCTTAATTATGATTATTAAGTCTTAATATTATTATTTCTGTATTTTAAGAAATATATTGATGCCTCTTATGTTATATTTTTATATTCTCTTAATGACCAAAAAGATTAATAAATTTAATGATTTTCCATATTATTTCTTCTCTCCTAATATACTGATTTGTTCATCATTCCTTTCTTCCTAGTTAGTTTAAGTTTATTTGTTTTTTTTTTTTTTTTTGGTCAGTCATGGGGCTTGAACTTTGGGCCTGGGCACTGTCCCTGAGCTCTTCAGATCAAGGCAAGCACTCTACCACTTGAGCCACAGCTCCACTTCTGGTTTTCTGAGTGGTTTATTGGAGATAAGACTCTCACGGCCTTTCCTGCCCAGGCTTGCTTTGAACTGCGATCCTCAGATCTCAGCCTCCTGAGTAGCTAGGATTACAGGCGTGAGCCACCAGCTCCCGGCTTTATTTGGCTTTTAATCTTCCATTTTCTTTTGGACTAGAAATATTTAAATATATAAATTTCTTGTTTGGTTGCCTTTCATCTGTACCCTATATATATTCTGGTAATTTTGTGTCTTCATAATTACAAAGTTTCAAAAAACTTAGAATTTACCCCGTATTTTCTTAGCAAATGGGTTACTGAGTGGAGTATTGTTTAATATTTATATATTTGGGATTTTCCCTGATATCTTCCTGTTATATGATTTTTTTCTTTGTATAATCACATATGATCAGAGAACCTACCCTACATAATTTCAGTCCTTTAAAATTTGGTTAGCCAGATGTTTTTAGCTTATAATTGTAATACTAGCTACTCAAGAAGCTGAGATCTGAGGATTGAGGTTCAAAGCCAACCCAGGCAGAAAAGTCCATAAGAATATTATCTCCAACTACATAGAGAAAAACTAGAAGTAGAGGTTTGGCTTAAGTGGTACAGCAACAGTTTTGAGAGGAAAAAAATGCAAAGGGCCTGAGTTCAAGCCCTAGTACCAGCACACAAAAAATTGGTGGGAATAGATTGATGACCCAATATAGTTTGTGTTGGCAAATGTTTAGAGAAAATTTGAAAAAAAATCCATTGTGATGTTGATGGATTGGGTGATCTGTGTCAATTCTATTAGGCCAAGTTGGTTGAGGATATTCTCAAACCTTGCTGAAAGAAGAAACAAATGTTAAAAATTTCAACCCTGAGAATTTCCCTATTTTTCTCTTTCATTTTAAGAAACTTAGGCTCTGTCTATTTAGAAGCCTTTTCAGTGTGTTCCCAGGCCTTTGGGGTGTCATTCTATCTTCTTGGTCAGTAGTTATATTGTTTTGTGATGATTTGTTCCCCTCCTCCCAGTGATGGTTGGCTGTATAGAGACATCTACTGCAGTCCTTCCAGCTTTCCTTCCCGAGCATGCACGTTCTGGATTTTCCTCATCCTCTGCCCTTCACCACCACGTCTTTAAACTTGAAGAGCATTTCTTACCATTATGTTATGGTATAATAGCTTGCTTTGCATTAAGCCTGAAAATATCTTTTTTTCCCTCCAGAACTGGGGTTTAAACCCAGGACCTCCTGCTAAGGCATGCACCCTACCTCTTGAATCATGCCTTGTAGCCCATTGCATTGTTTCTATTTAATTATTCAGAACATTTACATCCAATGTAAATATGGGCCAATTTTGGTATAGTCTGACTGGGTTTTTGTTTGTTTTGTTTTGTTTTGTGTTGGTCCTGGGGCTTGAAGTTAGAGCTGGGGTGCTGTCCCTGAGCATTGTTGCTCAAGACTAGTACTTTACCTCTTGAGCCACATAGCTCTATTTTTGGCTTTTTGATGGCTAATTGGAGATAAGAGTCTCATGGACTTTCTTGCCCAGGCTGGCTTTGAGCCATGGTCCTCAGATCTCAGCCTCCTGAGTAAGTAGGATTACAGGCGTGAGTGACCAACAATTGGCAGACTATTTTATTTATTTATTTTATTTTATTTTTTTTGGGTCCAGTCGTGGGCCTGAACTCTGGGCCTGGGCGCTGTCCCTCAGCTCTTCAGCTCAAGGCTAGCACTCTACCACTTGAGCCACAGTGCCACTTCCGGCTTTTTTCTTTTTGCTTATGTGGTGCTGAGGAATCGAACTCAGGGCCTCAGGCATGCAAGGCAAGTGCTCTACCACTGAGCCACCTTCCCAGCCCCAGACTATTTTTTTTTAATTTGTCATATCTCACTTGTTTCTCTTTCCTTTGGTGCTGTCTCCTGCAAAAATCAAGTTGTGCATTTTTACTGTCTCATTTTCTCTGTATTTAGAGTATAGCCTGTATCTCCAGGCATCTTTTGTAGCTCTCAGACTAATACATCTTCAATTTTTAACCATTTAACTTCAAATAATATGATACCAATTCATGAGCATTGTAAAAAGCTTGTAGCAATACATTTTTGCTCTTTCCATCTTTTGTGCTATTGCCCTATATTTCACATAAACTCTGTTATGCTTTATCTTTTTTTGCTTAATCATTAAACTATTTTATCATGAATATATAAAGCATGAAGCTTTATATTTATCTACATATTTACCATTTTTGGTACTCTTCATTCATTTGTGCTGTTTCTTTTTCTTTTTTTGTCGGTCATGGGGCTTGAACTCTGGGCCTGGGCACTATCCCTGTGCTCTTCAGCTCAAGGCGAGCACTCTGCCTCTTGAGCCACAGAACCATTTCCGGTTTTCTAGTGGTTTATTGGAGATCAGAGTCTCATAGACTTTTCTGCCCAGGCTGGCTTTGAACCATGATCCTCAGATCTCAGCCTCCTGAGTAGCTTGGATTACAGGCGTGAGCCACCGGTGCCCGGCTTGTGCTGTTTCTTTTGTATAGCATTTTACATTGATTTCCTAAAGGATGAGATCAGAAGTGTTGTAAAATGTTCCATTCTCTGAATTCATTGATACTTGTCATTTATCTCACTCCACTGAACATTCTAGAGCTGAGATGATCCCTTGGACATCTGTAGTAGATAAACTCATCATAACATGGTAACTTATATACAAATGCAAACATTTCAAAAACAGATCCCAATTTATTTTATTTACATTTAATTCAGAGAATTTGAAAAATAAAAAAGTTACTTCATTATGTGTAGTAAAATGAGTGCATTAGATGTTAAATAACTAGACCACATTTATATATTATGAGAAGGAATGCTGGCTTGGGGTAGTTTCCCAACAAGGCATTAATTATGGTTTTGTTCATTGAATTTCCTCCTTTTACAGCACCATCTGTGTAGTGTCTCTGTGGCTTGCAGCCTTCTAATTTACCTCAGAAAACATCCAGCTGCATTTTCCAGAAAGGTTATAATGATCACATCACTTGTAATTTCTTGAAGCGACATGATCACAAGATGGCGCTAAGTACACAGAGGACAAAGTGAGTCTAGTTGCTGGTGAAGCCACTGCTCTTTAAAACTGCAGTTGTGTTCAGTTAAGTGCTTGAGCAGGTAAAAATTAAGACCAAAACTCTCAAAGCAAAGATATATAAAAGCAATTGTTTTAAATTATTTAATCAAAGTTATTCGTGATTCTTTTCTTTATTAAAGATTAGGGTTTTTGTTTTATTTTGTTTTTTGTTTAGTCTGAGACCAGGATTTGAACTGGGTGTCTGACACTTGCTTTTGCACATTGGCTGGGTGCCCTATGACTTGAAACATACCTCCAACCCCAAAGCTAGGTATTTTTTTACTTTAAATCTGTATATAGCACATATATAGTTACCTTGTAAAAGTTAATTTGAAAGACAATTAAGGGCTACCTAAAGCCAAACCCCCCCCACACACACACACACACACACACACACACACACACACACACACACACGTGTATGTACACAAAGTATATAAATCTTTCAATTGTACTTACTAGAGAAATAGTGACCTCTTGTGTCACTATTTTCTGTCACAAAAAAGCAGGTGCTTTTTTTTTCTATGTATGTTCTTGCTTTTCCTCAATCAAAAGGTTGCCGGCAAGTGGGTTTTTAAAGTGTGTGTCATGATAAAATAGATAATAGTTAAGTAGTCAATAGTTCTACTGTTATTTAAAACTTCAAAAAGGCAAACTAGAGGTGCGATTCAAGTGGTAGAGTGCCAGTCATGAACAAGAAAGCCATGTGAGAGCTCCAGGCTCCAGGTTCAAATACTGGTGCCAGCACGAAAAACAACAGCAATAACAATAACAAAAGCAGCAACAACAACAACAAAAACTAAAAAAGGCTTGGTTCTTAATAAATTTTATTAGAATCTATTTGCCTATATTTTTACTTAAAAAGGGAAATCATATTTTTTTGTGGTTAAAAAATGTAATTTAGCTGGGCACCAGTGACTCACACCTGTAATTCTAGCTACTCAGGAGACTGAGATCTGGGGATTGTGATTTGAAACCTAAGCAGAAAAGTCCCTATGAGACTCCTAGCTCCAATTAACCTTTCAAAAACCAAAAGTGGAGCTGCAGCTCAAAGTGGTGGAGTGTTAGCATTGAACAAAAAGAACTCAGGGACAGTGGTCAGGCCCTGGGTTCAAGCCCCACAAATGACACACAAACACAAAAGATTCAGACAAACTAACCTAATAATGTAACTCTAGATCATAGACAAAAAGAAAAAAAAAACCAAACCCAGAAATAGCAGACAAAAAGAAAAGAACAGAGGGAAATTAATAGGATGGATACTAAAAAATATTAATAACAAGGCTGTAGGCATGACTAAAGTGGTAGAATACTTGTCTAGCAAACACGAGAATCCCAGCTCAAATCCCAGGAGTTTTGGGAAGAAAATTGTAGTGACTCAAGCCTGTAATCCCAGCTATATTACTTGGTAGGTGGAGATTAGGAAGATCTCATTCTGCATAGTTTGCTCATTTCAACAAGTGAACTGGTTTCTCCAGTTACATGGACATCTCAGAGGTTAGTGGCTGACTCTCATTCACTTGACTGTAATCACTTGACTGTCTTCCAACCAGCCAGTCACATTAGGAACTGTGCATACAATATGCAAAGTCCATTTGGTGAGTTTCAGCCACCAGGAGCAACAGGGACAAGAGCAGGAAGAGAAGGCCTGATCCTCTCTTTCTCTCTCTGTCTCTGTCTCCTTCTCTCTCCTTTCTCATTTTCCTCAAGGATGATTTAAACACATTGAACATACTGGTTTGTAGAGGTAGGTCAAGAGAGGAGTCAATGAAACACAACTAGTTCACCAGCCAGACCATCTTCTCATTCTTAAAAGAATTAAGCTGGGTGCAGGTGGCTCACACCTGTAATCCTAGCTACTCAGGGGATCTGAGAATTGTAGTTCAAAGCCAGCCCAAGCAGGAAAATCCATGAGACATCTCCAATTAACTACACTCAAAAAGCCAGGCGTTCAACTGTGTCTCAAGTGGCAAAGTGCCAGCCTTGAGTGAAAAAGTCAGAGTTTGAGGCCCTGAGTTCAAGCCCTGGTACTGTTACCCCCCTCCAAAAGAACACATTGAGGAATAATGATAGTTTCAATTGTTTACTTAAAAAATCAAATATTTAAATTTACATACAACAAAATGCACTTGTTTTGAATATGTAGTCGATGAACAATGATGAACGTGTATACCTCCATAATGGTGACAATAATCAACATATAAAACTTTCTATCACTCCCAAAAGTTCTATTGCTCTCCATCTGACACAGCTTAGCCTGTCCCTGGCTTGACCTGCTTTCTGAGATTAACTTTCTCTAGATTCACACATAGACCATATGATTCCTCAAGTGCTAACACATGCTTATGTTCTTTAGTGCTTTGCTGCTTTTTGTTGCTGAATGGTTATCACTGTGTTCATGAGTCAAGTTTATTTACCCATCACTTATTGGTGGAATTGGCTTACTTCTTGTTTTACAAGTAAAGCTGGTATGGATATCCACGCACAAGACTTTACATACACGCATGCTTCCTTTTATTATGGATAAATGGTTAGGAGTAGAATACTAAGATTATACAGTGGTGGTATGCTCAGGGAAATCACCAAACTATTTTTCAAAGTAGTTATGCCATTTTTGTACATCTGTGAGCAGCGTGTGAGAGTTCCAACTCCTCCACATTCTCCCATCATCTTTGTCATTTGCCCTGTCCTAGCAAGCATTATTATGTTCACATATCTCATTGTGGTATTGATTTTTCATTTCCTTAATGAGTAAGGATGTTGAGTGTGTTCATTTCATAAGATCACTGATTATTCATATATGGTCTTTAAAGTCTACGGAACTTTCTGTTTAAATCACTTCCTTTTAATTTATTGTACTTTATTTGAAATGGGTTTCCCTGTGTAGCCGTCTCCCAAGCAGCTGAGACTAGGGATAACATCACCCTATCCCTCTGCTGGGCCTGCTTGGTGTGTGTGCATGTATGGAGACAATAGGATGATCATCTTATTGTTGTACTGTACATTTTAGGTGATAAATACAAATCAATTGTAAGATAATTGTACTGTGGATTGTTTCTCTTGCTACATTTCATGTCCTTTTTCCTTCCCTCATTCCCTTCCTTCTCTTTCTATCTTCCTTCCCTCCCTCCTTTTCCTTTTCTTTCCCTTCCTTCCTTTCTTCTTTTCTTTCCTTCCTTTCTTTCTCTCTCTTTTTCTTTCTTTCTCTCTTTCCCTCTTTCTCTCTCTTCCTTCCTTCCTTTCTTTTCTTTCTTTCTTCTTTCCTTTCTTTCTTCCTTCCATTTCTCTCTCTCCCCACTCTCTCTCTCTCTTTCATTTCTTTTTCCTGAGACAAGGTCTCCTTATGTTGCCCAGGCCTCCCAAATGTTGCCTCCATGCACAATTTTTCTTTTTTTGGTGGGGGGGCCTCATGCATGCAAGGCAAGGCAAGCACTCTACCACTGAGCCACCTTCCCAGCCCCAATTTTTCTTTTCATTTCAAATTTAAAGGAACTGTAAGTAGCTGTATAAATCTAACAAATCAGTTTCTGATCAGTGTCACTTCTTCCATCATTCTCCCTCATCTCTCCTCATGTCTTCTTTTCTTTTTTTTTTTTGGTACTGGTCCTGGGGGTTGACCTCAGGGCCTGGGAACTGTCCCTGAGATTTTCCACTCACGAGTAGCAATCTGACACTTGCTTCATAGCTCTACTTCCAGCTTTTTGATTGGAGATAAGAGCCTCAAGGACTTTCCTGCTAGTGGCTAACTTTGAACCACAACCTTCAAATCTCAGCATTCTGAGTAGCTAGGATTACAGGCATGTGCCATTAGCACTCGATTTCCCTAGTGACTTTTGAAAATTAGGTGATCAAATTTTGTTTTTCTAGTGGATCATATATTTTTCTGCATCCTGAAAGTAAAATTTTCTTATCTCAACCAAATTAATGAGAACATTTTCCTGTTTCATTTTGTAGATGTCACAGTTCTAGATTCTATACTTAGAGCCAGAGAATACACGAACTAATTGCTTGAATTGAATGAGATTTTTAGACTGCTATAAAAAAAATCATTACAAACAAGATGTTGGCTCATTCCTGTAATCCTAGCTACTCAGGATGCTGAGATCTGAGAATTGAAATTCAAAGCCAGCCTGGGCTGGAAAGTCTGTGTGGCTATTACCTCCAATTAACCACCAAAAAGCTATAAGTGGAGCTGTGGCTAGCCCTGAGCACTAGCTTAGCACCCAGGCCCTGAGTTCAAACCCCCAGAACTGTCACAAAAATGACAGATATTGATTTACCCGCAGTTCTAGATTCCAGAAGCCTGAAACCAAGGAGTTTGTAGAGCCAAACCCTCTCAGAAGACTCTCGGAAAAAATGGTTCCTTGCCACTGCTAGCCTGGTGCTCCTTGGCTTGGAAGCCAACTTGGCTGGAAGCATAACTCCACCATCTATGCTTCCTTCTTCAATGGCCTTACTCCCATTCCAGTCTTCTCTTATAAGGATGTTTGTTATGGCATCTAGAGCCTATCCAGTTAATTCAGCATGATCTCAAAGACAGCCTTCGTTTTAGCAGGTACTGAAGCTGAGGACATGGATGCATATTTGGAGACTATACCCAGCCTCCTATGTTGGGATGCAGTGTGAAGTTTATTATTTTCTATCAGTGTATCAATTGTCCTACTGCTGTTTTTTGAAAACTCATTCATTTCCCATGAAGTCACCTGGGAAGCCTTTTTGAAAAGAACAGAACACTTAAATGTGTATCTCCCTGGGCTCGCAGTCACATCACACATCTGTGTGTCTGCCTTTATGCGAATATCCTACCACCTGGTTACTGCTTTAGTCAGCCTTTTTTCCTGTGGCTCAAAGTGGTAGAGCTCTACTAGCCTTGAGCAAAAGAGCTCAGGGACAGAGCCTAGGCCCTGAGTTCAAGCCCCACAACCCCTTCCCCACAAACAACAACAACAGCAACAGTGATAATCACGTATCATCCAGTCAGATCTATGCAGAGCATTCCCATGGTGTTAACTGGAAAGTTCTGTAGAAGGTCTCTGTGTGAGATCTTTGTCAGGATTCCAGGAGCAGAGCAAAACTTGAGTGTGTATGTGGGAGAATTCAGGAGTGTCTGTAAAATCTCTGCAGGAGATTTCCATGAGCAATATGAACTCCTGTGAGAGAGTATGTTGTAAAATCTCCTATGAAGTCTCTGTGCCAGCTCTTGTGACTGTGTCTCTCTGTGCATGTTCTAGGTGGACATCTTTTTGCATATTGTGTTTAGGAAATCACTTCAAGGACTAGTCAGTGAGATGTCCCTGGACTATCTCCATGGGAGGTCTCAGGGAACACTGGGTCTCAATGGAAGTCAGGCCTAATGAGTAATATCTCTACAAGGGAGCTGCATGGGGGAACTGTGTGGCTGCATGTGGGAACTGTATCTCAGTGTAAATCTCCATCAAAGAGACTTTATGGAGGTCTTCTGTGGGGATCTCTGAAAAGGTCTTCGTGGTGGTGACCATGTGTGACTGGTCACAGGTCTTTGGGAGTTCCTATTCCATGATGAAGCCCTTGTGGGTCTGTAGAGGTCTCTGTGAGCATCTCCATAATGGTGCCTCAGCAGTAGGTCAGTGTGGAAGTCTCTTGAGTCCGTGATTGTCTGTGCGGATCTCTCATGTCTGTGGAGATCTCAATGGTGGTATGTACATGAATCTAGACCAGAGATGTCTGTGGACATATCTATGTCTCTGTTTCCTCCGGGGGGGTCTCCATCACAGGTCTGGGAATTTCTTGGAATCTCTATGATGGACACTGTGTGTGTGTGTGTGTGTGTGTGTGTGTGTGTGTTCGGACATGGGGAGGGAGCCTTTGGTCAGTCTCAGTGAAGGTCTCTGTCGGATTGTCTGGTCCATAGCTTCACGGGTGCCCAAGAGAGGCAGAGTCGATAGCAGGAGAAACAAGAGAAAGTTCCTTGTTCCTGCCTCTGCTTGTTTCTCCAGATATACTGTTGCACTTGTACGCTCAGAATCCCTGGAGCCCATGTCCAAATCTTATCCTGACAGAACCTACCTCTCATTCCCCGAAGATAACCAAGCAGCACGGCCTCAGCAACCTTGGCTCCCCTCATTACTGGGCCCACCCTGGAGGACACTGTCATCATTAGGTAGAAAGTCTGACTGAGTATTTCCTTGCCACACCCACACCCCTATGGGCTTCTGTTCTGGTCCCACACATGGAACCATGACAGGCTTGGAGGAAGGGCCATGCTGTTTCATCTGGCTCAGTGGCACCTCCAGCACAAGAACAAATGTGGCCTCTGGAGTGGTTCATGTTGCCCACCGGGTGTGGAATCCAGTGTGGCTCCTCTTACTCGCTTGGCCTGTTTTCCATGTGAACAGACCCTGTGATGAGGAAACTTGCACCAGATGCAGAGCAAGGCCCAGCAGGGCCATTCCTGGGTTGCCCCTCACCGTGAAAGCTGAGGCATTTGGGGCAATTCACTTGACCTATGTGGACTAGTCATGTCTGTGCTTTTTTTCCTGCTGATCTCCAAGGCAAAAAGGGGCCTAAAAGCCAGGACAGGGTTATTGTGTGATTTCAGGCCAATCCTTCAGTCCTCACGTCCTCTGGGAAGGGTGCTAGGCTGTGAGATACAAAATTTCCTAGACCTGGCTTTAGTCCCAACTGTCAACTTATTCTTTCTGGAATTGCTGGTACGGGGGCTCAGGTGTTGGGGACTCTCCCTGAGCATTTTATTCAAGGCTAGCACTCTACCACTTGAGCCACAACTCCAGTTCTGGCTTTTTTGGTAGTTAATTGGAGTCTCATGCACTTTCTTGCCTGGGCTGGCTTAAGACCTCAATTCTCAGATCTCAGCCTCCTGAGTTGGCTAGGGATTGCAGTCATGAGCCACTGGCACCTGGCTCTTATTCTTTTAGGAAGTGACTCTTCAAGGTTTTGTCTCCTCTCCTTTCTGTGTTAGGGATAATGGGGTGTCTTCAAATTTGTGATCTGAAAACCATACCTATGAGAGTGTCCTGGGGATGGGGCCCGTGTGAATGTCTCAGTCCCTGAGGTGTCAGAACTCCATGCCAGAGCTCTGTTGCTTTCTGTCCACAGCAATGATGGTAGTGTCCCTTTGCCACTCTGCCTCCTTCCTTAACTAAACCTTAACAATTCTCCCAACTCTCTCTCTCCTCAACTCTCTCCTCTCTCTCCTCTCCTCTCTCCTCTCTCCTCCCTCTCCCCCCCCTCTCTCCTCTCCTCTCTCTCTCTCCTCTCTCTGCCTCTGTCTCTCTCTCTCTCCCTCTGACCTGTTTCTCTCTCTCTCTAGGTACATCATGCCTCCTTCCTCTCATAGGTTATATTGTACACACAGTTGTGCTTCAAAAGGCTGGTAGATGACGCTAGGAGAGAGTAATCCACCCCTCAGTGGCGGTTGTATGACTCCCCACTCACCCATAGACAGAATTGTGGTATCTATGATAGTCTGTGCTCTAGAGATAGAAGGCAGAGGTGATAGTGGGTGATACTGCTCTGCTATCCAGGCTGAGCTACAGGGGCTGGCTGGCTGGCCTCCTCTCCTTTCTAGCCTCCATCCAGGCAAGCAGGGCCTTTGGGAACAGGTGACCTTTATTCTTCTCTAGGAAATCCAGGGGGCAATGATTCTCTCAACCTGAGCCCAAGTTGGTTGTACTATACTTTAAACATTCCCTCACTCTCTTTGGGACACCTCTAGCGCATCTCCATACCCACCTCCACAACTGCACAAAGTTCATCCTAGAATGAGCAGGGAGAAAGCCAGGTTGAACCAGATGCTGGGATGAGGCTCAATTCTGGATTGCCCATCCAGACAAATCCTGAAGGTTTCCTGTAGTTTGTTTCTAATGATGGATATTTAAGGTGCAGTAAGAGACCTGGGGAGAGTCCTCAGAGCCACTGTCCCACCCTGTGCTCCCATCCTTTCTAAAAGCTATTGTAGGGAAGTCCAAATGCTGACTTCCCTACACCCAGCCGGAACAGAGGGGAAAAAAAAGCTCACTCCTTGGGATGCAATGAAATAAATTTATTAGAAGCAATACAAGATTGGGTATTGCTTTCCTCAGCAATCTGGTCACCCAGACAAGACCGATTTCTGGTAGTAGCACACTGGATGACGGTAAGTATATCTGGAGGCATGCGTGCCACCCAGCCTATCCCAGGAGGAATTGGTTAGGGAAACAGGCTTTCTGTGCAGCAAGGGCTGATTGCTAGTCTTGTTTGTGGTACATCTGTTCTCAGTAGGGTGGTCATGGCCCATGTGACTGGCCTGATGACCACAGCTCATTATTGGGGTTTCTTCTGGATCAGAGGGATGCACGTGGTAATTAGAACGTATATCCTGGTAATTAGAGTGTATGTCCTGGTAATTAGAATGTATGTCCTGGTAATTAGCATGTATGTCCTGGTAATTAGAATGTATGTCCTGGTAATTAGAGTGTATGTCCTGGTAATTAGAATGTATGTCCTGGGATCCTTTTCCATGGTAGCACAACTGGCATGGGTCACATTCATGCTGAAGCCCCGTCTTGTTCAAGAGTATCTGTCCATCAGGCATCATGAGTGACTGGGCTTCAGTCGCCACACTGTCTGTGTATAGTTTGCTAGTTCCTGCGCCTTGGCTCTGTGTAATGGCTGCTGGGAACTCAACTCCTGGCTGGGAGTCTTCTTTCTCTTGGTTTCTTGTATCAGGGTTAAGAAATTGCAGAAAATTCTGCACCTTTGTCTTTTCTGAAGGATGTGGTCCCATCTCTTGGGAAGTCTCCCTCCCATTGGAGCCTACTTCCCTATCTTGGGAAGGAGGGCTCAATTCCCAACTTTGGGAAGGCTTTACCCTTTCCTGAAGTCCTGGATCAGACTTTCTATAGTCCTGTCTATCAGCATGGGAACCAAACATATTGCTTTGTTTTTGTCCTTGCACTTCAACTCTGATGTCCCTGGGAACTTGTTCTTTTTTCATCCAAAGGTCATGAGGGATTTGGGAAGTTGCTGGATTTCTTCTAGTTTGAAACATGTTCTGGGTGCTGGTTAAAGAGGCCTTGGAAGACTGGTTGGTTGTGGTGGGGAGCTTGTCAGCGTGGCTGTGTTGGATGTTAGTGGCTGGGTTTTGTGGCTTTTTCAAGCCAACCCCCAGTTTACATTGGACCTCACAAACCAAATGGGCTTTCTGTTGGAATCTCCAGAGTCTGGTGAAAAATTTCTGGAGGAGGAGGGGCTGTTACTAGTCCCCTGAGACTCTGAACTCTTCAGATTAATTATTCGAGAGTTTTGAAACAGACTAGTTACTGGTTTAGGAGGCATCTCCTTTTTTACCTCCTCTGTTTCCTTGGTATCTTTGGTCACTGGAGGGGGGAATGCTAATTTTTTCTTGAGAGTGGTTCCATTATGGAAAGGGTTTCTTGAGACCATGTCCATACTCCCCTGTGGCTTAGGACTGGCCATCACTGGACTAGGACTTGGCTTCAGACTGGCCTTCACAGTCTCCAGGACAGTCCTCTGATGTTGAGTCCTGCTTAGGAGACTGGAGGTGCTGGGTTTAAGGGGCAAGCTGCTGTTCTGTTCAGATGGGCAGGCCTCTGTGTGTCTATGGCTGATCCTAGATGGATTATGCCCCTGGGACCTCTGTATTTCTGCAGATGACGGGGCAGAGAAGAGAAGCTTCAATGAAGCTACTGATACTTTCCCTACTTCTTCCTTCCCTGAATCTTTCTGACTGTGTTCTTCTGGTTTGGACACCTTGAAGCCACGGGAGTCTGAGGAAGGAAGGTCACGCTGTGGAAGAGGTGAAGCTGGATCTTCACATAAATTGAGATTTGAGTCACCGGCCTGCAGCTGGGGATACCATCGGTGTTTCTTCCGGCATGTTATGGTGTTGGTCTCTAACATAAGGCGACTTTTAGTATCAAGAAACAAAAGCTCCTGGAAAGTGTTTACCCTGGATGGCTGATTTGCGCAGGACACTACACTTGGTTTTGAAGGGGCATTGGACTGGGAGAAAACACTTCTTCTAGCAAAGAAGGATTGACGCACGCGCACCGGAATCATGCCCTTCTTAATCTGTTCCAGCTTCCTCCCCAGGTGGACGTCCAGGTACTTTTTATCTAGTGTTCTAGGTAAGTGACTTCCTGAGTACTTCTTTTGCCTCGTCCCGTCACTTTCTAAAACATCATTGTTCTCCAGACCCTTAACCAGGTGCCTCTCCAGATCTTGCTCTATGCCATTGCATGGGTTGTTCAGAGGGAAAGCTACTTGGACTTCATTAGAAAATGTGGATTCTATCTTGCTTTCACAACTGAGTGAAGTGGGCTGAGAAGGCTGGGGAAACTCATGCTTATTCTGTGGCTGGCACTCAATTTTTCCCGGGAATTTATCCTGATACTGCATCGGCTGGGGTTCTGGGAGTCCAAGGGAAGGCAAGTGCTGCCCTTGATATTTGGTGACCTTCTCTTGACTCTGAGGTTCCCCCTCAGGCTTCTGGCACTCAAGGATGATAGAGTTCCTGGAAAAGGTACAGTCTAATTTATTAATCTGGGGGTCATTGCTACCCTGGGGAAGGTTAAGAGTGGGTTGATTAATGATCTCCTGAGTTGTTTCAAACTTAGAGGTTAAAACTTCCCCACATTTCAGTTGCTCTTTTAAGGACCATTCAAGATTCTGGGGTCTATTTGGAAATAATGATTGTGCTGCCCACTGTTCAGATATTGGACCTGATGCCCTACAGGTATTAATCTGTGGTGGAGTAGAAGGTAGTTGGGTTGGGAATGGGTGCGGGAAGTGGTCCTCGGTCAGGACTTTAGATGCTGGGGGAGGCAACTTTTGTGTCTCAAGCTGAGGTTGAGCAGCATCCTGAGGCTGAGAAAAATGTAGAGCTCCTTTAGGTGGAGGTTCAGTTAAGAAAACATTATTAAATGTGAAAGGTTTAGTTCCATGAGCAGAAGACCTTGCTTGGAGCCAGGCTGAAGTCATCAGAGACTCGCTATGCAGAGAGGGTAGGCCCCAGAAAAACTGGCTGCGTCTCCGATCCCCAGGGTCTAACTCATCCTTCGAATAAAAGCCCTGTGGATAACTGGGAGCCTGCCACATTTCTGCTTCTGTTTCCCACAGGAGATTGTTTATGGTGTGTCTCTCGTTATTCTGTGACTTCAGTAGGTCCCCCAGAGAATCTGGGGGATAGCCTGGGCTCAATGGTGTGAAAAATGGCCCGTTCTTTTCTTTCTCCCTCCATAGCTTTTGGCTCACTTTTTTGGAGATAAACATCTCCAGGAGTTGGATGTTGTTTTTAATGAAGGAGATGCCTCCAGCCACTGTCTGCCAGAATCTGGAGTCTCTCTGGAAGGAGATTTCTGCTGGTGGTGGGGGCAAGCTTTCTGGCTGAGATGTTGTGCCACATGCCCAGGTGCGTAAAAATAAGGTTTTGGCAGATTCCCACCAACAGCACAGCAAATAAATTACACGGTGAAAGCTGTCGAGGCCGAAGGTGGTCCAGGGGTAAATGGTCAAATCAGTATTTTCTAAGAAGTGGGTCCAGGGGATGGTTCTCAGAGATAGATTACTTAAGTTAGATTGTTCTTCTGGGTGGTGTATAGGCAAAGAACACTCGGTTAGAGGTGCTAGGGAAGCCAATGGCAAGGCTCTGGGTACAGGATTTTGCACACTCTGCTGGGTTCTATCAGTTTCAGGTTTCAACACCTCATTTGTGGCATCTTTATCTAACTGTTGAAGAAGGTGTTCCTGGTCCTGGAGGTTTTGTAGGTAGCTGCAGGAGACAGGAGGCAGAGAGAGGCCAAGAGGCCAGTAAGGCCGGGCCATGGTGAGCACTGCAGCTATTGCCCCCTCCATGGCCTGCCACACTGACTTTAGAAAGCCTGTTGTCTCCCTAGCTATAACCACACCCCACCACACCCAACTGTGTCCAGGGCAGCCTAAGTAGGAATAAAAGCACCAACATGGATAAGTTCCTTACTTTTGCAGAGTAGAAGCCAGATTCATAGTGACCTCCAGTTTTTCCAGGCAGTCTCTGGTTACTAGAAATGGAGATTAAGATTATGGAGAAGGGAAGAAGCTGGGATGTTATTGAAGGATACATGGACTATCCCTTAGCAGAGGAAGCAATTAAGACTCGAGCTAAAATCTCAGTGACCGCAGCCTTATGCTGGTGACAGTATTAGGAAGGCCCAGGAAGAGGCAGTGCTTCATCACTTACAAGATCCTTCTACCGCTGGCCAACCTCCAAGGCCTTCTGATCTTCCCTGTGGAGGATGGGTTCTCGGGGAAGTGTCCACATGTGAGCCTACAGTTCCGACCTCCAAATGAAAGCCACATTGCTCCCAAGTCTCCCACTGCCCCACCCCTCTGGGGTCCTATTCCCCAGGGCTTATAGCTTCATTACAGCACAAAACCTGAGACATGTTCCTAGTTCTGATTTCCTTCCCTGGCGCCTCCATCTCAGGAGTCTGCAATTAACAACCTTGGAAACCTGGCTGTGGTTGACAGGGACAGGTGAGTTCAAATCCGCTCTGGAGTCAAAGGACAAAGCCTACCTGCCAGAGTATCCCTCTTCTTCCTGCACCTTCTCCGCCATTTCTTCCCCACATGAGTCTGAAACACAAGAAAGAGAGAGATTGGGGCTCCCTTCTCCACTCACTGAGGATATTCCCTGTTCCTGTATAATATGGCATTCTGCCTCACCTGTATCCTGTCCTTTTCCTGTTTTTAGCATGGTTGAAGATTTTCTGTTTTCCTCAAAGTACACTGTGATTTCTATGTAAGTCCCACCATAGGTGGCCTCAGTGCTATTCTTCTGTTCAATACTATGGACTCAACTCTGCTGATGCTTCCTCAGGACAGAGGCAACCCAGCCTCTGATGGCAGATTTTCAGGGTCTAAGCACATCATTCTGATCAGCCCAACACTGAGAAGAAGTGTGGTCCTCAGACTCCTGCCATGACAGGGGGCGGGCAAACTGGTGCTCAATTCCCCAACTCTCATGAGCCCAGTGCTTTACTACCAAGCTTCAGAGTTTGATTTCTCCCTGGCACTTGACACACACAGTGGCAATATACTCATGCCTCTCTCCCGCCTCCCAGCGCCTAGGAGAAAGATGCTCTCTCCTTTCCCGGGATTTCCCCTCTCCAGATATTGATAGTACTTTTGGAAAAATGAAAAGATCCGTAGAGAACCATTTTTGTTAAATGCAGCATAATAAGGTTCTTACCTTCTTCAGCCTCTTTCTTTTTTCAGATACAGGTAAAAATAGATTACTCTGTAGGTAAGGGATTAGTAAGTGGAAAAGCCCCACTCCACAGACAAAGGCAAGGATCATATCTATTGCCCATGTTGTGATGCTTGTGGACTTGGGGTTCAGCCATGCCATGAAAATGCTTTTCAGACAAGAGAGAATATCCTCCATCGTCTGAATCGCAGTATTGCTCTCAGGCAACTGAGCTCAGGTAAGCTGCCCTTGGGAGCAGGCGGGAAGGCTCATGCTTGCATCACAGAACTGTGACTTGGTCACAAAGAACAGCTGGGAGGGGGAGGGGCAGGGGGAGGGGGAAGAGAGACTGCACCACAGCCCCTCCTCTGCTTCCACTTTTCAAGGCTTTTTAAGACCCACCCCCAATGCCACCTCCACCCTCTCGATCTGCCAGACAGATCTCATGCCATATCCTGTTGAACCAAGCCATTGGCTGCTTCCTTGAGGTCCATCTGTTTCATAACTTTTGAAAAATTGGGCTTGTCTTTGTCATTTTTGTTGTTTCCCAAGAGATTTACAATCTGGATCTCCTCTGTCTGCAACTCCAACTTTCCCACATAATGTGTTCATTCCTTATATCATCTCAGATGTGAATGCACATTTCTTTTATATTTATTTAGCATTGTGAATTTAAATAGAACTAAAAATAATTTCCAATTTCTGTTAGAGTCTTTAAAATTTATCTTCAAAACCTCAAATGGTTAAGTATAAAGTTGAATCTATAAAGGATATTGTTAATTTTTTTCTATTTTTTGTCTTTAGTTGTACAGAGATTTAGTTCAATGTGAGTAGAGTGCATCATAGTTTTGGATACTAATAGCTTTTTCTTAAATCAATGAAAAAGTATAAAAGTTTGACTCTCCTTTAGCTTCTTCTGCTCAAGGATTTTTTTGCTCTACCACTTGAGCCAAACTTCTCCTTCCAGCTTTTTACTGGTTAAGTATAGGTAAGAGTTTCATAGACTCTTTTTTGCATGGGCTGGCTTCAAACCACGATCCTCGGATCTTAGCTAGAATTACAAGCCGTAACACACTACCACATATCCCCCCCAAAAATTGTCAAAAAAAAAAAAGTCCACATACAATAAATCTCTCCATTTAAACAGAAGGAAAATGTATTTCCAAATAAAGGCCGAAACTATTGTTGCTATCAATAAAATGTACTACTTTACATACAATATTTAAGCAAAGCTTTTGTATAACAACATATCATTCTTAGATTGTAACTCTTAGATTGGTTTTTGTTTGTTGGCTTGGGTTTTTGTGTTTTGTTTTTTGTTTTTTTGCCTGTCCTAGGGCATGAACTCAGGACCTGGACACTGTACCTGAACTTCTTTTGCTCAAAGCTAGCACTCTACTACTTGAGCCACAGCGCCACTTCTGGTTTTTTTCTGCTTATGTGGTGCTGAGGAATGGAACCCACGGCTTCATGCATGCTAGGCAAGCACTCTACCACTAAGCCAACTTCCCAGCCCCTGTTTTCTTCACTATTGAGTTCTAATTTTGTTCCATTATGGTATGTTAGGATAAAGGAAATCATTTCAATTTTTTTGTATTTTCTTTATGGTATAAAAGATGATATATATTGAAGAAAGTTTTATGAGCTGTTGAGAATGTGTAATCTGCTATATCACGAAATAGTCTCTCTCTCTCTATATATATATCTTTTAAGATACATATATATATAAATATCTTTTAAGTCCAGTTCACTGATGGTGTTTAGTTCTCAGATATCATTGTTGGTATATTTTTCTAGGTGTTTTACGTATAAATGAGGGTGGAGTATTAGGCCACTCACTGTTATTGTATTTGATTCTAACTGTCCCCTTATTTCAGTAATGTTTGTTTTATGAATTTGGGGGCATTGGTATTTTGATGCATATATATTTCAAATTGTTATAGCTTCTTGATGAATTGTTCCTAGTATTGATATTAGTGTTTTTCTATATCTCTTTTAACTAGTTTTTGCCTGAAATCTGCTTTGTCTAATATGAATATAGCTATTCTTCTATTGACTTCCACTTGCTTGGTATATCTTCTTCTACCCTTGGTCTTTTAGTCTGTGTGTTTCTTAGCTGTGTGGTGTGTTTCTTGTAGATGAGAAATTGGTGGATCCTACGTTCTGATTAAACTTGACAATCTGTGTCTTTTGATTAGAGGGTTAAGCTCGTTAACATTTAGGGTTATGATTAAGAAGTATTTGCTGTTTCCTGTGGTTCTCCTGTTCTTTTTCAAATTAATTATTGTATGGTTGGTTCTTTTCTTTCATCATTCTTCTTCTTCATGTTTTTCTGCTTTGCTGAGTTGGGCATGTTTGCTACTTTCTTGGTTATCATGTCTGCCACCCTTCCTTTTGTGAGTCTTTTCTTTCTTGGTCTCTGTGATAGTCTATCTTTCTTTTTAGTGTATATTATTCCCTTCTGTATCTTCTGCACTGTAGATTTGGTGGACATGAACTGCTATATTTTATTCTTATCTTGGAAGGTTTTTATTTCTCTATCAAAATCCGAAGATAACATTGCTGGATATGTTATTATTTGCTGGTAATTACTGTCCTGCGGGGCTTGAAATATATTGTTGCTTGATTTCCTAGCTTACAGGTTTGTGCTGTGTGAGGTAATTCTTTTTTCCCCGTGTGTGTATGTATGTGTGTGTGTCTGTTGTCTGTGTGTCTGTGTGTGTGTGCAGCTTAAATTCAGACTCTCTCCCTTAGCTGCTTCTGCTCAAGGATTTTTTGCTCTACCACTTGAGCCAAACTTCTACTCCCAGCTTTTGTTGGTTAAGTATAGATAAAAGTTTCATAGACTCTTTTTGCATGGGCTGGCTTCAAACCATGATCCTCAGATCTCAGCCTCCTGTGTAGTAGAATTATAAGCAGTAAGAGCTTCTTTTTTTCCCTACCTTCCTTCCTTCCTTTCCTTTTTCTGTCTTTCTTTTTTCTAATCGTGGGGCTTGAACTTGGGGTGTTTTGCCTTTGCTTAGCTTTTTCACTCAAGCCTGGCACTCTACCACTTGAGCCACACCTTCACTTCTTTGCTGGTGAACTGAAGAGTCTCTTCGATTTGTCTTCACTGACTAGCTTCAAAGGTTGATCTTCAGATCTAGCTAGGATTACAGGCATGATCTCCCACTGTCCGAATATCCTCTATTTCTGAAAATCTTTCTTCTGCTGGTTTTTGTCTGTCTATAATACTATCTATTGCTTTTTTCCCTAAGTATCACAATGTTTATCAATAGATACAAGTATATAAAATCAGGGCATGAACATGATATCTATTGCTTTTATTTTATTTATTTTGTCAGTTGTGGGGCTTGAACTCTGGGCCTGGGCACTGTCCCTCAGCTCTTCAACTCAAGGCGAGCTCTCTACCACTTGAACCACAGCACCACCTCCAGTTTTCTAGTGGTTTATTGGAGATTAGAGTTTCACAGACTTTCCTGCCCGGACTGGCTTTGAACTGCGGTCCTCAGATCTCAGCCTCCTGAGTAGCTAGGATGACAGGAATGAGCCACCAGCACCCAGCTTGCTTTTATTTTATTTATTTAACTTTTCATTTCTAATATTTCTTCTTGTTTGCCCCCCCCAGTTTCCTTTTCTTTGCTGATTTTTTTTTTACCCATGTTGCTATCATTTTTGTTTAGTTCTTGAATTGATTTCTTGATTTCATCCACAGACCTCACCCACTCTTGGGACATCAACTCTTGAGTAAGCTGAAGGATTTCTCTTCACCTGCTTTTGCAGGGCCCCTCCAAGTTGGCTGTTATAGATAGGTCTTTTCTATCTCTAGGGCCCCACACCAGCCCTGACTAGGAGAGGGAGGTTCTGTGTTCAGGAAGGCATCTCTGAAAAAGCTCTTCCTGCTTTCCAAGGACAAAAAAGGCATTTTTTTCTGACATGCCTTTGTGTTGTTATGTATTTGTGCACACATTCCAAGTGTTACTCTTTTAGAGAAAGAGCTATGAATCTCTCATCTTGATAAATAATCTAGAGACTGAACCAGTGACACATACATGGCAAATGTCATTACAATCCCGTTAAAAGATCATGATTAGTTTTTTAAATATAATTAATAGTCCAATGGGATTTAATTTTGATAATTTGATAAATGTATACACTGTACATTGAAAAAATTCACCTCATAAATACCTTACACCCTTCTCTTCCTGTCTTTTTCCTTCTTTGATGCATTTTATTATACTTTGTAGACTACACATAGAAATCTGACAATGTACTTTTCTTCTCTTCCCCCTTTATACCCTTTTCTTTCCTCTTCTTCCCCCACTTAAGCCTTCTATATAATCTTTGTACACTGTCCTCCATCTGCTCCTCCTCTTATCATCATCATCATCATCACCACCACCATCATCATCATTTTTTTCTAGATTTTTTACATATAAACAAAAACTTGCAGTAGTGACCTTATGAACTTGGCTGATCTCACTCCACAAGATGATCTCCATTTCTATTTTTTCCTGCACATGACAAAATGTCATTCTTCCTTGTGCTTAACACATTATCCATTATACATTATGTTATTCTCTCTCTCTCTCTCACACACACACACATATGTATATATCACATATTTATCCATTTACGAGCTTCTAGGCTGACTCCATAGCTTGGCTATTGCCAATAGTGCCATGATAAATATGAGTGGACAGGTATCTCCTTGGTATGTCAACTTGTACTCCATGTGTATGCCCAAAAGTGGTATAGCAGGGAGGTAGTATAGATCTGGTTTTAGTTTTTTTTGAAGAACCTCCATTGTGATTCCCACAGAAACTGTGCTAGTTTACATTGCCAATAGCAGTGGGCCCCTTTATCCTTGCCAGTATTTGTTGTTTGCTTTCTTGATGATTGCCATTCTGTCTAGGTGAGATAGAGTTTCCGTGTCATTTTGATCTGAATTTCCTTTATGACTATTGATGTTCAACTTTCTTCATATATTTATTCACGATTTGTACTTCTTCCTCTGAGAATCATCTGTTTAATTCATTTGCTCATTTTTAAATTGGATTATTTGTTCTTTTGGTGCTCAATTTTTTTTAGCCCTTTGGATATTCTGGATAATATTCCTTCTCTGTTGAATAGCTGGCACTCAATAGATAAAGATTATCTCCCATTTTATAGATTGTCTCTTGGTTCTGGTAATTGAATTTTTTGGTTTTTATTTTTGCTATGCAGAGCCTTTTAATTTGATGTAATCCCATTTGTTTATTTTTACTCTTGTTTTCTGGGCAGTTGGAAGTTCTATTCAATAACTTGTAACTTCCTGCTTTTTCTCTGAAGTTTCTTGTGGTACTTTCAAAGTTTCCAATCTTATATTAAGATTTTTTATCTATTTTGAATTGATTTTTGTACAGGGCGAGTGATAAGAATTTAGTCTCATATTTTCTACATGCATATAACCAGTTCTACTAGTGCCATTTGTTGAAGATTTGTGGTATTTCCAACACACATGTTTGGCTCCTTGTTAAAAATTAAATGGCTATGTGTGTGTGGTTCCTTTTGGTCTTTGTGGTGTTTATGTGCCACAATCATGCTGGTTTTATTACTATAGCTATGTAGTATAAAGTCTGATATTATGATGGCACCAGCAACATGCCATTTATTTATTTATTTGTTTATTTATCTATTTATTTATTTATTTGTTGGCTCAGTATTCTTTTGACTCTCTGGAGTCTTTTATGTTTCAGACAAATATTAAGATAGATTTTATTTCTGTGAAGAATGATCTTGGGATTTTTTTTTCCAGTCCTGGGGCTTAAATTCAGGGCCTGGGTGCTGTCCCCTAAACTCTTTGTGCTCAAGGTTAGCACTCTACCACTTGAGCTACAGCACCATTTCTGGATTTTTTTGAGTAGTTTGTGGGAGATAAGAGTCTCATGGGCTTTTCTATCTGGGCTGGCTGCAAACCTTGATCCTCAGATTTCAGCTTCCTGAGGACCTTGGAATTTTGACTGGAATTAAATTGAATCTGTAAATCATCTTCAGTAGTTTGGCAATTTTTACATTGTTAATTTAGCCAATCCATGAACTTAGGAGATTTTTATCATCTTGTGGATATCTTCTACAATTTCCTTTTTATACTTTTCCTTGTAGAAATCTTTTGCTTCTACTGGTGAGCTTATTTTGTTTGTTTTAAATGAATTGTTCTGATGTCTTTCTCAGGCTATTATATTGTTGATATAAGAAAAGACACTGAAGCCGGGCGCTGGTGGCTCACGCATGTAATCCTAGCTACTCAGGAGGCTGAGATCTGAGGATCACAGTTCAAAGCCAGCCGGGCAAGGAAAGTCCATGAGATTCTTATCTCCAATAAACCACTAGAAAACCAGAAGTGGTGCTGTGGCTCAAGCGGTAGAGCACTCGCCTTGAGCTAAAGAACTGAAGGATAGCACCCAAGCCGAGAGTTCAAGCCCCACAACTGACCCCCCCCCAAAAAAGAAAAAGAAAAGCCACTGATTTTTGTTTATAAATTTTGTATCTTGATGCACTGCTAAAAATTCTTATCAGATATGTTTCGGGTAAATACTTCAGAGACTTTTAAATACAGAATCTTATCATTTGGAAATACAGTAATTTGACCTGTTGCTTTCCTGGTTTTTTTTTTTCCCTCATCCCATTGCTCTGGCTATGAGCACTATATTGTACTATATTGAAAAGAAGGGGAGAGAGTTGAGACCCTTGTCTTGTTTTTAACTTAAGAAGAAATGATAGCTGGACAATGGTGTGTCATACCTGTAATCCCAGATACCTAGGAGTCTGAGATTGGAGGATCATGGTTCAAAGCTAGCCCAGGAAGGAAAAGTACATGAATAGAACTGTGACTCAAATGGTAGAACACTGGCCCTGAGCATAAAGGCTCAGGGACAGGTCCTAAGCCCTGTGTTCAAGACCCTGGACTGGCATACACATGATAAAAGAGAAAATGATTGCAGATTTTCTCTGTGTAGTATGATGCCAGCTCTAGGATTGCCACATATAGCCTTTCTTGTGTTGAGATATGTTCCTTCCTTTCCTAGCTTCCTCAGAGCTTTGATCAGATTGATTTTTGTCAAAGGCTTTTTATGCATGTATTGAAATGTATTTGATTTTTGCTCATGGTTTTGTTTGTATACTGTATTGCACTTATTGATTTGTATATGCTTAACCATTTTGCATCCCTGGAATGAAACTTACTTAATCATAGTGCATGATCTTTCTAATGGGCTATGGAATTCAGTTCTTTTTTTAATGTGTTATGGAATTTGAGAAATTTCACATCTATGTTTGTCAAGGAAATAATTATATGCTTCTCTTTTTGTTGTTGTTGGTAGCCTAATCTGTTATTTTTGAAGGAGAATCCCAAAATATGTTTCTGTGAGTGTGATCTCTGAATAAAGTGTCTGTGTAGCTGTGTGTCTAAGTCTCGGAGAGGACTGACTGTGTGTGGATCACTGAGGATTATTTCAGTGTTGGTTTTGATAAGGTGCTTTCACTGGGGAAATCTGGTGTCTGATGGTCTCTGTAGATGTCTGTAATGGTATTCAGTGTGGATCGCTATGGGGGTCTCAGGGTGGGTTATAGTGAGCATATGTGAGGGTCTCTGTGGAATTTATCCTTTGAGTGTTTTGTGGAAGTCATAGCAGATCACTGGAGATGTCTGTGTACCTCTTTGTGGAGATATCTGGGGATGGCTGAGTGTGGATCTCTGTATGAGTAAGTAGGATTTCAGTGCAGATCTTACTGGTATTCTCATTGTGGATTGAAGTAGGCCTTGGGGTGGGAATTCCTCTCAGTGTCATTCCTTGTACAAGTCTATTTCTCTTTCTGTTGTTGTTGTTGAGATCTCTATTTGAATACTGCTGTTCTGTTGTGAAATTGGGGGGATCCTCGAGAGAACTTGGGGACCTCTCGGTATATATCTGTATGGATTTCTGTAAGGATCCATAAGGATTCTATAAGGATCTGTGGGGTGTAACTGCAGGTCTCTGTGGGTGTCATAGTAGTGTCTGTAGTTTTCCTGTAGGTCTATATAGGGTCTCAGTGTGGTGTCCATGTGGATTTTGATTCCAGGTATCTCTGGAGGTTTCTGTTTGTCTTCATGGAGGTATCCATGTAAGCCTTGGTGGAGATTCCTGTGTGGTTTCTATTGAAAAGTCTGTATGGATCTCTGTTACAGGTGTTTATGGAAATCTCCAGGATGGTGATGATGTGTGTCTCAGTGGAGAGTTCTGTAGGCCTCCACAGTGGTATCGGTGTTGGTCTGGCTTACATGTCTCATTGGTGGTCCCTGTTGGTAGACTGATCTGTTGCCTCATGAAGGACAGGGTTGGTGGCAGGAGAAATCACGGAAAGTTCCTCCCTCCCATTTCCAGCTTCACTGTGTGTACCACTTTTACCCTCCCAGTCTCTGGGACGTTGGCTTCCCCCTTGCTGCTGGGCTCACTCTGGAGGTGCTCTTATCATCAGGGAAGGCCTAACTCAGGAGATCCTTTCCATGCCACACTCACACCCAAAGGAATTCTAGTCCCACATGCAGGCTCAGGACAGGCAAGGTCTAGGGCCATGATGTGTCATTTGCTTCTGTGGTACCTCTTGTTATAGGGTTCTCCCCAGAAAATGAAGCACATCTTTTACTAGCCTATAAGGGACCCAATGATGGCTCCTCTGCCTTGTCTTCTCATATTTTACATATCCTCTCTGCTCTGTGATAAGAAAACTTGAGATGGAAGCATAGTATGGCCATGTCAAGCCGTTTGACAAAACCTGTTACCTTGTGGGTACCAAGCATGTTTGCTTACATCTTCCCTCTTAGTTTCTGAGGCAAAATAAGAGACAGTATACACACAGTATATGGCCCAGGATGGCCCTTCACTGCTCCAAGGTATTCCTACCACACTAGAGAAGAATGTTGGATTCATGTTTATGTGCAAAAGTCACCAAACTGGCAGCTATGGCCAGAGTTTCCTAGATTTGACTTTCGCACTAATTACCAATTAACCATTTGTAGAATCCAAAAGGTAATGTCCTACAGGTTTCTTAAATATGTTAGGAAGGTAATCTTCCCTACATCAAAGCTATGCTTTCTCTCCAGTCTGTGTTGGAGCTAAAGGGCCTTCTCTGGGCCTGTGCTCTGGAAGCCAGACCTGTGAGTCCAGGGAAGAGGCCAACAC
The DNA here is from genome assembly GCF_019054845.1 of Dipodomys spectabilis. Taxonomy (NCBI): domain Eukaryota; kingdom Metazoa; phylum Chordata; class Mammalia; order Rodentia; family Heteromyidae; genus Dipodomys; species Dipodomys spectabilis. The sequence goes on from NW_024870775.1 coordinate 16,615,518, forward strand.
AAGTGATTCCAGCCCTGAGGTCACATCACGGGCCTCTTCTCCCAGGGGTTGGTAACTGCACACACAGTTCTCCTCCAGAGAGAAGGCAGCTAGTAGTGAGTGAGCACAATGTGCTCCTTAGCTACTGTCCTATTAGGGGCTCCTAAAATCCCCTAGGCAGAAATATAGTTTCCCTGGTGGTCTCTGCTATGTGGAGTGAAGAAGGGAGAGAGAAGTGGTGGGTGAGACTCAATGCCATGCAGGCTGAGCTATGGCGAGTGTCAGGGCTCTCCTTCAGATTGTATCAAGGAGACCAGAGGCTCCTGGGGCAGCCATCCTCTGTCATTCACCAGGAAATCCAGGAGGTGATTCGCCTTTGGAGAATCACTTTGCTGGGCCCAGGTCTGGCACCTCTGTGTACCCACATCCGCAGCTACACAAAGTTTACCTTAGAGGGAATAAGGTGAAAGATACATTCCACCCAGACCCTGGGTGCAATTCTCCTGGGTTGCCTTAGCCTGACAAACCCCAAAGACTTCCTTTAGTTGGTTTCTACAGTATCCTAATGATGGACATTTAAGGTACACCGAGGGATCTAGTGTGAGGGTAACAGTACCACTGTCCCTTGTGTGCCCATCCTCTCTAGAAGCCACTGTGAGGAAGATTGGATGCGGATCTTTCCTACACCATGTGCAATGCGGGAAGAAGCCCCATCCTTCAGATTCAGTGAGGATCTACTAAGAAACGATATGTGTCGGCATGAGAAGAAACCACCAGTACATGGAGAAACCTGAGCTCATGATAGAAACGAGAAACCTTTCCTCAACAGGGAAGACAGGAGAAGCATAATCGGGTCAACCAGACAGCATGTTGGATAATGGTGAAGGTGTTCTGAGACAGGGGTCCTAGTTATCTTATACTGACAAGAGACCAGATGGGGACACAGGCTCTATGAATACCAAGATCGGATTGCTTTCCTTCTTGTATACGTCTGCTGTGGCCTTTGTGACTAGTCTGGTGATTAACGGCCCATATGCTCCATCACTAGACTGCTCTGGATCTGGGGACCCCTGTAATCGTTGGAATGTAAGCCCAGAAGCTCCTGAAGTTCTAATCAAGCTAGAATAACTGGAATGGCTAATATTATTGGACAACATTTGTCCAGCAGACACCATAAGCATGTGGGCTTCAGCTCCCCACTGTTAGCGAATAGTCTGCTTGTGACAGACTCTGGGTACTGGGTAATGTCTGATCCTGCCTTTTGCCTTTTGTATTGGGTGCAGGAAGTTGTGCATCCTTGTCTTGCTATGGCTTTCTGGAGGATGTGGTCCCGTCTCTGATGGAGTTGGGGTAGTCTTCCCCTCAATGGTACCTATTTTCTTGACCTCAGAAGAGGGTCTCAGGCCCCAGGCTTGGGAAGGCTTCACAGGCTTCTCTCACATTAGGAGAACAGACATCTTGCCTTGATTTTGTCCTACTCTTAACTCTCATCTCCCTGAGCCTCTATTTCCCATTGTCTCTGTTATACCCTCATTTATATCTATAAGTTACAAGGCACTTGGGAAGTTGCTGTGCTGCTTACCTCTCCTGGACATGTTCTGGATACTAGGCAGAGAGGCCTTAGAAAGCAGGCTGAATATGCTGGGGTACTTGTCAGGATGGCATCCTTCAGGTTGAGGAATATCCCCAACCAGGTCCAGAGGAGTTATTTCTCCAACTCAATCCTCACTTGGTGCTCAGTCTCCTGAGCTACTTGAACTTTCAGTTTTGCTTTTTTAGGGGTTCCAGTGAAGTCAAAATTCTAGAGGATGAAGGGCTTTTACTGTCCCAAGAGACCCCACACATTTAAGGTTTATATTATTTAGTATTTTCTAGCACAGTGGCTTCTGTTATTTCACAGGCAAGGACATCTTCTTCTCTACCTCCACTATCTCCCTGGACTCTTAAGCCATTGAAGGTAGGGATGCCAATCTGGTCTTTAGACTGGTCCCCTAAGGTAGATGTCTCTCCCCCTATGACTCATGTCTGACCATTGGTGGACTTGGCATGAAGGTGCCTTTCCCAACCTCCAAGACTGTTCTTTGGAGGGTTTTGCTCAAGAGACTATATGTGCTGGGTTTAAGGGGCTCTCCTGTCTAGATGGACAGGCTAGGTGCTAGAGCCCATGGATGATACTAGTATATGTCCTTGTCTAGGCCCTCTGCAGCTCTGTAATTGGTGGGGCAGCAAAGGGATTTTGCAGGATAACAAATGATGCTCTTCTTACTATCTTCTCCCAGCACTTTACAGTAAGTGCAAGGTGTTGGCCATCTTGGCAGTGGAGAAGGGGCTTGGGTCACAGGAGACAGGGAAGCGAAAGGCAAAGGCAAGCTGTAGAAACGGGGAGGCTGGGGCCTCATGTAAGCTAAGATTGCTTAGCCTGACCTTGGGGATCCCATCAGTGTCTCAGTAACTTACAGTATCTCTCTCTAAAATCAGGCAATTTTTGGGATCAAAGAAGCAAAGCTCTTAAGAAGTATTCACACAGGATCCAGGACCTTTGAAGGATGCAATATGCATGGGATTTTGTGTGTATTGAACTTGGAAAAAGCATGGGTAGCAGCAAAGACAGAATTCACACACACACACACACACACACACACACACACACACACACAGTGATCTTTTGATCTGTTCCAACTTCCTGCCAGGTAGACTTGCAGGACATTTTCCAGATATTTTTTGTGTGAGGTTCTAGGTAAGTAAATTCCTGAGTGATACTTCCTGAATGATATCTATTCACTTGTGTATGTGTGTGTGCGCGCGTGCGCGTGCATGGGCACACCAGTTCTGGGGCTTGAACTCAGGGATTGGGCTCTATTCCTGAGAATTTTTGCCTAAGGCTAGTGCTCTACCACTTAAGCCTCAGCTCCACTTCTGGCTTTTTTGGTGATTAATTGGAGATAAGAATCTTACAGACTTTGCTGCCCAGGCTGGCTTCGAATCACAACCCTTAGATCTCAACCTCCTGAGTAGCTAGGATTACAAGTGTAAGCATGGCACCCAGCTGTCTAGTCACTGTTTGAATCTTATCTTCCAGATCCTTCACTGAGGTACTTTCCGAACTGCAGGGTAGATTTCCTGGGTAGATCATCTTGGTTGGGTCAACCAGGTTGTAAGTTCCTGGACTCTCCTTAAACCATGTTGAGTAATTGTTTTCACACGGGACTATAGAGTGCTGAACAAGTGTGGGGAGGCTTGGGAATCCTGAGGCTGGCACTGACATCAGCTGCCTGAGAATTTGCCCTGAGGCGATATCAGTTACTGCTATGCTGAGAGTCTAAGGGAAGGACAGTGCTGCCCCATCTCATTACCCTGTCTTGGCTCTGTGGCTCCAGTCAGACTCCTGGAGTTTGTGGGAGCAGCTAGAATTCCCAGAAAAAATGGAGGTTATTAACTTGTTATTTTGTGAGCATGGCTGCCCTGGAATGTTGGAAGTAGGCTGGCTTTTGGCTTCTCTTGTGCTTTTTTCAAACTTAGATGCTTAAACCTTCTGTTCACTCACTTCAGCATAGTCCATTTAAGATGCTGGTTTACATTTAGGAGGAATTACTGTGGTCCTCTGTTGAGATATACAGCCTGATATTCTACAAGTTGTTGTTTTGGGAGAGGACATGGGAGATGGTCCTCCACCTGGACCTTAGCCACTGTCAGAGTCAAGTTTTGTGTTCCTTGTTGGGGGTTGGACCATATTCTGGGTCAAGGGCCTAGCCTGGGAATAGGGTGGAGGTCCTAAAAGTTTAGTTCAGGGAGAGGAAGGCATTGCAGAAACTCATACAATAGCCACCAGGAACTTGCTGTGAGGAAAGGACAGGCCTTAGAAAGGTTGGCTGCATTTCTGCTACATAAGGTCCTCCAGGTTCTTAGGTTAGGATTCCTGCAGAGAACCAGGAGGCTGCCATTTGTCTGCTTTCATCTTCTAGAAGGGATTTCCCGTGGTATCTCCTTCATCCTCCTGTGTTTTCACTATGTTCCCCAGAAAATTTAGGGTATAGACTAGATTGGGGGTATATGAAAGATGACCCCCTCCTCTCCTCCTTATTCCACAAGTTTTAGTTCATGCTTTGGGAAGTTAGGATCTCTAAAAGCTGGACTTTTTTTTTTTCATGAGGAAAGAGGATTTCCCTCAGCCTTTGTCTGCTGGCACGTAGAAGCTCCCTTTAAGGAGGCCTCTGTTGGTTGCTATGACAGACTCTCTGGCTGGGATTTGCCATATGCCTTGGGGGTGGGTGGTATAAGTTCTTGGTAGTTACCCCCCTCCCCAGTAGGACAGGAATGAAATGGTACAGTGAAAGTGGTTAGGGCCTTGGTTGTTCCTGAAGTGAGATGCCAAATCAATTCCTAAAGAGCTGGTTTACCAGAGAGGTTCTGTTCAAGTAAGACTGTTCTTCTAGGTGTTCTACAGATAGGGGTGAGGCCACAGAGAGAGGACATTTGGTCAGAGGTGCTAGGAAAGCCAATGACAAGCTGATGGGGGTGAGGATTCTGTTGTCTGCCCCAATAACTGCTACATTCCAGCAGTCCCATTTTTTGTTTGCACCTAATTTGTGGCATTTAGCTGAAGACAGTCTCAATCATGGTGTTTTCCTAGGTAACTGCAAGAGACAGAAGGTAAAAGCTGCAACCAGGAACGGGTGGGGGTCAGGGACATGCAGGAAGGCTGGGCCAGGTGGACATATGCAATCCTCTCCTCTCCTCTGCCTACCACAGTGACTTGAGAAAGTTTTTTCATTCTCACATTCCAGAACTCTAGCCACACTCACCATACCCAACTGTGTCCCCAGGGCAGCTTCGGTCAGAATAAGGCCACAAAACCTGACCCTTTTTTTTGTTTGTTTTTTGTTTTTTAAAGGTAAATGAAGGATAAATTTTATTAAATTTTGAACAACACATGAAAGAGTCTGGACTTAAGATGGCAAGAAAAGACAATGACAGGAGTGACATTATTATATCTGAGTTGTAAGAAAAAAGAATTAAACCCTATAGATATACATAGATACAGATAAATATATTTATTTATACTTCATTTTGGGGGAGATTTTGTTTTGTTTTGAGAGGTTTCACTGTATAGCCACTCTGGCCTTAAAATGTGATCTTCCTGCGTCAACCTCTTTTTTTTTTTTTTTTTAGTATATATTTTTTTATTGTAAAGATACTGTACAGAGGGGCTACAGTTACATGAGAAAGGTAATGAGTACATTTCCTATAGAGCATTGTTACCTCCTCCTTTGTTTTTCCCCTACCATCTCTTCCCTCCCCTCTCCTCAGCCCCCCTCCCCTGTCCAAAGACGTAGAGTTCATTTTCAACATAGTGTCTTGTACATCTCATTGTTACACTGAGTCACCCTGTATCCTTATTTCAGCATTTTCTTATTTCCATTCCCCTACCCAAATTAGAAAAATGTATATACAAGATGCAGGGCACCAGAATCAAATACAGTGAAACCAGGGATTGTGCCATAGAAAACCTGACTAGTTTTTTTATCCTTGTAGAAAAGGAAAGCCAGATTCAGAGTGTCCTCCAGTTTTTCAGGGCAGTCTCTAATTGCTAGAAAAGGAAATTGGGTTATGGAGAAGGGAAGGGCTTGGGATGGTCTGTGAAGAAACGCTGAATGTCTCTTAGAGGAGAACACAAGAGATTAGATTCTGGAATTTGAGCCTCAATGTCAATAGCCACAAACTGTTGAAAGTGGTAAGACGGCCCAGGAAGGGCAGTATTTTATCATAAACAGGGTTTTTCCATATCTGTCAAGCTCCATGGTTTTCAGAACCTGCTGTGGAGGAAAGGATATGTTCTCTCAAAGAAGAATGGGTCTTAGGGAAGTGAACTAGTTTGTCCACAGGTAGGCCTAGAGGTCCTGCCTTCAAATGAAGGCTCCCAAGCCGTTTACCATCTTCCTCTCTGGGCTACACCTATCCCTAAGCCCCTAGCAGCTTCATTCCAAGCACAGAACCTGAGATGTGTTCCTAGTTCTGATCTCCTTCCCTGGCGCTTCCCTGTCAGGGGCCTACAATTGACAGCGCTAGCTCTGGCTGTCAGGAACAGGTTAGTTCTAGTTCCCTCTGTGGCTGAAGGGCAGGGCCTACCTTCCAGAGCAGCACTCTTCTTCCTGCTCTCGCTCTGCCATCTTTTTCTCACACAAACCTGAGATACAAGAAAGAGGCTGGAGCTCCCTTCTCTTCTGAGGCTAATATAATATGAAATTCTGCCTTCATCTGTGTTCTTTCCTTTGTTTTATTTTTCATGGGGTTGAAAATGGTTTCTATCTGTCTTGGGAACTATATTGGGATTCCTATGAGGTAAGATTTATCACAGATGACCACAGTGCTGTTTCTCTGTTCAGGAACATAGGCTCAACTCTGCTGCTTCTCGTCTGCCAGCTTGGCTTCTGCTTCCTCAGGCCAGAGGAGACCCAGCCTCTGATCGCAGGTTGTCAGGGGCTAAGCACAGCTTTCTATTCAACCCAGCACTGAGAAACAATGCTTCTGCCATGACAAGGGACTGATGAGCCAGTGCTTAAGTTTCCAACTCTCAGAAACCTAGTTCTTGGCCACTAAGTTGCAGTGGTTGATTTCTCCTTGACATTTGCCACATACCACAGAGGTGGTCTGAGAGCTCAGTAGATAGCCTCATGCCTAGCCTTACCCTGCCCAGTCCTGACAGTGCCTAGGGGAAGGATGCTCCCTTCATTCCTGAGATTTTTCTTTTTCAGATCTTGGGGTTTGTTTTGGAAACTGGAAACACCAGTAGAAAAAAGGAACCTTAAAATTATTTTTAACTTGTTATTGTAATGGTGATGTACTGAGGGGTTGCAGTTATGAAAGTCAGGGTAAAGAGTACATTTCTTTTATTTTTTTGGACAATGTCAACCAAGAACCATTATTTTTTTGTTTTTGAGGTGGTATGTATGAGGAAAGATTAAGCAGCCCAATTTACATGAAAATGCACACTTTGTGGGGCTGAGATTCAGCCAAAGGGTAACAATACTTTTCAGAGGAAAGAAAGGATCCTCTATCATCTGAGTTACACTGTTAATCTCATGCATCTAAGCTCTGGATGTGCCCTTTGGGAGCAGACAGTGGGGCTCATGCCTGCATCACAGATTTCATGGGATCCCTCATCACAAAGGGATCCTGAGAGGGAGAGGGACATTGGGAAATAAAGACGGCAACAAAGCCCCCTCCACCTTCCCTGCCTCTAACCTAGCAATTCCTCTGCCACCCTGAACCCTTTAGATCTGTATCTTCAACTCTGTCTACTCAGCCTGACAGAGACTAATAGCAGTCCATTTCCTTTGGAACCCTGACATTAACTGGAACCTTAGAGATAGCTCCCGAGGTCCGCCTGTTTCATAGCTTTTGCAAATTCGGGCTCATCTCTGTTTCCTAGAGATTCTCTCTGGATCTCCTCTTGTCTGCAACTTTAGCTTTCCCACATGATATGCTGATTTTTTGTACGAACTGCTGGTAACTCACATTTCTTCTGTATTTATTGTTTTGTGAATTTTAAATAAGATAAATTTAATTTCTAATTTATCTTGTGATCTAGGGCCTTTTTTAAATTATAGTTTCACTATCTTTAAGTAGTTATACAAAGATGTTACTCATTCAACATATCAGTTTATGAGTACAATGCATTTTGATCTATATCACCTCTTTCATTAGCTTCCCCAGCCCCTCAATCTTCCGGGTTTCGTAGGATACACATTGAATATTATTGTATTCTTCCCCCTTTTATCTCTTCATTCATCTACCCTCCTCCCCTTGGCCTCCTCCCCACCTCAAATACCAGCTTCCCAGTTTTGTTTTCATTAAACTGTGAGTTAGTGGTTAAGAGTCACACCATTTGAATTTTCTATAAATACCATACTTTGGTTAATATGTTTGTGTACACATGCTTATGACCCTGCATGTGTTTACTTATATATTTATGAATCAGCTCTACCTTACAAAGATGAGAGATAACATGCATTCCGTCTCTCAGGTCCTAACTACACCTGACATCCGACATCTTCACCCATTCTGTAGGCTATCTTTTTAGCTTGTTAACTATGCTGTGCAGAAACTTCTTAGTTTGGTACAATCCCATCTGTCAATTCTTTCTTTGATTTACTGAACTTCTGGTCTATGCCAGTATGTTCTAATATTTCTCCCCTCCTTCACTTAATAGTTTCATGGTTTCAGGTATTATATTAAGGTCTTTGGTCCATTTTGAATTGATATTAGTACAGGGTGATAGATAGGGATCCAGTTTTGGTTTTCTGTACATGGACATCCAGTTTTTCCAGCATCATTTGTTGAAGAGTCTTTTTTTTCTATCCTGTTTTTGGCTCCCTTATAGATCTAGGGGTTTGTTTCTGGGTCTTCTGTTTAGACCTATTTTTCTGGTCTAGACCTACTTGCAGGCTTATTACCAAGTAGCTTTTGTTACTATAACTTGTAATCAAGTTTAAAGTCTGGAATTGTTTTGCCTCCAGCACTACTCTTTTTTTTTTGCCCAAGTTGCTTTTGCTATTTGAGGCCTCTAATTTCTAATTTATCTTGTGCTATAGGGTCTTAAATACATATTTTCAAAAATTTACATGGCTGAATAAATACAAAAAATAGATGTGAATCCTCAAATGATATTTCTAAATGCTTATATTTTGCTTTTAAAATCCATAAGAAGGGCTGGGAAGGTGGCTCAGTGGTAGAGCACTTGCCTTGCATGAAGGAGGCCCTGGGTTTGATTCCTCAGCACCACATAAGCAAAAGAAAAAAAAGCCGGAAGTGGCGCTGTGGCCCAAGTGGTAGAGTGCTAGCCTTGAGCTGAAGAGATGAAGGACAGTGCCCAGGCCCAGAGTTCAGGCCTCACGACTGGACCCCCCCCCCCAAAAAAAAATCCATAAGAAAGTACAGAAGAAACTGAAAACTTCTACACGTACTCCACCCCCCACCTAACACAAACAGCCTTTGATAAAGACACTTCATGTTTTATTTTTTTTAACTTTATTTCTTTTAAAAATATTTTCCTTCTCAGGCAGGAGAAATTTCATATTTTAAAATCTGGGATTGGACCATTTTTTAAATGCAAAAACCTTTCATTAGTATTTCATATTAAGTAGTTTATTTTGTTGCTGGCAGGAATATTTTCAGTCTATTTGTAAGGAAGCAAGATTTTCCATCTGTTTAAATGGACTCATTTATTGCAATACAATTATTGGTTAATAATTTTTGCTTCTAGCAGTTAGTCAGGGCCTCATGCTTGCTCTGCAGTTACCTTATCCATTTTTGTTTGGTTATTTTTCTTCCTTTTCTCTTTTCCTTTCTCTTTTTCCTTTAACCTTTTTTTTTTTTTTTTTTTTTTTTACTTTTTCTTTCCTTCATGGTTTGTTTTTTAATTAGAAGCTCATTTTTATTCCTAAACAGCTAAGAAGGGAAATCCTTTGGTTTAGGCTTCAAATATAGGTGAAATGACAAATGTGTGCCATCTTGCCCAGCTTTTTACTGGTTGAGATAGGGGTTTTGTGAACTTTTTTGCCCTGTCCGGCCTTACACCAGGGTCCTCCTGGGGTTAGAGGAGTAAGTCACCAGTTCTGTCCCTTCTTTAGCCCTATAGCTCTTTATTTTGGCACGTCACTCTCCAGATTCTGTGATCTGCGACTAGACTTCAGCTTGTTTACTGTTGTGCCTTTGTGCGTGAGAAGTTTTCCTCTTCCACTCTTCAACTCTCTCTTTTGATTTTACACCATGACTATGATGTGTCTAGAAATGTATCTGTTGACTAAATATTTTATTAGGACCAGTCGTGGAGAGGTTGATCCTTTCCTGTGAAATATGGTAGTTTTTAAAATATAATTTTATTGTTATTACTAAAGTGTTGGACAGAGGGGTTACCATCCCATAAATCAGGTAATGAGTTCATTTCTTTTTTTTGGAAAATGTTACCCCTTCCCTCACTTTCCTCCAGTTTCCTCCTCCTGTCCCTGCCCACAAGTTATATAGCTTATTGAAATGTGGTAAAGTTTGAATCATAATTTTTACAAATGTTATTTTTCTCCCCCATTTTGTTTCTCCTTTGTTTCTGAGAGTCATTCTCTATGTGTTGGAAGGCTTGGTGATGTACATGTTCTTGTATTTGAACTCCATTCTCTAAAAGGATCTTTGTCTTTACCCTATTAAGGATCTATGATGTTAGATTTAAAATGTAAACATATGTGATTATACATAGAATCATGTATGTGTGAATGATTCTATGTATAATCATATGTATTCTATGTATAATATATGTTCATGTGGTATAGACAGGGGGGACATTTCATAACGTAACTCCTTTGAACTGTTAATTAACAGTTTACCAAATGAATATCATGAAGCTGAAATATACCTTCACTGGGGAGATTGAAGACTAAGAAGAGGCCTGTGTGGACAAATAGAAAGAGGAATGATATGTGAATGCAGTCGTAATACTTAATGTACATATGCGAAAATGGAACTAAGAAAGTTGGTAAGACAGATGATGGAAGAAATCACATTATTTTGGCTTCATCATCAAAATGTGCGTGTGTTTAGGTCCTTAGTTTTGAATTTGAGGGAGTAAAGTTATATATTCTGCTTGTTTTTTGGTGACATGTATAAAAGTTTTTTAAATTTTTATTATTATATAGAGGTGATGTATAGGGGGCTATAGTTACATAAGTCAGGTAAAGAGTACATTTTTTGTTTCTTTTTTGTCAGTCATGGGGCTTGAACTCAGGGCCTGTGTGCTATCCCTGAGCTTTTCTACTCAAGACTAGTGCTCTACCACTTTGAGCCATAGTGCTACTTCCAGTTTTCAGGCAGTTAATTGGAGGTGAGTCTCATAGACTTTCCTGCCCAGGCCAGGTTTGAACCACAATCCTCAGATCTCAGCCTCCTGACTAGCTAGGATTGCAAGTGTGAGCCACCAGTGCCTGGTACAAAAGTTTTTATAAAAGTTACTATAACCAACTATTCTTTTACTGATGATTTTGTTGGATTTTCTGTATAGATCATCTTTCAGATATTAAAAAATGCACACCTTTCTCTCCAAAATCACTACAACTTCTCTTCCCTTTTCTTTTTGTCTTGGTGCTTTAGCACTGACTCACTGTGTATGATTGGATAAAATGGTGAAAAGGAATTCTGGTGTGGTTTTTTTTTTTTTTTTGGTCTGTTGTGGGGCTTGAACTCTAGGCCTGGGTTCTGTTCTCAGCTCTTCAGCTCAAGGCTAGAGCTCTACCACTTAAGACACAGTACCACTTCTGGTTTTCTACTGGTTTATTGGAGATAAGAGTCTCACAGACTTTCTTCCCTGGGCTGGCTTTGAACTGTGATCTTCAGATCTCAGCCTCCTGAGTAGCTAGGATTACAGGCATGAACCACTGACACCGGGCTAGAAAAGGAGTTTCTCACCCTTCAGGGTTGTATTTGTCAGCTTTTTGTGATATTTATCAAGTTGAGGATGTAAATTATTATTTCTTATTATGCTGGAATTATATCCTTTAAATCATGAATGAATGTTAGAATTCTTCACATACTCTTTAAAAAATTTTGTTAAGGTGATGTACAAAGGGGTTACAGTTACATAAGGTAGTGAGTACATTTCTTGTTGAACATTGTTACCCCCTCCCTACATACTTTTTATGAGTGTTAATATAAGCAGGTGATTTTTTTCTATTTTGTTTTTGGTCTTCATCCTTACTGGGCAGATGCTGTACCAAATGAACCACACCCACAGCCAGAATTTTTATCTTTAAATGTTGATATGAGAAGTTTACATGAAACTGGTTTATGTGTCTAATGAGACTTTCATACCAGAGAGATTCAAGTTAGTTTTACTACTATTTTTATTGTTGTTATTATTTGCTAATTTGTTTTGCATCTTTTCTGTGAAATATTCTTGACTATCATTTTTCCTCCCCTTTTATCTGTTTTTGTATTGGTCTAAGGCTGGCCTAATGGAGTTAGGTTGTTGTTCTTCTGAGGGGGAACTCTGCTCAGAACAACAAAGTCAAAAAATACCTCTATGCCTTGGAAAAGTAGGTGAAACTAGATTACTATCTTTGAGAATGGCAGTGCTTGGTAGCACAGTGCTCACTAAGGAGAAGCCACTGTCCAGACTTGGCTAGTCATAATGTGAACCAGCCTACCTATAAAGCACTCTGTGGACGGCCTATTCACAAGCATCAATCTACTGTAGTTGAACCTTTCTCCAGGTAAGTGGCATGTGCATTTATGACAAGCAGAGCCTCACCAACACATTATTGGTTCCCATGCTGTAGATAGTAGTGGATCCATTGGCCTATGAACTTCTGTCATTCTAAGTACCCACCCCAGTGGCTATGACCCCAAAAGGACAAGAGGGTTAGCCTCCGCCCTTGAACATCCTTGGTTATACAAATGGGTCCATTAAGGGAATCCAAGGGTTTGCCTACTCCTGCCGTTATCACCTGCCACCCAAACTATCCTGCTTGAAGCAGGAGAAAACCAGAGCCGACAAAGGGCAGAACTATACAACTTGTGGTTCTGAACTGAGTTATGGCTGAGCTATAGCCCCTGGATGTGAAGCTGACAAAAAAACAGTGTGCCAAGACCAGACAATTTGGATAGCAATATGACAAGGAGAAAAGCATTCTCAACTGGGAAAGCTTCTCTGAGGAGCCACAATGGGGCACAAATATGACACTGGCAATTGGACCAGGTCCTCATTAATCTGATATAATATATTCTTTTATTAAGACCTCCACGCTTTGAAATATGTAGACAGAAGTTTTGAAAGAGTTCAAGTCCTTTACCAGACCTAATTGGCAGACATGCTCCTGTGGGGACATAAGATACACTTTAGAAAATGTTACAATGGTATGAAAAATAAGTAGCAAGATAGCCCCTAAAATACAGTGACTTGGTACCAGAAGTGTATGAGTGTTCCTTCATACCATTGTTTTTTTTTTACCTACATCAAGGAACTGACATTTTGTTAAACAGTAAATAGATCAACCTGCTTTGGCCATGTAAACACAACTGTGGCCTTCATTGAGGTTTCTTTAGCAAGAGAGCTAATCAAACTTCTACTACCAAAAGTTTTGAGATGCTAATGTGGCATATGGTTACTTACACTGTGTTCCAGTGACCAGGGCCCCCATTATGCAGGCCATGCTGCTCAGGACTCGTCCCAAGAACATGATGGATTGTGGCACTTTCATCTGTCATATCACTCCAGACACAGGAGTCAGTACCCATCTTGACTAGACGGACTGGCATACTTGAACTTGCATCAGTAGAAGTTCATATCCAGACAAGCATGACAAGCTGTCGTGCATACTACTTAGTAGCACCTGTGAACTTCTGGCCCTTTTCCTACAGCCCATCCTGCCACATCACGCCATACATCCAGAAGCTCTGCTGCCAAATCGGGCACATAGACAATGCTGCTGTACCCACACACCAGGTGGGGGACAATCCAGTGTGGAGTCAAGAGTCCCATTGCACCGGGGATGGGTCAGCTCATTGTTACCGCTGTGTGGGGAGACCCTGACCCTCCTTACTTGGTCTAGGTTAATCCTGTTGGCCTTTTGTGCATGTGCTTGTACTGCTGTCGTGAATTCTGTTTACAAGTTAAAGAAATGGCCTTCTGTCTGTCTATACAATACTAATCCCCAGGGAATATTATGCAAGATGGGCATACGTGGCACTTTACAGTAGGATACTTGATCCAAAATGTGCCTGACATTTTGATATAAACAAGATAAATTAGGCACATTCAGTTAGTTTGAAGGTCCTTTTGTCTTAAACTGCAATCATTCCTCTCCTTCTGACATAGGTTGTGGAGACCTAACTGGTATTATTGTCATGGGAGCTCTTTATATCTGCCTGCTACCCAATAATTTTTCCTCTCTCCCCAATTCTGTATCCATCTGCCCCTTATTCTTTGGGCTCATGGCATCTTGGTACTGGTTCCTGCACACTGGACCAGATTATTGTGGAAGAAATCCTTAAAAAAGTGATAGGCCTATCTCTTTTCTGGGATTGGATGTACTCCATAGTGAATAAAATGAGTGAGCTATTTTCTCACACATTTTTTATTTATAGAGCACATCTTAAAACAACATAGTGATAAATAACTTTTTCTTAAGTTGAAAATAACTTGTAAATATTATCTTGAAAATATTGTGTGATACAAGTAAATCCTTGTTAGATTTTTAATGTTTTCTATCCGGACATATTTTCAGATTTCCTGACAGGCCTCAGCTACCTTTTGTTTTTTTTTAAAAAAGTACACCAAAGCATGGTTTTCTCTCTGACCTTGACTATCTGTGTGTTCTGCTCTGAATGTGCCATCTCTTACTCAGCAGGTAAAAATACAGAGGATTTCTGGTTTGAATGGGCAGATTTCATTATTTTCAACTTTACAATGGTCTGAGAACACATCCCTAAAAATATTGTTTTTTCACATTCTGTACAGTATTCAACAAGATATATGAGCTCTTGAGCATGTTATTGGAAAAAGCTTTGAGAGATGTTTTGCATCTATAGCTAAGGTAAGTTACCCTATATTGTAGCACAAGGTAATTGAAGTTGAGTCTGGTAGGTTAGGCATGTTAAATAAAATTTCAAGTCATGAAGCATTTATTAGAATGTAACCCCATTTTAATATGAGGAGCATCTTACAGAGTGCTGGTATTAAAAGAAAATCCTTTAGAAGGGATTCCTCTTTCTCTCTCTTTCCACTGTCAATCACATTTCATTCAGAGGAATCATTGAAATGGACCTTGCAGCCCCTGACCATCTCTCCCTATTCTGTATTATTGTCAATTATTGTAACTAAACTTTACTTTCTTTTTATATCTTAATCTGGAAAACAAAAATGAATGAGAAACAATTTCCCTCTTAGCAAAATTGCAGATTTAATATGGATAAGAATCAAACATGATGTAGATGTGACTCTACAGTAGTTCTGACTTTGATGGAAATGTGGGCCAATATCATCCCTTTGGGACAGAATTTGTCATAACTTCTCCATGATGAAGATTGCAAACTCCTTGGTATCATGATTCTGTGGCATACAGAAAATCCTTGCTTTTGTCAAAGTAAAGTGGGAGACGGCACCCATACTGTCAAGAAAAACGTAAATGCCCGGCAACATGATGGAATGGCACAATCAGGTTATAATAAATTCAGTGAAACTAATTATCCTAGGAGAATTTTATCTCAATTCTACAGAGCCAAGAAAACCAAATTGTAGTAGAATTTACAGTGTGATTCCATTTACTAGCAAGTCAGAACAATACAAATCAAGAATAGTCTGTTACTTATTAATATAATTCTTTGGTGAAGACCAAAAAGTTTAAAAATATTACAGCTATTAGAGAGGGTCACATAGCCCCTTAAATAATGGAGACAATATATTTCATTCATTGGACACAGTGGATATGATTTCATGCATCTTTTCCAGAACTTTGTGTGGTATTTTGTTTGCTTTAACTGCAAACTCTTAATACAAAGCAAACAAAGCATGAGATAAAATTAACATAGCAAAACATGGTCAGCAGCGCTTCCTTCATTATTGAAAACATACAAAAGAGGGCAACAACAACAAACAATTGTAATGAGCCTTCTGTATTTTAGTGTCAGGACAATCTCTGAAGTCTTAACGATTACAAAACATTGAAGATATATGGAAACACAGACATTATTATTCACCTCTGGTGCCAGGGGCTACAGAAGATATGTGTGTGTGTGTGTGTGTGTGTGTGTGTGTGTGTGTGTGTGTGTGTGTGTGTGTGTGTGTGTGTATGCTTGTGGTGGTATGGGGCTTGAACTCAGGGCCTGGGCACTGTCCCTGAGCTTTTGTGCTCAAGGCCAGCACTCTACCACTTGAGCCACAACTCTACTTCTGGCTTTTTGTGATTAATTGGAGATCAGCATCTCACAGTCTTTCCTGCCCACGCTGGCTTAGAGCCTTCCTCCTCAGGTCTCAGCCTCCTAAGTAGCTAGGATTACAGATGTAAGCCACCAGAGCTTGGCTGGAGATAGTTATTATCCATTCATGTTTTTAATTTGATAATATAGACTGTATTGAATTTTTTTGTGCCAGTGCTAAGGCTTGAACTCAGGGCCTGGGCACTGTCCCTGAGCTCTTTTGCTCAAGGCTACCACTTGAGCCAAAGCTCCCCTTCCATTATTGTTTTTTTTTTTTAATTGGTTAACTGAAGATAATAGTCTCATGGACTTTTCCTTCCTGGGCTGGCTTTGAATCCATGATCCTCACATCTCAGCCTGCTGAGTAGCTAGAATTACAGGTATGGGCCCTCAAAATCTGGCCAGTATTGATGAATTTTTAATTCACATTTAAAAAATGTTTCTAAATAATTGAATATATCATGAAATACTAATGACTAATGATGCTTCAAAAGTTATTAGAGCAATTTCTGGTTTAATTTACAATCTACTTTTATGTTTTTCTCTATTCCAAAAGAACCAATAGCATATGAAAAATGAAATTTCAGAGCTCCCCCTTTTTGGAATATCCTGCTTCTACCAATGCCCCCTATCTGTGCTGTCCTTCCCAGTGAGGCAGCATCCTTAGTGTTTCCTCTTGTGGTATATGCAATTCAACTGATTATGTATTTTCTCCCTTTCTGTGTGGTTATGCTTTCCCCTGCTGTTATGAGAAGGGTAATTCCCAGTTACTGTGAATTGTACTGACTTGTAATTTTTTTCCAGGTTCTGGGACTTGAACTCAGGGCCTGAGCATTTTAGCATTTTTTCTCGTCTGTTGCTCTACCACTTGAGCCACAGTTCCACTTCTAGTTTTGTTTTTGTTTTTTGATGGTTACTTGTAGATAAGAGTCTCACGGACTTTTCTGCCTGGCTAGCTGTGAACTATGATCCTCCTATCTCAGCCTATTAAGTAGCTAGGATTACAGGCGTGAGCCACTGGAGCCCAGCTCTAGCTTCTCTTTCATTGCTAAAGAGGCAGTGGACAGTTTACTGTGTCGCTGGATTTCCTGCAGAAGGGATCTACCTTTGGTTGTGCTCTCCAGGAACAATGTGCCTTAAATTACTGAAAAGTTTCATTTAAGTGCTGTTTTGCTTCCAACCTACCTCAGACTTGACATAGCCTTTTGCTTAGATGATGTTGTTGTTGATATTTTGGTGGGGGAAGGGTTGCTGATTAGCTACTACATTCTCTCAGGGATAAATGGTATGGCACTTAGCTCCACTGATAAAATTCCTTCCTGAGCGTGGAAGGATGTATCATGCATGAAGAAAATTATAGAAAATTTGCCAGCTCTTTTCTCCTGTTCTAGTGGAGAAGGGGAAATCCTTGGCTGCCAGCCCACGATATTCATCAATACTCAGACAGTGGAGCTAAACGGAGAAGGCAAAATTTAGTATATGTATGTATATGTGTATGTATGTGTGTATGTGTGTATGTATGTGTATGTATGTATATGTATATGTGTATGTATATGTGTATGCATGTGTGCGTATATGTATGTATATGTGTATGTGTATGTGTATATGTATGTGTATATGCATATGTATAACCAGGGTTTGACCTCAGGGACTCATGCTTCCCAGGCAAATGCTCCATTACTTGAGCTAAATTCCTAGCCCTTTTTCACTTGCATTATTTTTCAACTAGGGTTTCACTTTTTGCCTGGCTCAGGCTGGTGAGACCTTTATTTGTATTTTCATAGTTGTTAGGACGACAGACATGAGCCAGTGCATCCAATTCTTTATTGGTTGACATGGGGGCTCACACACTTTTTGAGCTGGCCTCAAATTGCTATCCTCCTGAGCTAAAGTAGTTGTGAGCCACTATACTCAACTTTTATGTAAAATTTTACGTCCTGCAACATCACCAAAAGTATCTTTCAAATCTGGGCTATTTTATTTTGGGGAACTCTTTAGGGTCTATTTAAAATTATTTTGTCAGGTACCAGTGGCTCACGAGTGTTGTCCTAGCTACTCACAAGGCTGAGATCTGAGGACTCTGGTTCGAGGCCAGCCCAGGCAGGAAAATCCGCGAGACTTTTATCTCTAATAAACTGCTCAGAAAGAACTAGAAGTGGAGCTGTGGCTCAGTGGTAGAGCACTAGCTCTGAGCAAAAATAAGCTCGGGGGGGGGGAGGGAAGGTGAACAAGTGCAGTGGTGGAATTCACTGGACTCTGATGAAAGTGAACTATACAACTCCTGGAGAAGATGGGAGGGAGAGATTGGTGAGAGTGAGGAAGGAGAAGACACCGTACTAAAGGAAATGTACTCACTGCCTAATTAATGTAATTGTAATCCCTCTGAACCTCACTCCTATAATACCAATACAGTAAATTAATAATAATAAAAATTTGGAAGTAATTGTGCCAGATAACCTGTTGTCCCCCTTTGTATAGTATCACATTGCTCCCTAGTGACATCTGCTGGAGAAAATGGCAAAGTAACTTCTGTACAACACCTTTCCAATAAAATAAAATTACAGCCCCGCACCGGTGGCTCACGCCTGTAATCCTAGCTACACAGGAGGCTGAGACCTGAGGATCACAGTTCAAAGCCAGCCTGGGCAGGAAAGTCTGTGAGACTCCTATCTCCAATAAACCACCAGAAAACCAGAAATGGTGCTGTGCTCAAGTGGTAGAGCGCTCGCCTTGAGCTGAAGAGCTGAGGGACAGTGCTGAGGCCCAGAGTTCAAGCCCCACAACTGACAAAAAACAAACAAAAAAAAACATTATAAATACAAGTTATATTAAGTGAAGTAAGCCAGGTCCAAATAAACATAGGTCTTATGGCTTCCCTTATTTGCAATAACTAGTACATATCTAGGACAAGCAAAAAAAGGTCAAAACTATGTACATATGACTATATAAGATGATGCTAAATGAAATGAACCCAAGACAGGGACTCAAGTGGTTTTGATCTTTCTTACTATTGTTTTTAACATACTGCACTATGTAATTCTTTTGTTTCTTTTGTATGTTCTTCCCCCAAGGTATAACCCCTGTTTTCACTGTATCTGATTCTGGTGTATGGCATCTTGTATATACATTTTTCCAATTTGGGGAGGGAGAAGAGATATAACAAAATGGTTAAATAACTATACAGGTTGAATCATTGTAGCAATGAGATATACAAGACACTATGTTGAAAATGAACTTTACAACTTGGGGGAGGGAAGGAGGAGTTGGGGTGGTGGGAGAGAAAGGATGGTAGGGAAAAAACAAAGGAGGAGGCAACAATGCTTGATAGGAAATGTACTTGTTCCCCTACTCATATAACTGTAACCCCTCTGTACAGTATTTTTACAATAAAATATATATGAAAAAAAGAAGTCAGAATGGCAAAAAAAAAAAAAAAAACAGCAAGAAAAATAAAACCACTTGTGTCCCTATCTTGGGGTTTGATTTCTTTTGTATGTTCTTCCCCCATAGTATAAACCCTGTTTTCACTGTATTTCATTCTGGTGCCCTGAATCATGTATATGCATTTTTCTAATTTGGGGAGGGGAAAGGAAATAATAAAATGCTGAAATAAGGATACAGGTTGACCCATTGTAACAATGAGATATACACTATGTTGAAAATGAACTTTACAACTTTGAGGGGGGAGGGAGGAGTTGGGAGAGGTGGGGAGGAAAGGGATGATTGGGGAAAAACAAGGAGGAGGTAACACTGCTCGATAGGAAATGTACTCATTACCCTACTCATGTAACTATAACCCCTTTGTACAGTATTTTTATAATAAAAATATATATACAAAAAACAAAACAGAAAAAAAGCAGCTCAGGGACCCAGGGACAGCTCCCAGGCAGAGATAAAGCCCTAGGGCCAAAACACACACACACACACACACACACACACACACACACACACACACGCTATTTTATTAGCATATAATATTTGTACAAGAGGAATCTCATTGTGAAATTCTCATAGATTCATATAATGTACCATATCAATCTCGCTCTCTCTGACCCCTTTCCCCCGCTTCTTCATTGTCTAACTTTCATATATGCATGAAAGCGCTTGGACCATGTTCCTCTCCTGTACCCTCTTTGCCCACTGAAATCACAGATCTTCTTGTATTTTCCTGTCATGTATTTTTTAGCATATGTCAATTGTACCATGGTGTTTCACCATGGTATATTACACGCACATATATTTCAATCAGACTCCTTCTACATCTGTGTTTAATAGCTTTTAATCACTAATCCTTATTCCATCTGCATGCCTGGATGCACTGAATTTTGATATGACTTTCCCTCCATCATTCTATTTTCCTGACTTTTGTGTGTTTATTTTCTTTCCTGATACATTGTCAAAGTGTTTAACTCCTGGGTGTTTTGGGTGGACTGTTTAGGGGCTCTTGAGAATAACCTCTTATCATTTGCACATATGGATCATTTGACCAGTTTCGAATCATTTGCACTCGAATCCATTTTATTTCTTTCCCTTGCCTTATTGTTCTAGTTAGGATCCCAGTACTTATTTTGAATACAGATAGTGGCAGTGGATAATTCTCATTTCTGATTTTACAGGAAATGTTTCCAGTTTTCTCCTGTTTTGTATGATGTCAGCTATATATTTGTGCTATTATAGCCTTTACTATATTGAAGTAAAAGTATAAGTGTGGGGAGACAGAGATAGAGGCACAGTTATTAGTGAGGAAAGAAAGGGAGAGAACATGATTTAAGATTGAATGATTAGAGGGAAAGAGGGAGAAAAATGAGGGAAGGGTAACAAGTTCAACAACAAATGTATTCACTACCTTACTTATGAACTGTAACCCCTCTGTACATCATCTTGACAATAAAATTAAAATTTAAAAAAACAGAAGAGAGCAACATGGAAGGGAAGACAATGGTTCAAAAAGAATTGTACTCATTACCTGGTTCATATAACTGTAACCCCTCTGTATATCAACCCTACTATACCAATAACGATGATGATGATGATTAAATGATGAAAGTCAAGTATCATGGTTCATATGTAATTATGGCCGAAGGAAAGGAAATACAGAGCTAAAATGAGGAGGAAGAGTACAAAGACACACCAGTTATATATGTGTGTGTGTGTGTGTGTGTATGTATGTATACAAGAAATCAATTCAAGCCAATAAAATATCAAAACAATCAGAACCAAACACTGACAAAAACAATTTTTTTTAATACCAGAATTATCAGGTGCTTTAGCAAGTGGCTGTCCTCCTACCCTCCTTCCCCCACTGTTTAAGCTTTCAAGTGAGCAGATGGTGGTCCATGTATAGACTTGGGAATCGAGTCTGCTTACGCTTGGTTTCCAGCATTGGGTCTGAGGATTCGGATACCTAAATACAATCTCCAGTGAAGGCTTCTACCTCTGTGCCCTCACCACCACCCCTCCATTCCATGCAGTCTCCCCTGTATTTGTGGCTTCTTTTTCTCCAAACCCCTGTTAACTCACTGTGTGATATCAGCTCTAGAGGTAGTCCTTTTACTTGCTGGAAAGTGTTAAACTGAGCGACTACTAATATGTTCTTAGAACTGTGACTGACTCACATCTGAAGGCACATTTCTCTTGGGTCTTCTATGGAGGCATGTCTATGGCTACTGCTTTGTTTTTTTTTCTGGATTCTCCATTGTGTTAGAGTCCATGTACTCTGCATTCCACATGGAGGCCTACAAGCCTCTGCTTCTGCTCACGTGGATCATGGACCTGTCTGCCAGCAAGTACCACTGCACTCTGTGGGGTTTTGATGGAATCAACACTCCACTTACTTTCTTCGCAGTTCTGCAGGGAATTGGGGCTGGGAATAGCTGCTGAATAGAGTGTGTTTATGATGAATGGCAGACAGTGTCACTCCCTCACCATCTGGCTGTGAATCTGTCTTGGGTCATCTTAAGCTGCTATAAAAACTACCATAGATGGGGTGGTTAAAGGTCCAAAATCATGATGGCTGATTGTGCTAAGCACTCACTTTTTAGACTTCAGATGGCTAATGTCTTCTAATCTTCTTATATGGGAAACATATGAGAGAGAGTATAAAGGGAAAAAGAAATGGAGAGGGAAATTTCACAGGGAAAGAAGAGGTACATTTTCTGTTAGTGGAACCATTGCTCATAAAGTGTTCGTAGGAACCGATCCCCCCAGTAGAGCTAAGAAGAATGTGGCATTGGTACCATTTGATTACAAAAGTTGGGCAAAATTATAGTCTCTCATTAGAGGTTGGCAGCATATATTCAAGCTTAAAACTTGTGGGCCTCTAACTGTGGATTACCACAGTGAAGCTATTAAAAAGTCACAAAAAAGAAAGGAATTTTGTAGGTCTACATGGGAAATCTGTAGTTGTTCTGTTCAAAAGACCAAAATTTCTCCAGCTGCTGCTCTAGCAGAGAACCCCATTTAGGGGCAATACTGTCAGCATCTGAGCACCTCAAGCTTCAGGGGGCCACCGCCCCTCCAGGGGGATAAGGAAGGGTGGCTGTGGAGTTTCTCTGTGGGAAGCAGGGAGGTGCCAGTGGCTTGTGTGTGGGATCTCAGGAGGAAGGTAAGGTGTGTCTGCGTGGGGATCCTCTGTGGGGTGTTGGTGGCTGTGAAATGTCTCTATGTGTGGTCTCCACAGGAAGAGATCTCTGTGGGGGTGCTGGAGGAGGTCTCTCTGAAAGATCTCTGCCAGCACTCTGAGGAATGGAGCAAATCTCTCTGTGTTGTTTCTCAGTAATTGTGTAGAGAACTCTGTGGAATGTCTATACACTCTTGGTGGGGGGGGGGGATGTTTCCATGGGGACAATATGAATTTTCTGTGAGGGAGCTTTTTAAGGTCTCCCCGAAAGTCACCATCCCAAGTGACTGGTCTCAGTGGGAGCTAAGTCTACAGTGTGCCTATGTAAGTCTCTGTGAGGTCTCTGCGCATGCTCTGTGCGGAGGTTGTTTTGAAAGAGATTGTCTGAGAAATCCCTTCAGGGTCGGGGGTTGAGTCAGTGAGACAAGACATGTGTGTACTGTGTCCAAGGGAGGTCACTGTGTGGGGGTCATCTTCCAGGGGTTGCTGTGTGGGTCTGTGGGAGTCGGAGGTGGGAGTCTCCATAGTGAGCTCTGTGTGGGTCTCTGCCACAGGTCAGGGGAGTTCTCTCAGTCCTCAGGTCCATAGTCTCCATAGCACTCATGTGGGACAGTGGGCAGCAGCAGAACACACTGCTGCTGACCGGTCCACCAGCTTTTCTGTCTATGCCACTTTTACCCTAGTGATCCCTGAGAGCCCTGCCCAGCTCCTACACACCAAGACACTGCTACTTGTTTTCCTGAGATAACCCAGCCATGCAGCCTTAGGGCCTTGGAGGCTCACTTACTGTTTGACCCACCCTGGAGGGGTTCTTTTCAGAGCTAAAAGGTGAAGACGACTTGCAGACATCTTACATATACTATTAGGCTATAAATTTCCCTTGCTTCAAGGCTTTGCTTCCATTGTAGTCTGCGTCTTAGCAAAAGGGCCTTCTCCAAGTTTGTGATCTAGACAGAAGAGCAAGGGAACCTTAGAGCCGGTATGAATGGGTCAGACCCTGAGGTCTGACCTTCTATCCATGTGTATCCCCATACCACTCATCCTCCTCCCGTAGCTCTTCACATCCCCCACTGGGCCCACGATGTCCTACCATTGGCTGGTCACTACACACAGAGTTCTGTCCAGAGGGAACAGCCGTTGACCAAGATCTGGGACAACACATTCTTCAGCAGCCATCCCAAAGCTCCAAGGCAGACATAGGCACAGTGGAAAATTTCATACTGGTTTCTGCTCTAGAGAGTGAGAAAAACAAAGGTTATCATGGGCAAGGGTAACATGCCCCCCCCACCCCAGCCACTGTCCTGTGGCTACCCCACATCCATTGACAGAATTTGATAGCTTTCATGGTGGTCACTGCTCTAAAGAGGGAGGAAGGCAGGGGTGGTATGAGTGATGCTGCCATGCCATCCTTGCTGAGACAGATCTAAAGCTGGCAGTGTTCACCCCAGCTGCTATTAAGGAGAGCAGGGTGCTCTCTGGGCAGACATTGCTATTCACCAGGAAATCTAGGGGCATAGTTCTTCCTTCCTGAGTCCAGGATTGCCACAACTACCCTCCCAACATTCCTACACCCTGTTCGTGACATATGAAGGTATTGGGCCCTCTAGTGCCTCTGTACACTTACCCCCACACTGGAACCCAGTTCACTGTAGAGATAGAACAGCAGGAAAGCCAGATTGAACCAGACTCTGGAGTGGGTCATCCTAGTTTGCCTCATCCTGACAACTTCTAAAGGCTTTCGGTAGTCTTATTTCTGTAGACTCGTAAGGTACAAGAAGGGATCTGCTAGGGGGACGAGTCATTAGTACCACTGTCCCCCTTGTGTGTGCTCCTCTTTGTAAAAGCTGTTTGTGAAGAGGATCAGGTGCTGATCTTCTTTACTCCCAGCCTGGTGTGTAAAGAAGTCCTTCCCTCAAATGCAATGCAACAGACTCACTGGGTGAGAAGCCATCAGGACATGGAGATTGTGCACACACGGGAAAAGACAAGAAAACGTTTTTTTTTTTTTTGGTTGGTTTTTGGGGTTTTTTTTTGTCAGCCGTGGGGATTGAACTCTGGGCCTGGGCACTGTCCCTCAGCTCTTCAGCTCAAGGCAAGTGCTCTACCACTTGAGCCACAATGCCATTTCCAGTTTTCTGGTGTCTTATTGAAGATAAGAGTCTCAAAGACTTTCCTGCCCAGAATATTTTTTTTTAATGACAACATGTTGGGTAATGGTGAAGGTTGATTGTGACTCCTGTCTCCTGACCTCCCCTGGAAGGGACAGCATGGGACACAGACTGATGCTTATCTTGTCACAAAGATCACAAAGGCTATGACCTTTGTGACCAACCTGATGACTGTAGCCCATTTGTTTCATCACTGGACTTTGCTCTCGGTCAGGGGAAGGCTTATGGTAGTACAAATGTCTGCCAGGTAGGGCTTGAGGTTCATGGCAAAGTCAAAGAACTATGATGGATGAGCTTCGTTTCTGATAAAAGTGAGGCAGAGTTTCCCACAATGGTACCTATATTTCTGATGATTGCAGGAGGAGGCAGCCACAAAACTTGGGAGGTCCTTCTCTCTGCAGTTTTTTGTCCTGCATATCTGTGGGGTCTCCCACAGTCCTTTTCCTCATTAAGTGGTTGAAACATCTTTTCCCAATGCCTTCCCGGAACCTTAATTCTGTTATTCTAGGCGCCCTTTTGTTCCTGGTTTTACACATCAGTGTGGACGTCTTTGACGAAAGGCAGTGGCCAAGTCTTGAGACTAGTGATCTCCAATTCCACCCCAACTTTGCCGTTAACCTCCCTAACCACCCATATTTTCAGATATGCATCTCCTGGCTACTTTTTGTTTTTGTGGTACTAGGGTCTAAGTCAGAGACATGCACTTTATTTTTTTTTTATTGTGAAAATACTGTACAGAGGGGTTACAATTACATGGGCAAGATAATGAGTACATTTCTTATCAAGCATTGTAGCCTCCTCCTTTGTTTCCCCTTCCCATCCCTTCCCATGCTCCCCCCCCCTCCCGCTCCCCACCCAATCCTCCCCGTTTCACCCCACCACCAAAGTTGTAAAGGTCACTTTCGACATAAAGACTTGTACATTTCATTGTTGCAATGGGTCCACCTGTATCCCTATTTAAACGATTTGTTTTTCCCCTTCCCGTCCACAAATTATACTGACATCAAATACAGTGAAAACGGGTTATACTGTGGGGGAGGGACATACAATGCAACAAAGAAATAATCTTATAAATGTGTTAGAAACAATCGCATGAAAGAAAAAAAACATTTGAATACATATTTTATGGTTCATTTCCCTAACATCACCTTATCTGACCTTTTCTGCTTGACTCAGACATACACTAGATATTGCAAATAAGGGAAACCATGGGACCTATGTTTCTTTGGGCCTGGCTTACTTCACCTAATATAATTTTTCCAAGCCTTTCCATTTCCTAACAAATTGGGCAATGTCATTCTTTCTGATGGAGGCATAGAATTCCATTGTGTATATATACTACATTTTCTTGATCCATTCATCTACTGAGGGGCATCTGGGTTGGTTCCATATCTTAGCTATAGTAAATAGTGCTGCAATAAAAATAGTCGTGCTGGTAGCTTTAGTGTGGTCTTGTTTGTAAACATTTGGGTAAATGCCCAAAAGTGGGATTGCTGGGTCATAGGGGAGCTCTATGTGGAGTCTTTTGATGAACCTCCATACTACTTTCCAAAGTGGTTGAACAAGTTTACACTCCCACCAACAATGTAGTAAGGTTCCCTTCTGTGCATCCCCTCCAGCATCTGTTGTTACTAGATTTCTTGATTTTAGCCATTCTAACTGGAGTGAGGTGGTATCTCAATGTCGTTTTGATTTGCATTTCTTTTATGACTAGGGAGGTTGAGCATTTCTTCGTATGTCTATTGGCTATCTTTCTTTCCTCTTCAGAGAAGTTTCTCTTTAAATCTTTAGCCCACTTATTTATTGGGCAGTTGTTTCTTTGAAAATTTGTATTTTGGGGATTTAATTTTTTGAGTTCCAAATATATTTTAGATATGAGACCCTTGTCCATTGTATGGCTAGTGAAGATCTTCTCCCAATCCATAGGTTTTCTATTGATCTTGCTAGCTATGTCCTTTGCCATGCAGAAGCTCTGCAGCGTCATGCAATCCCATTTGTCCAACCTTTCTTTGATTTGTTGTGTTTCTCGGTCTCTATTAAGAAAATTTCGGCCTGTGCCAAGGAGACCTAGGGTTTCCCCTATCCCATCCTGTAATGTTTTCAGAGTGTCTGCTTTGACTCCGAGATCTTTGATCATTTGGAGTTGATTCTGGTGCAGGTTGATATATAAGGATCTAACTTTAGTTTTCTACAAGTAGTTAACCAATTTTTCCAGCACCATTTACTGAAGAGGCTGAGACATGCACTTTATAGGCACTCTGACCCTTGAGAAATACCTACCACTTTACACCTTCAGATTGACACTAATGATTTGGGGGTTTTCAATCACGATTTTATATACAAACTCAATATCTTGTGTGGTTAAGCCATTATCTGCTTTGTTTTTTCATAGAAATTCTAGAGAAGTGTTGTATCTTTTACCAGTACTAAGAGACATTGATATTGTCAGGTCGACATACATGAGAGTTTTTAACCACATTGGCTCCAATGGGCACTTCCCCAAGGGGTGTCATGGCTGGAGTCAGCCTCACCTAAACTTCAGGGCTGCCCTACTCTGCCAGATACTGCTCAGGAAGCAGTGGATGGGGGGGCTTGAAAGTGGAAGCTCCTTTCTTGAGAACATTGGCACCCCTGACAGCCTATGGCTGCCCCCAGATCATTTCCCCCTCTGTCCTCTCTCTGGTTCTTCAGGTGAGGGAGAAACAAAGGGACTCTGCAGGGTAGTAACTGGCATTTTCTTTTCTACCTCTCCTGGACATTTCTGAGGATGTTCTTCCAGGAAATTGGGCGTCTTGCTAATGTAATTAGCCTCTTCAGCAATAGTGGGCTGTGGAGGAAAAGGCTAGCTATGGAAGTGGTGAGGGTAGAACCTCATGTTGGTTGAGATTACTTGGATCACAAGCCTGCAACTTCTAAGCCTGGTACCTTACAGAATCTGTAACATCAGTCAAGTTCTAGAATGGTGGAAGGAAAGCCCCTGGGACAGGTTCACCCTGCATCACTGAGCCTTGTAGAAAGTTATGCCCATAGATTTTTGAGTGGATGTTCGATTTGGGAGAAGCATGGGTAGAAGCAAAGCAGACTAATGTTTCTCTCTCTCTCTCTCTCTCTCTCTCTCTCTCACACACACACACACACACACACACACACACACACACACACACAGATCATGCCCTAATTATTCTACAGCAAATTCATACTCAACTGGACTTGCAGAACCTTTATGTGTGTGCAGGTGCGCACATGTGCGTGCATGCGTGTGTGTGTGTGTGTGTGTGTGTGTGTGTGTGTGTGTGTGTGTGTGTGTGGATACTGGGGATGGAATTCGGAACTTGAGTCTAACTCTTAGCTTTTTTGCTCAAGGCTGATTCTGTACCACTTAAGCCATATCTTTACTTCTGTTTTTTTTTGTTTTTTGTTTTTGGTGCTAAATTTGAGATAAAGAGTCTTGCAGATTTTCCGGCTGACTTCGAATGGTAATCCTGATATCTCAACCTTTTGAGTAGCTAGGATTAGAGGTGTGAGCTACTGGTGCCATCCCAGTTGTTTTTTATATCTGATATCCTAGGTGACGTCCTCATTGTCATCCAGAATTTGTTGAATTCCCTTTATTGTGTTCCAAACTTCACTGAGTTGCTTCCTGAGCTCCAGAGTGGTTTCCTTGGTCCCTCATCAAGCCTTGTTCTAGGTCCTTGCTTGGGTCACCTGCTTTTGAAATCACTAGACCTAGAACATGTTCATCCCATCTTCTATACACCCTTGCTAGCTATACAAGCCAGTACAGAAGGAAGGCTAAGCCAATGTTTGTCCTGAACCTGCAACTCACACTTCCTTGGGAATTTTCTTAGATGTTATATAAATCACTAGATTCTAGGAGTCTGGGGGAAGGGCAATGCTGCTATTTATATATGGTGATCTTGACTCTCTTGCTCCTTCTTGAGCTGCTAGAGTTTGGGTTTAATACAATTCCTAGCAAAAATAGAGACAGACCTGTCAGTCAGGAAGGCCAGTCTGTCCTCCAGCATGTTGACAGTCAGCTGTCATAAGAGTTCTTGAGATTTGTGGAGTTAGAAGCTAAAGCCTTCCTCCATTTCAGTTGTCTCTGCAAGGCACCCATTCCAGGTAGAAGTTCTTGCTTGGGATGAAACCTGTCCCTTCTGCTGGGATAGAGGGCAAAATATTCTACGTACTCCAATCAGGGATGGAGAATATGATACTTAGTTTGGGAGAAAGCATGGGTGGTGGGCCTGTGTCTTGACCTGAGTCACTTTATGGAAACAAATTTTATTTTGGGTTATGTTTTGTTGTTTGCTAAAATTCAGCTTGGTCTGACTTCTTTGATAAGAGCTATCTATCCCTAGGAAATCTATAAAGCTCCCTCACCCTGAGGTTGAACTGGGAAAGTGTTACAGATTCTGTTGCAGGAAACATCCTTCAGTGATACAAAACATACCTATGGAGTCAAGCAGTGACATCTGGAGATGTGTTGTACAGAGAGGCCAGCTCCGTAAAGATGGGTGCACTTCTCCTATGCAAGGTCCCTGAAGACATGTTGAAGTTCCGCTCAGAACCTGGAAGGATATAGCTTTCACTCTGCATTCTTGTAAATCCAAATATCATTTTGAATAAGGCAGAAAGAAACAGAATTCTGATCACCCCTGCAAGATGCTAAGCCACCCAAAACACGATATTGAGTTTAGTACAGTCTGGATCTAGACCTAAGTCTATAATCCCAGGGTAATTGTATATGGCACTGAAAAGTCTTCCATGACCTTCCTTTCCTGAGGACTGGTGACACTGAAAATGTGTTGCTGTTGTTTTTCTGTTTGCCTCTTTTTATAGCTTAGGCTATGCAGAGGTCCATGGACATTCTTAAGATTGGAGAAGGAAGGAATGTGAGAAGATTAAAGCAGATGACTTTCCCCTTCCACCAGATGAATCCACATCAACATCCACCCAAGCCAGTTCTGTTGTTTTGGGACCTCCTTTGTATCTTAATATCTTCTGACCAAAGTTAAATGTTCTTTCCCAATCTGAGTATCTTTCAATTAGAGTAAAATATAAAATTTTATATTAGTAGCTATAAGGAAGTGGAAAAGAAGTAATTTATGAGACCTTTGTTTATAAGATAGTCTCTAAAATACTCAGCCATTAATTGCACTAAAAGCATGCAGTGCTTTCCTTTCACTAACAACCTATCATGTTTTGAAGAAAAATAGCAATGACTCAATATTGCAAAGGTTGATCATTTCAAGGTAGAAACAAATCACTTTGGGTTTTAAATAATTTCATTCTGAAATTACACTTTCCATAAATTGAATGACAGCAATCCCATATACTAGGTCTCCAGTGGGGTCTCCACTGTAGATGGGTATTGTTGCTTTACAGCCTATGATTTCAGCATCTGAGGTACGAGCACAGTGGTCCTTCTGTCTAGAAAGTACTTAGGCAAGCATTGTGGGGAAGCAGATAAAGACAAATCTTCTTTATGCTACTTCTAGTCAATTTTCAGACCTCTGGTGAGACCATGTCTCTTGTCACTACATCTGCACTGAGGTCCCATGACTGATGGTACTGAATGCTGGAAGGCAGCAATATCAAAAATGCCATTGAATTTGCCTGCTACAGGGTTTCCCGTAGGCAGCAAGAATATGGACACAAAAGATGACCAATGCAAGCCAAATGTAGAATGCAATACAATGAAACCCTTATGTGACTTACTGTGAATATAGTTTTCTGCTTGTTTAAGTAAATTTAGAGTACAAAGTTACTCAAGAACATTAAGAAAAAAAATGAAGATGATTATTACAGCTTGTTAATTCAAATGCAAATTTTTATCATTCTTAAGAGAAATATTAACTGCCTGTTAACTTTAGAAAATGTCAATATGTGGATAAAAATAACCTAAAAGGTAAAATCCATTTTTTCTAGAAATTTACATTTTATGCTAAATTTTTCAAGCAGATAGATTTTACAAAGTAACACCTCTATCAGTTTTGAAAATTGTATTTAGAATTTTGAAATGCTATCTTCTTAACAATTTGTATTTCTCAAAATAAAAAAGTAAGAGCATACTGTATCAGAGTCATTTTCTAAATGTGTATCTGGCCCACAGTCTCACACATCAAACAGGAACTCTAGAAGAACCACAAAGAACATTTCAAAAACAAATCCCAGGAACACTGAATTTTATATAGAATGATAATAATAACCCATTTCCGGGGGGAGGATGGGAAGGGATGGGAAGGGGAAACAAAGGAGGAGGCTACAATGCTTGATAAGAAATGTACTCATCATCTTACCCATGTCATTGTAACCCCTCTGTACAGTATTTTCACAATAACAATTAAAAAAATAACCCATTTCTATTTCTACATTAACCAGCTTTTTCATTAGAGAGCTCCTATAAAAATATGGTGGCAAGTCAAAGGTCATGACATCCAGCCTCTTGGATACTGCTTCTTTCCTCCTGGTCCCTGGAAATTCCGGAGCTTGCCCATGTATCACCAACTAGTCCACTCTGGGCCCTTTGTAGACTCTTCTTTCACATTTAGTGCTAGTGGTTTTCCAAGAAATAGTTTTTGTAGGCTAGGGATAGATATCTCAAATGGTAGCGCCTTCTGTGGTCTTTTAATTCCTTCAGTCTTCGAATGACAGACTCGACGGTGACAGCAGAAGAGGTGCTGTAGGTCCAGGCACCGCCAGCTACTCTCTTCATGCAGGAACCACAGTGCCAGGTCCCCGCAGCTCCCCTCCTCACCTGGATTTGCCACAGAAGGAGCAGGTGTGCTTGGCATGCTTGGCGTGCTGGCTGATTTTGCATTTTCTTCATCAGCTTCTAGAGAGGCACCATATTTTATTTACTGACAATGCTGACCTTCATGGTGCATTTGGCCATATTGCCACAAGTCGGGCCCTGAGTGTTTACTGTTTTGTTTTTGTTTTTAATTTAAGACAGATTCTTTTTTTATTTTTATGTTTTTAATTGTAGAAAATAGTATACAGAGGGGTTACAGTTACATGAGTAAGGTAATGAGTACATTTCCTATGGAGCATTCTTTTTTTCTTAATTTTAATTTTTTTTTATTGTGAGAATACCATACAGAGGAGTTATAATTACGTGGGCAAGATAATGAGTACATTTCTTACCAAGCATTGTAGCCTCCTCTTTGTTTCCCCTTCCCATCCCTTCCCATACTCCCCCTACCCGATCCTCCCCCCACCCCCTACCAAAGTTATAAAGT
The DNA here is from genome assembly GCF_019054845.1 of Dipodomys spectabilis. Lineage (NCBI taxonomy): Eukaryota > Metazoa > Chordata > Mammalia > Rodentia > Heteromyidae > Dipodomys > Dipodomys spectabilis. The sequence continues at coordinate 16,647,485 of NW_024870775.1, forward strand.
TTGTTTTTCGACATAATGACTTGTACATCTCATTGTTGCAATGTGTCCACCTGTATCCCTAGTTAAATGATTTGTTTTTTTTTCCCTTCCCCTCCACAAATTATACCAACATCAAATACTGCAAAAGCAGGAGTTATACCGTGGGGGAGGGACATACAAAGCAACAAAGAAATCAATTTATAAATATGTTAGAAACAATTGCATGAAAGGAAAAAAACAAAAAAAATTTGAATACTTATCTTGGGGTTCATTCCCCTAACATCAACTTATCTGACCTTTTCTGCTTGGCTCAGACATATACTAGTTATTGAAAATAAGGGAAACCATGGGACCTATGTTTCTTTGGGCTTGGCTTACTTCACTTAATATAATTTGTTCCAAGTCTTTCCATTTCCTAACAAATGGAGCAATATCATTCTTTCTGATGTAGGCATAGAATTCCATTGTGCGTATATGCCACATTTTCTTGATCTATTCATCTATTGCGGGGCATCTGGGTTTTTTCCATATCTTAGCTATGGTAAATAATGCTGCAATAAACATAGTTCTGCTGGTAGCTTTGGTGTGGTCTTGTTTGTGATCATTTGGGTAAATGCCCCAAAGTGGGATCAAAACAGTTTGGTACTGGCACAAGAACAGACCCCAGGACCAATGGAATAGAATTGAAAACCCAGAAATTAACCTAAAGACCTATAGCCATCTAATCTTTGATAAGGGAGCTAAAAAATAGAATGAAAGAAAGACAGCCTCTTCAGTAAATGGTGCTGGCAAAATTGGTTAACTACTTGTAGAATACTAAAGCTAGATCCTTATATATCACCCTGCACCAGAATCAACTCCAAATGGATCAAAGACCTCGGAGTCAAAGCAGACACTCTGAAAACATTACAGGATGGAATAGGAGAAACCCTAGATCTTCTTGGCACAGGCCGAAATTTTCTTAATAAAGACCGAGAAATACAACAAATCAAAGAAAGGTTGGACAAATGGGATTGCATGAAGCTGCAGAGCTTCTTCATGGCAAAGGACATAGCTAGCAAGATCAATAGAAAGCCCACGGATTGGGAGAAGGTCTTCACTAGCCATACAACAGACAAGGGTCTCATATCTAAAATATACCTCAAAAAAATAAAATAAAATATAACTCGTACTTAAAAAATTATATCCCCCAAAAACAAATTTTCAAAGAAACAACTGCCCAATAAATAAGTGGGCTAAAAACTTAAAGAGAAACTTCTCTGAAGAGGAAAGAAGGATGGCCAATAGATACATGAAGAAATGCTCAACCTCCCTAGCCATAAAAGAAATGCAAATCAAAACAACATTGAGATACCACCTCACCCCAGTTAGAATGGCTATAATCAAGAACTCTAATAACAACAGATGCTGGAGGGGATGTGGACAGAAGGGAACCTTACTGCATTGTTGGTGGGAGTGTAAACTTGTTCAACCACTTTGGAAAGCAGTATGGAGGTTCCTCAAAAGACACCACATAGAGCTCCCCTATGACCTAGGAGAGATTCTTGTACATGCTTAACATAAATAATTGAGAAACGTTACTTTCATAATGATATAATTGGTCAAATTTTAAAAGAATAATTCTATAAATCTACATACAAATTCTTTCTATAAATCTATATAAATTCTATAAATCTATACATGCATAAATTAAATGAAGGAATAAAAGAAAAAATATGGGCACAAATAGAAAATACAAGGTATGGTCTGAGTTGTAACTGGTTAATCCACATATTCTGTGTTGAAATGGTGAAGTACTTTAAAATCACAAGACATAATTTTAAATTATTTTGGTATTGGCAAGATTAGAAATTGGCTTAATGTCATCTGCATACCACCTATAGTCCAATTACTTTCTCATCTGCTTCAGGTACTGAGTATGTGTCTGTGATCAGTTATTGTACATGAACTTCTTAGCAAAAGTTAGGAAATATATGTGGGACAATTCTAATTCTTAATAGTATCTCTGGAAGCCCAATGATTAATAAATAAAATATCAAGGGAGTGAGAAGAGGCCACTCTCTGAAAATTAAAAATTCTATAACACAGAGAAAGAGCATTTTCACCATTCATCATGGCAAGGTGTCCTCACTAGATCATGCTCAGAGTCTTCAAAACCAAAAACCTGTATAAGTCAGTTAGCATTAAAGTTATGTTTGTTATACAATATATATTTTACATGAGAATGATCTAAATTGTAATAATTAATATGTTCACCTGTGATGGTTAAGAGACATCAAATTATAATTAATCTCAGATCTTCAAAATATTTTTAAATGAGAGAAAACTCCTCAATTCCATAGTTAAACCATTATTTACAATAAAGCATTTACATGCAGCAGCATTAAATTTAAGTTGTATTTTTTTTGTTAGTCGTGGGGCCTGAACTCTGGGCCTGGGCACTGTCCCTCAGCTCTTCAGATCAAGGCTAGCACTACCATCTGAGCCACAGTGTCCAGGTGCTGAGGAATCGAACTCAGGGCCTCATGCATGTAAGGCAAGCACTCTACCACTGAGCCACCTTCCCAGCTCTAAGCTGTACTTTTTAAACTAGTTAATGTTTCATAGAAACTAAAATAAAGGGCTGGGAAGGTGGCTCAGTGGTAGAGTGCTTGCCTTGCATGCCTGAGGCCCTGGGTTCGATTCCTCAGCACCACATAAGCAAAAAGAAAAAAGCCGGAAGTGGCGCTGTGGCTCAAGTGGTAGAGTGCTAGCCTTGAGCTGAAGAGCTGAGGGACAGCACCCAGGCCCAGAGTTCAGGCCCCACGACTGGACCCAAAAAAAAAAAAAAAAAAAGAAACTAAAATAAATCTACCAGGTAAAAAGTACTGGAACATTTGAGTTTAAGTATATTAACTTATTCTATCAAACTGTTACTTGCTCATTAGGAAAATAACATTATTAGTAATACTAGAATGGAGTGGATGGATTGATACATCTTTAAAGACTAAGCCCATCCTCCGATGTAAAGATTAAAATGGATGAATGGGGCTGGGAAGGTGGCTCAGTGGTAAAGCGCTTGCCTTGCATGCATGAGGCCTGGGTTCAATTCCTCAGCACCCCATAAGCAAAAAGAAAAAAGCCAGAAGTGGCGCTGTGGCTCAAGTGGTAGAGCACTAGCCTTGAGCTGAAGAGCTGAGGGACAGCCGCCCAGCCCCAGAGTTCAGGCCCCACGACCGGACCCAAATAAATAAATAAATAAATAAAATGGATGAAAATCCAACAGCAGTCTTCAGGCTTCCTCCCACCGAGGTCCTGGGGAGATGACCAATTCCCCAGATCACAGAGGGTTTCTTTTTTAATTTTTTTTATTGAGATTAGATGATTGCATATACTTCACTGATTTCACAGTATTGTGGAATAGTGATAATTAAAGTCACAAACATTTTAACCCTCATGAGGCAAATTGGCATTATGGTCTATAAAATTTGTGAATTCTATGAGCTTTGACAATACAACTATTTTTTCTACATCAGGTGATATTTATGTATTTTTCTTTTGCTTAGGCAGACCATTGCTGCCTTTGGGTTGTTTAGTTCATTTTCATCTATGTCCAGTGCAGCTGATGGGCCCCTCTGTTGTATATTTTCCCATTTCCCTCTGATTCTGTGTCCTCCTCCTAGCTTCCCTCAGACACACACACACACACACACACACACATACACACACACATATATATATATATATATATACATATATATATATATATATACACACCATATATGTGGTCAAGAACATGGAGTCATTTAGCAATGATATGACAAAATGAGTGGCAGTCCTTTGTTCTTGAGTCCTGTTTACTTTGGCATATCTCCTTGCATTTAGCATCCACATATCAAGGAGACCATGTGCTGCTTGTCTCTGCTCTTGGTTTACCTCACTCAAAATCATTTGCTCTAGCTCCATCCATTTCCCTGCAAATGCCATTATTTTGTCCTTTCTAATGGCTACATAATATTCCATTGTATATAGGTACCACAATTTTTGGATCCATTCATCTGTAGTGGGGCATCTGGGTTGTCTCCATATCTTGGCTATTGTGAACAGGGCTGCAATAAACATGGAGGTGCATGTGTCTTTGGTTCCTGTTGCTCAGGGTAGATGCCTAGGAGTGGTATGGCTGGGTCATAGGGGAGGTCTATATTTAGCTTTCTGAGGTACCTCCAGACTGCTTTCCAAAATTATTGTATTAGTGCACATTCCCACCAGCAATGCAATAGAGTTCCTTTCTCGGCATCCCCTTCAACAATTGTTGGTCGAATTTAGGATGTGGGCCATTTTGACTGGGGTAAGGTAGTATCTCAGGGTTGTTTTTATTTTCATTTCCTTTACAGCCAGGGATGATGAACATTTTCTCATGTGTTTCTTTGCCATTTTTATCTCTTCTTCTAAGAAGTCTCTCTTTTGCTCCCTTGTCCATTTAATGATTGGTTTATTAGATTTGGGAGGGGTTAGTTTCTTGAGTTCCCTGTATAAAATGGATATTAGGCCCTTGTTTGATATATTGCTGGTAAATATTTTTTCCCAATTAGTTGACTGTCTTTCTAGTTTGTTTAATATTTTTTATCTGTGCAGAAACGTTTTACTTTAAGGTAGTCCCATTTATGGAGTTTCTTTTCAATTTGTTGTGACTCTGGGACTCTGTTCAGGAAGTTCCTTCCTGTGCCTATAAGTTCAAGTGTCTCTCCTACTCTGTCCTGCAGTAGTTTCAGAGTATCAGGTTTTTTGAGTTGATGTTAGTGCATGGTGACAGGTTAGGGCCCATTTTTAGTTTTCTGCATGTGGCCACCCAGTTTTCCTAGCATCAATAGTTGAAGAAGTTATGCTTCTTCCACTGTATGTCTTTGACTCCTTTGTCAAATATCAACTGACTCTAAGTATGCGGTTTTATTTCTGGGTCTTCTAATCTGTTCCATTGGTTTGGGGGCTTCTTTTTGTGCCAATACCAAGCTGTCTTTGTTACTATGGCTCTATAGTAGAGCTTGAAATCTAGTATCGTGATCCCTCCCACATTCTTTCTTTTGTCTAGAATTGCTTTGGCTATTCTAGGTCTTTTGTTGTTCCATATGAATTTTTGGACTGTTTTCTCTATTTCATCAAAGTATGTCATTGGGTTTTTAATGGGAATTGCATTGGATTTATATATCAATTTTGGCAGTATGGCCACTTTCACTATATTAATTCTGCCTATCCAAGAATATGGGAGGTCTTGCCATTTCCTGGTGTCCTGTATGATTTCTATTTTTAGGCTTTTATAGTTTTCATTAAATAGATCCTTTACATCTTTAGTTAGGTTAATTTCTAGATTTTTTTAGGTTATTGTGAATGGGGTTGTTTCCTTGATTTCCCTTTCTGCTTGTACATTGTTAGTGTACAGAAAGGCGACTGATTTTTGTGGGTTAATTTTGTATCCTCCTACTTTGCTGGAGTGGTCTATCAGCTCTAACAGTTTGGGGTGGAGCTTTTGGGATCATTAAGATATAAAATCATGTCATCTGCAAAAAGGGATAGTTTAACTTCTTCCTCCCCTGTGCCAACACAGAGGTGTTTCTTATATGGTGCCTAGGCTACTTTCCCCTAGTGGCTCTGATATTGGCTCATTTATTTGTTTTCATTTTTTCTCATCTGTTCTAAAATTTTTAAACGATGAAGTATCTGGAAATAATCTATAAAACCTAATGGTTTCCCTCTGACCTGAAGTTCACTTATGAGTATATGAGTACTTAGTATCATTCAGTACAGGGGAAAGTTATCAAAACAAATTACAAATTTATAATAAGCAGAAAAAAGCTATGAATGATCATATATTTTCTACAAATTCAATTTCAACCAACTAATTAAACTTTCCACTCTCAGAAGGCAAAGAGGCTAAGAGTCGAAAGGTTTTGGAAGGAAAACAGGGTGGATTAACGAGAGGACACTAGCAAAGTCATCACCTCTGAAATCCAGACTCACAAGCTAATGCTGTGGCTGGTGCACAGCTCTGAGCTGCTGCTGAAGGACACCCAAGGCGACCCAGAGGGCAGAGCGAATCACAGCTGTCTGAAGAAAAATAATCACAATGCACGGGTTAACAGACACACTGATAGGACCTCTCTCCTTTTTTCTCCCTCCCTCTTTCCTTATTTAGTTAACACACAGGAAAATGCTAGAAAGTGTAGCAAGCACCAGTGTTGTCTAAGATGTGCTAGTGAATCTGTAACAAAAAGCTCTCCAGAGAATAGAAACACTGATTTGTATCATTTGCTGTTTGCAAGAGTTCCCACCTTGACCCAAACCAAATCCTATCCTTACTGACTTCAAGGCTGGAAAGGCACACAAAGTTTGCAGATGGAAGACACAAATAATCATAGAGCCTAGAAGACAGATGCAACTAACCATAGAGCTTAGAGCACAGGAAGCTGATATACAACAAGTAACATCTGTTTTAAATATGATTGCTTAATTATAAGTTTATCTCATTTTTATTTTAAGTAACAATTGATTTGAAAAATAAAAAGTTAATGTACTTATCTTTGTAGACTGGCCTGTTTAATCTAACATCCATTTCCTAGCAAATAACATTTCATTCTCAATGCTTAAGAGTAAAATCCTGACATGTATAAAAAAAACATATTTAAAAAAAAACTGGCAAATAAGCTCACTAGTACTTTTCAAAAGAAGTCCAGATGGTAAATGACATCCTTAGATATAAAAGAAATACATGTAAAAATTGCAGTGAGACATGGGGCCAGTAGCACATACAAAAAAATTACACTGAGATTCCATCTCCCTCCATCAGAATAGTTATCAAGAATCAAAAACAAATGCTCTTGAGGATTCAGGGGAAAGGAACTGAGTATGGGGATGTAATTTAGTCACTATGGAAATCAGTATGGTGGTTTCTCCAAAATTAAAAATTGAACTCCCAAAAGAATCAAAGCTTGTTACTATAGAAAGATACCTGTGTACTGATGCTTAATATCACTCTATGCACAATAGCCAGATGATGGAACCTTTCCAGGTTTTTTTTTTTTGTCCAGAAAAATTTAACATGTTTATTTATAGTTGTTATAACATTGAACTGCTGAAACATGTTCCCTGAAATATTGTTATTTGCATTAATGTTTTATATCCCCTCGGTCATGTTAGAAATTCACAAAATAATAATGGAAAACTGTCAATACCTGATTTCTCTCTCCTATTTTTCCACTAGTAAGCATACACTTGAGTTACCTTTTGATCCCTTGATGGGAAATTGCTAACAGGAAAAGGGGAAAAACTTGTTTGAGAATGAAATGCTCCCCATCTCGGTGGATTGAAGCACATTCTCCACCTGCTAGCTGGATAACTTTTTTGTGTAACTGTCACATGGTTGGCAAGGACAGCACACAGATTGGTGTCTTCAAGACAGCGAACCAGATAGGTCCCAATTGCCTCCTGCACCAATAGTTGCACACTGGCTCTGGAAGCACAGATCTGTTCGGAAGTTCTGAGCAATTTCTTGCAGCAGATGCTGGAATCCGCTAGCAGAGGATTTCTTTTTTTATTGTGAAAATACTGTACAGAGGGGTTACAATTACATAGGCAAGATAATGAGCACATTTCTTACCAAGCATCGTAGCCTTCTCCTTTGTTTACCCTTCCCATCCCTTCCCATCCTTCCCCTGACCCTCCACCCAATCTTCCACCCCCCCCCCCACCAAAGTTGTAAAGTTTGTTTTCGACATAACGACTTGTACATCTCATTGTTGCAATGGGTCCACCTGTATCCCTATTTAAACGATTTGTTTCTCTGAAAGTCTCTAATTTCACCAAACACCTCACGATACCACGCCTGTAATAATGAGGTTACTTCACTCCTCCAGTAGTGGGCGCGCTCTTGCAACCGCTTTTGTAGCCACTGGATTCCTGGGTGCTTTATCACCAGTGGATCTGCATGGTTGGCTTGGTATGAACCATGGTTTCCTACTTCCCCCCTGTTCCTTTGGCTGCAGCTAGGCTAGCCAGAGGCAGCGCTGGCAGCAGAGGGCAGTGGTGTATGGCTGAGGCTGCAAACACAACCTTCTCAAGTTTTACAAAACTTTTCTTCGATTCAAAGCCAGTGAATTTTATTTTATGTACTATTTGGAAAAATGCACATTTCAGAGAGTTAGAAGCCCCATGTTGTAAGAAGCCATTTAATATCTTTAAACTTTTAATATCTTTAAGCCAAAGCTTAAAGATATTTTTTGTAATTGAGCTGTGCTTAAATTTCTCTTATTAATGCCTGAAACAAAAATTTATTGTAGTAGCTATAAGAAGTAGGAAATGCAGATTCAAAAACTTTTAGCTATACTATCTAAAATGCCCAGCCATTTATTGCATTGGAAGCACTGGACAAATTCCTGCTCCACCAATAGACAGCCAATACATGTTCTGAGAGAAAGTATCAAATCTTGGAAAGGCTGAGAGTCACAACCTACCAACAACTTAATCATTTCTGCTTGTTTTAGCTGGTGTCATTCTCATGTGTCACTGTACAGTAAGGTGAAACCACAGCATTCTTTTGTCCACTGTATCCAATGGCATCTTTGATGCATGCATGGGGCATTTGTGACTTTACAGTCCATGGTTGCAGCATCTGAGCTAGGACCACAGTGGTCCTTCTGTCTGGAAAGTGTTGCAGACTGCCATGGGCACCTTATCCCACAGCAACCGGGAGGAAAGCAATGATGGAAACCAGACCGTGAAACTGGTTTCAGGGTACCGGGGGCCCGTGGCTCTCACCAGCAACAGACGCCCAAGGTCCCATTACACAGAGTCTTTATTGATTATGACAGGAGTACGTGCAGAAAGTAAGGTAGCAATCTCTTTGAAGTTACAGACACCAGCATGGGAAGCAATCCTAGAATGAATGACTTCCTTATCCTAGGAAGCAGGGGTAAGCAGCAAACAACCACAATTTGTTTAGGCCTTTACCGAACTCCAAAGTCCAAGCAAGTTTGGATTCTGATTAACTCACATTTTGGGTGGGATCTTGGGTCTCTGTGATGCTGGGAGCAATTGCTCTTTCTCAGGCCAATCCCAGCTTTCTGAGACATTCCAATTCTCTTTACTAGACCTCATGGCTCAGCGTTCACAGATGCCCACAGGAAAGGAGTACCTGGAAGCAAACATTTGTAGGGAGCAGGAAAGAGCCTCTAGTCTTCTCCATGGTCTCTCTGTCATTCCTCTGCAAGTCCATGTCTCTTGTCACCACACATGCACTCAGGTCCTGTGATGAATGGCACTGAGAGCTGGAAGGCAGCAGTACCCAAATGACACTGAATCTGTCTGAACCAAGGTCCCCTTTAAAAAAATGAGCTGCACAAGCAAAATGTAGAATGAAATAGATCAAACCCTCATATGACTTTCTGTGAACAGAATGTTCTGGTAATTTGAGGATTTGAAGCCTCAATAAATTTAGAGTACAAAGTAAGAATAAGATAAAGGTGAATATTCCTGCTTGTTTTTATACAGTGTGTAGATTTCATTTATCTTGCTTTTATATGAGAAATACCAATCATTTAAAAATTTTACAAAATAGGCTGGGCACCAATGGCTCACACTGATAATCCCAGCAACTAAGAAGGCTGAGATCTGAGGATCACACTTTGAAGTCATCCAAGGTAGGAAAGTCTGTGAGACTCTAATGTCCAATTAACCACCAAAAAAGCCTAGAGTGGAGCAATGGCTCAAGTGGTAGAGTACTAGCCTGATCAAAAAGGCTCAAGGACAGTGCCTAGGGTCCTGAGTTCAAGCACCAAGACCAGCACCAAAAATAAATTGATATTTTACAAATTTTCAATTTAAGGTGATGGAAATAGCCTAAATGTCAAATCCATTTTTCTAGACATTTGCTTTTGTATGTTAAAATCTTTGAGCAGATAAAGGCATTACTTTGTAAAAATCTAATAGTTTGGAATAATGGTGTCCAGATTTTTGTGATGCTATATATTTTTATCAGCATATTTCTTTGCACAAATATTTAAAGTATACTATATCAGAGTAATTTTGCTAAATGTGTATGTTAGCCTCAGTCTCATATCAAAACAGGAACTCTAGAAAATTAAGAAGGAGCCATTTCAAAAATAAAGCCTATTTACAAACAAGACCACACTAAAGCTACCAGCACAACTATGTTTATTGCAGCATTATTTACCATAGCTAAGATATGGAACCAACCCAGATGCCCCTCAGTAGATGAATGGATCAAGAAAATGTGGTATATATACACAATGGAATTCTATGCCTCCATCAGAAAGAATGACATTTCCCCATTTGTTAGGAAATGGAAAGGCTTGGAAAAAATTATATTAAGTGAAGTAAGCCAGGCCCAAAGCAACATAGGTCCCATGGTTTCCCTTATTTGCAATATCTAGTATATGTATGAGTCAAGCAGAAAAGGTCAGATAATGTGATGTTAGGAAAACGAACCCTTAAATATGTATTTTAATGTTTTTTTTTCTTTCATGCATGTGTTTCTAACGCATTTATAAGATTATTTCTTTGTTGCTTTGTATGTCCCTCCCCCACAGTGTAAACCCCGCTTTCACTATATTTGATGTCAGTATAACTTGTGGAGGAGATGGGGACAAACAAGTCGTTAAAGGATTCAGGTGGACCTGTTGCAACAATGAGAAGTACAAAATGTCATGTCAAAAATGAGCTTTACAATGTGTGTGGGGGGGGAAGGATTGGGTGGGGGAGAGGGGGGAGGCTGGGAAGGGAGGTGCAGGGTAAACAAAGGAGGAGGCTGCAATGCTTGGTAAGAAATGTATGCATTATCCTGCCCATGTAATTGAAACCCCTCGGTACAGTATGTTCTCAAATAAAATAAAATTAAATTAAAAAAAAATAAATAAAGCCTAGGGCTGGGAAGGTGGCTCAGTGGTAGAGCGCTTGCTTTGCACGCATGAGGCCCTGGGTTCGATTCCTCAGCACCACATAAGCAAAAAGAAAAAAGCCGTAAGTAGAGCTGTGGCTCAAGTGGTAGAGCACTAGCCTTGAGCTGAAGAGCTGAGGGACAGCGCCCAGGCCCAGAGTTCAGGCCCCACGACTGGACCCCAAAAAAAAATAAAGCCTAGAAGCATTTAATGCTACATAGAATGATAAACCCATTACAATCTATACACTAACCAGATTTTTCATTAGGGAGCTCCTAGAAACACTGAAGAAATGTGGCAACAAGGTCAAGGGTCATTACAGGCAGCCCCTTGGACAGTGCTTCTCTCTTCTTGGTACCTGGAAATGCTTGGACCTACCCAGGAGATTCCAACCAGCCACTCAAGGCCTTCATAGATATACATTTAGTGCTAGTGGGTTTTGTTTTGTTTTGTTTTGCTTATTAAATGCTTTTTTGTTTTTAATTTTTAATTTTATTGTAAGGATGCTGTGCAGAGGGGTGACAGTTACATGAGTAAGGCAATGAGTACATTTCTTGTCGAATATTGTTACCCGCTCCTTTGTTGTTCTCCCACTATCTCTTCCCTCCCCTCCTCCTCCCCCTCCCCCAGAGTTGTAAAGTTTATTTCTGACATAGTGTCTTGTGAGTATCATTGTTGCAATGGGTCATCCTTTGTACTTCTTTCCGCATTTTGTTATTCCCATCACTTCCCCAAATCAGATAAATGTATAGACAAGACATGCCAGAATCAAAGACAGTGTTTGCCAGGGATAAACCAATGGCAAAAGAAAAATGAAATAAAATAAGAAGAAAGAAGTAGATATAGTACATTGGTGATAACAAGGTCAAAAAAATACCTGTTGTTTCCATGTCTTGGAGTTAATTTTAATTAGCATCGCTTGGTATGGTTGTATGTACATAGCTATTGAGCTATTATGGTTCTCTTCCAGGGCTATCCTAGGCATATACTAATTATTACAAATGTGGGAAACCATAGAGATTATGTTCTTTGGGTCTGGCTTAATATGATTTTTCCCAAGTCTTTCCATTTCCTTACAAACGAGGCAATGCCATTCTTTCTGATAGAAGCATAAAATTCCATTGTGTATAAATGCCACGTTTTCTTTTTTTTTTTTATTGTGAAAATACTGTACAGAGGGGTTACAATTCCATGAGCAAGATAATGAGTGCATTCCTTATCAAGCATTGTAGCCTCCTCCTTTGTTTCCCCTTCCCATCCCTTCCTCCCCCTACCTCCCCCACTCAATCCTCCCCCTCACCCCGCACCAAAGTTGTAAAGTTTGTTTTCGACATAACAACTTGTACATCTCATTGTTGCAGTGGGTACACTTGTATCCCTACTTAAATGATTTGTTTTTCTCCTTTCCCCTCCACAAATTATACCGACATGAAATAGAATGAAAGCAGGGGTTATACCATTTGGGAGGGACATACAAAGCAACAAAGAAATAATCTTATAAATATGTTAGAAACAATTGCATGAGAGAAAAAACATTTGAATACATATCTTATGGTTCATTTCCCTAACATCAACTTATCTGACCTTTTCTGCTTGGCTCAGACATATACTAGTTATTGCAAATAAGGGAAACCATGGGACCTATGTTTCTTTGAGCCTGGCTTACTTCACTTAATATAATTTTTTCCAAGTCTTTCCATTTCCTAACAAATGGGGCAATGTCATTCTTTCTGATGGAGGCATAGAATCTCATTGTGTACATATACCACATTTTCTTGATCCATTCATCTACTGAGGGGCATCTGGATTGGTTCCATACCTTAACTATGGTAAATAATGCTGCAATAACCATAGTCGTGTTGGTAGCTTTAGTATGGTCTTGTTTGTGAACATTTGGGTAAATGCCCAAAAGTGGGATTGCTGGGTCATAGAGGAGCTCTATGTGGAGTCTTTTCAGGAACTTCCATACTGCTTTCCAAAGTGGTTGAACAAGTTTACACTCCCACCAACAATGCAGTAAGGTTCTCTTCTGTCCACATCCCCTCCAGCATCTGTTGTTATTAGAGTTCTTGATTATAGCCATTCTAACTGGAGTGAGGTAGTAGCTCAATGTTGTTTTGATTTGCATTTCTTTTATGGCTAGGGAGGTTGAGCATTTCTTCATGTGTCTATTGGCCATCCTTCTTTCCTCTTCAGAGAAGTTTCTCTTTAAGTCTTTAGCCCACTTACTTATTGGGCAGTTGTTTCGTTGAAGATTTGTTTTGGGGGGATTTAATTTTTTGAGTTCCAAATATATTTTAGATATGAGACCCTTGTCTGTTGTATGGCTAGTGAAGATGTCCCAATCCATGGGCTTTCTATTGATCTTGCTAGCTATGTCCTTTGCCATGCAGAAGCTCTGCAATTTCATGCAATCCCATTTGTCCAACCTTTCTTTGATTTGTTGTGTTTTTGGATCTCTATTAAGAAAATTTCGGACTGTGCCAAGGAGACCTAGGGTTTATCCTATTCTATCCTGTAATGTTTTCAGAGTATCTGCTTTGACTCCGAGGTCTTTGATCCATTTGGAGTTGATTCTGGTGCAGGGTGATATATAAGGATCTAGCTTTAGTTTTCTACAAGTAGTTAACCAATTTTGCCAGCACCATTTAGTGAAGAGGCTGTCTTTCTTCCATTCTATTTTTTAGCTCCCTTATTGAAGATTAGATGGCTATAGGTTTGTAGGTTCATTTCTGGGTTTTCAATTCTATTCCATTGGTCCTGAGGTCTGTTCTTGTGACAGTACCAAGCTGTTTTGATTACTATGGCTTTGTAATAGAGTTTGAAATTTGGTATATACCACATTTTCTTGATCCATTCATCTATTGAGGGGCATCTAGGTTGGTTCCATATCTTAGCTATAGTAAATCATGTTGCAATGAAAATAGTTGTGCTAGTAGCTTAATGTGGCCTAACCTGTAATCATTTGGATAAATGCTCAGGAGTGGGATTGCTGGATCATAGGGGAGTTATATGGTTAGTATTTTGAGGAACCTCCATACTGCTTTCCCTCTATACTACACTCCCACCAACAGTGTAGTAGCATTCCCTTTTGGTCACATCCCCTTCAGCATCTGATATTATTTGTTTTCTTGATAATGGCCATCCTAACTGGGGTGAGGTAGAATCTCAATATGGTTTTAATTTGTGTTTCTTTTATGGTGAGTGATGTTGAGCATTTCTTTATGTGTCTATTGGCCATTCTTAGTTCCTCTACAGAGAAGTCTCTTTTTAATTCTTTAGCCCAATTATTAATGGGGTGCTTGTGCCTTTGGGGATTTGTTATTGGGGGTTAATTTTTTGAGCTCTAGGTGTGTGTGTGTGTGTGTGTGTGTGTGTATTTGGTTTGGGGGCCTGAACTCTGGACCTGGGCACTATCCCTGAGCTCTTCAGCTCAAGGCTAGCGCTCTACCACTTGAGCCACAGTGCCACTTCTGGCTTTTTTCTGCTTATGTGGTGCTGAGGAATCGAACCCAGGGCCTCATGCATGCAAGGCAAGCACTCTACCACTGAGCTACTTTCCCAGCCTGCTAGGTATATTTTTTTATATGAGACCTTTGTCCGTTGTATGGCTAATGAAGATCTCCCAATCTGTGGGCATTCCATTTATCTTGCTAGCTATGTCCTTTGCTATGCAGAAGCTCTGAAGTTTAATGCAATCCCATTTATCCAGCCTTTCTTTGATCTTTTTTGTGTTTCTGGGTCTTTATTTAGGAAGTTTCAACCTGTGCTGAGGAGCCCTAGCATATCTCCTATCCCTTCTTGTAATATTTTGGGTCTCTGCTTTTACCTTGAGGTCTTTGATCTATTTAGAGTTGATTCTGGTGCATGGGGACCTCCGTGATGAAAACTTTAAAAAAAATTTTAAATGGAAATTAAAGCAGATTTAAGGAAGTGGAAAAACCTCCCATGCTCCTGGATTGGGAGAATTAACATCGTGAAAATGGCAATACTGCCCAAAGCTATCTACAAATTCAATGCAATACCTATCAATATACAAACAACATTCTTTAAGAAATAGAAGAAGCAATTTAAAAATTCATATGGAACAACAGAAGACCCTGAATAGCAAAAACAATCCTTGGCAGGAAGAACAGTGCTGGAGGAATATCAATGCCAAACTTCAAACTCAATTACAAAGCTGTAGTTATTTAACAAAAATGGCTTGGTACTGACATAGGAACAGGCCTGAGGACCAATGAAATAGAATTGAAGACCCACACATGATCCTGTAGACCTATGGCCACCTAATCTTTGATAAGGGAGCCCAAATTATCAGATGGAAGAAAGACAGCCTCTTCAACAAAGGGTGCTGGCAAAATTGGCTATACACATGTAGAAAACTGAAGTTATATATAACCCTGCTAGTGGTTTTCTAAGAAATAATTCTTTCTACAAATCAACAGGACACTAGGGAAGTGTATTCATAAGTAAAATGAAGGAATAAAACAAAACAGAGGCAAAAAATAAAACTTACAAGATGTGGGGTGATTTTTAATTCATCATATATTTTGTGTCTTCAATTGATGAGGTACTTTAAAACCATACAACACAATAAATTTTAGGTTCTTTAGCCAGAAATTGGCTAACTTCAGGGGCTGGGAAGATAGCTCAGTGATAGAGCACTTGCCTTGCATACCTGAGGCCCTGGGTTCGATTCCTCAGCACCACATAAGCAAAAACAAAAAAGCCGGAAGTGGTGCTGTGGCTCAAGTGGTAGAGTGCTAGCCTTGAGTTGAAGAGCTGAGGGACAGTGCCCAGGCCCAGAGTTCAGGCCCCACGACCAGACCCAAAGAAAAAAGAAAGAAAGAAAGAAATTGGCTAACTTCATCTATGCGGTAGCATAAACTACAGACCAATTATTGTTCCATCAGCTTTAGGTACCAAGTATGAGCCAGAGAGCAGCTGTCCTGAATAAACTTCTTAGAACAAGTTGTGATATGAGACATAGTTCTAATTCTTAGTAATAACTCTGGAAGTCCAATGATTTCTAGATAAATGAGTCACTAAGGGAATGAGAAGAGATTCGTCTGTAAAAACCTACTCATCCCATAATATAGAGGAGGGGTATTTTAACTATCCATCATGCATTCTGACATGTTTTTCCTTACTAGATCAGGCTCAGAATTTTTAAAACCTAAAATACCTGTTGCAGGAACCACAGTCATCATTATAATCATCCATATCTCCTGTATGTTTATATCAGACTGATGTAAATAGTAGAACATTAAGGGATACCATTTGTAGCTTGAACTCGAGCTACAATTAATCTCTGATATTTGAAGTATTCTAAAATGTAAGAAAACTACTCAATTCCATAGTTATACCACCATAATTTATAACAATGCATTTTCATACAGCACTATTATTATTATTTGGGCTTCAACTCTGGGCCTGCGTGCTGTCCCTGAGCTCCTCAGCTCAAAGCGAGCACTCTACCACTTGAGCCATGGTGCCACTTCTGGTTTTCTAGTGGTTTATTGGAGATAAGAGTCTCACAGATTTTTCCTGCCTGGGCTGGCTTTGAACCATGATCCTCAGATGTCAGCCTCCTGAGTAACTAGGATTACAGGAGTGAGCCACTAGCACCTCGCAGCAGCATTAAATTTAAGTGGTGCTTCCTAAACTAGAAATCAACTCAGAAAGGGAACATTTAATTTTAAGTATTCTTCAATTTATTGTGTGTATTATTTAATCCATTTAACTGTTATTTGTTCAATAGGAAAATAATGTACTCAGTAGTACCAAGGTGGCATGAATGGTTTAATGTGTCTTCAAAAGTGAGATCATATCTCCCTTCACAAGGTTAGGATGAACAGGAATCCTGATGCCTCCCACTGAGATCCTTGACCTTGGTCCTTTCCCCATCACTAACCACAGTACAGTCTCATCGCAGAGGGGTCATGTGGTCCCTCAAAGCCTCTGACATTGATTTACATGTGTATTTTTTATTTACTGCTTTTAGTTTTTCATGAGTTGCTCATTTGATTTGTCACCCGTCTATATGCTGTCCTTAACAAGATATGAAGTAATTGGAAATTATTATAAAATCCAATGATTCACCTTCTAGTCAGTTTTCCTTATGAGCACTCATGGCTATTTACCATAAGGGAAAGTTATCAAAATAAACTAGACAAATTTATAGTAAGCCAGAAGAAAAGCTATAAATTTTAACATGATGAGATAGTTTCTTCAATTTCATTAGCTACAATGTAATTACATTGTCAGCTCTCAGAATGGAAAGTAGCTAAGAGCTGCAATGTCTTTCTGAAGGAGTTTAGGATGGATTACAAGAGGGCAATAGCAGATTTACCAGTTCTGAAATCCAGACTTACAAACTAAAGCTGTAGCTGCTGAACAGCTCCATGCTGCTGCTGAAGGATACCCAAGGCAAGGCAGAGGCCAGAAGAGCATCACAGGTGTCTGAAGGAAAATAATCACAATGCACGAGCTAACAGACACACTGATAGGTGCTCTCCTCTCCTTCCTTCCTCCATACTTCTTAGTTAACACATAGGAAAATGCTAGAAATGGTAGCAAGCATCAGTCTTGTCCAAAGTGTGATAGTAAATATGGAACAGTTAGAAATTCTCAAGCCTGATTCATGCTATCTGCTGTCTGCAAGAGTTCTCACCTGGATCCAAATTGAATCCTATCCTTGCTGAGTTCAAGGTTGGAAAGAGACTCTCAGTTTCACACACTGTGTGGCCAGTGGGAGATTCAAAAAACCATACAGCTTAATGCATAGGAAATTCTCAGAAAATAAGACACTAATGGTGAATTCTGAAAATTTACCTCTGTTTTAAATGATTGCTTAATTGTTAAGTTATAACTAGTTGAAAATTTAATAAAGAGTTAATGAATGCCTCATGCTAGCTAGTACAAACACCCAACTTATAAGTAAGAAAACATTAGAAGTATTTCTTCTAAAATCAGGATAAGGACTTTAGTAGGAATCATTGTGCCTGTTAAATACTCCCTTGGAAATCTTTTCAGTACAAAGAGGAACTTTAAATTAAGATCATAAGAACTAAGGATAAAAGGGATGTGATTGTACAGCTAGAAAATCCAGAAACATTTAGTCAGCCACTAGCTCAGTATGTAGAAACAGAATACATACTATCTTGATCTAAAATTTAAACAAATACAGGATCATATGTACACATACACATGTATTTGTACTTGTAGTGAAGAGGATGTTAGAGAATGAACAATATTGAAATGTATTATACCTGAAAAAATTAAAAGTAAAATATTTTGCATCTGCGAGTAAAGATGGTAAAAGCAAACTCACTGAAAGCTCTTGAGTAATAGGCCATGGATGGGTAAGATGTGGTCAGTCTGGGTATTAGTAGGAGTAAGGAAGTTTGGTTAAGAGGCTGCAAATTAAAAACAAACTATAGTGATGGACAATCATGACCAGACAGACAGACTGAGATTTTCCCACTCCACATAACAGGATCGAGTCTGCCCATACAGCAAGAGCTGCCTACCACAGTATAACTTTCTAATGGCAAAGCCATGCTCCTCCAGTCACAGCTGTGGGTAACTCAGGTGAATTTAACCTCTTGGCTCTCAAGGTGAGAAGGACACCATCACTCAAAAGTGTAGCATCAGCCAGACACGGGTGGCTCACGCCTACAATCCTAACTACTCAGGAGGCTGAGATCTGAGGATTTTGGTTTCACACCAGTCTAAGCAGGAAAATCTGTGAGACTCTTATCTCCAATTAGCCAGCAGAAAACTGGACGTGGTGCTGTGGCTCAGAGTGGTAGAGCGCTAGCCTTGAGTCACATAGCTTGGGGAGAGTACCTGGGCCCTGAGTTCAAACCCAACAGCAGACAAAAAAAAAGTGTAGCACCCCTCTGGCTCCTCATAACCCCACTGACCTGAAGTCATTTGCCCTTTCATCTCAAGCCCAAGCCTAGTTCTCCTCTCTCTGGCTTAGTTTTTGGAATACACAATGGTCCTGGGAAGTTTCTTTTCTTTTCTTTTCTTTTCTTTTTTTTTTTTTTTTTTTTTTTTCCCTCTTTCTTTTTTTTTTTTTTTTTTTTTTTTATTGTAAAGCTACTACACAGAGGGTTACAGTTACATGAGTGAGGTTATGAGTACACTTCCTCTTGAACATTGTTACCCCCTCCATTGTTTTCCCCCTACCATCCCCTCCCTCCCTCCCTTCCCCGAGGTTCTTTTTTTTTTTTTTTTTTTTTTTGATTGTGATTAAATGATTACATAATTTCAAAGTCACAAGTTCATTCTAACTTCCCTGGAGCAAATTGTCTACCACAGTCTGTAATATATAACAGTGTTCACATGTTATGTACCATATTTGTGATCAGCAGCATGAGGATATTTAGTAGTGGTTCAACCAGATGAGCGGGAGTTCTTTGTTTCTTAAGTCCTGTTAGTTTTGTCGTATCACCTAACCTTTTGGATTTAGCATCCACTTATGAGGGAGACCATGTACCGTTTGTCTCTTCGTTCTTGGCTTACCTCGCTCAACATGATTCCTTCTAGCTCCATCCATTTCCCTGCAAATGCCATTATTTTGTCATTTCTAATGGCTGCATAATATTCCATTGTGTATAGATACCACAATTTTTGGATCCATTCATCTGTGGTGGGGCACCTAGGTTGTTTCCATATCCTAGCTATTGCGAACAGTGCTGCAATAAACATGGAGGTGCACGTGTCCTTGTATATTGGTTCCTGTTGTTCAGGGTAGATGCCTAGAAGTGGTATGACTGGGTCGTAAGGGAGGTCAATCTTTAGCTTTCTAAGGACCCTCCAGACTGCTTTCCAAAGTGGTTGTATAAGTGTACATTCCCACCAGCAGTGTAATAGGGTTCCTCTTTCTCCACATCCCCTCCAGCATTTGTCGTTGGCTGATTTGTGGATGTGGGACATTCTGACTGGGGTAAGGTGGTATCTCAGGGTTGTCTTTATTTGCATTTCCTTCACCACCAGGGATGATGAACATTTCCTCATGTGTTTCTTTGCCATTTTTATTTCTTCATTTGAGAAGTCCCTCTTTAGTTCCCTTGCCCATTTAGTAATTGGTTTGTTAGGTTTGGGAGGGATTAGTTTCTTGAGTTCCCTGTATATACAGGATGTTAACCCCTTGTCTGATATATTGCTGGTAAATATTTTTTCCCAATTAGTTGGTTGTCTTTCTAGCTTAGTTGCGATAGATTTAGCTGTGCAGAAGCTTTTTATTTTAAGGTAGTCCCATTTGTCGAGTCTCTCTCCAACTTGTTGTGACCCTGGGACTCTGTTCAGGAAGTTCCTTCCTGTGCCTATTAGTTCAAGTGTCTCTCCTACTCTGTCCTGCAGTAGTTTCAGAGATTCAGGTTTAATGTTAAGGTCTTTAATCCATTTTGAGTTGATGTTGGTGCATGGTGATAGGCTGGGGTCCACTTTTAGTTTTCTGCATGTGGCTGCCCAGTTTTCCCAGCACCAGCGGTTGAAGAGGCTGTGTTTCTTCCATTGTATGTCTTTGGCTCCTTTGTCGAATATCAGCTGGCTGT
This sequence comes from Dipodomys spectabilis, assembly GCF_019054845.1. Classification (NCBI taxonomy): domain Eukaryota; kingdom Metazoa; phylum Chordata; class Mammalia; order Rodentia; family Heteromyidae; genus Dipodomys; species Dipodomys spectabilis. The sequence goes on from NW_024870775.1 coordinate 16,667,955, forward strand.
AGGCCTGTGGATTTATATCTGGATCTTCTATTCTGTTCCATTGGTCTTCGGGTCTGTTTTTGTGCCAGTACCATGCTGTCTTTGTGATTATAGCTCTGTAGTAGAGTTTGAAGTTCGGCATGGATAGCCCTCCCATATTGTCTTTATCCCCTAGAATTGTTTTGGCTATTCTAGGTCTTTTGTTGTTCCATATAAATTTTTGGACTGTTTTCTGTATTTCAGTGATGTACGTCATTGGGATTTTAATAGGAATTGCATTGAATTTGTATATTAATTTTGGAAGTATCACCATCTTTACTATATTAAGTCGGCCTATCCAGGAGCATGGGAGGTCTTTCCATTTCCTAGTGTCTTCTGCAATTTCTTTCTTTAACTTTTTATAGTTCTCATTAAATAGTTCTTTTACATCTTTGGTTAGGTTAATTCCTAAATATTTTATTTTTTGGGAGGTTATTGTGAATGGGGTTGCTCCCTTTATTTCCCTCTCTTCCTGTGCGTTATCAGTGTATAGGAAGGCAACTGATTTTTGTGGGTTTATTTTGTATCCTGCTATTTTGCCGAAGTGACTTATGATTTCTAAAAGTTTGGGGATGGAGTTTTTGGGATCGTGGAGGTATAGTATCATGTCGTCTGCAAAAAGGGATAGTTTCACTTCTTCTTTCCCTATGCGGATCCCTTTAATGTCTTTTTCTTGCCTTATTGCCCTGGCTAAGGGTTCTAGGACTATGTTGAAGAGGAGTGGAGACAGTGGACATCCTTGCCTTGTTCCTGTTTTTAGGAGGATTGGTTGTAGCTTTTCCCCATTAAGTATAATATTGGCTATTGGTCTGTCATAAATGGCTTTTATTGTTTTTAGAAATGTTCCTTCTATTCCTATTTTCTCCAGAGCTTTTAGCATGAATGAATGTTGAATTTTATCAAAGGCCTTTTCTGCATCTGTGGCGATAATCATGTGATTCTTGACCTTGGCTCTGTTGATATGCTGGATTACATTTATTGACTTACGTATGTTAAACCATCCCTGTGTCTCTGGGATGAAGCCTACCTGATCATAGTGTATTATTTTTTTTATGTGTTTCTGGATTCTGTTAGCTAGAATCTTGTTAAGGATCTTTGCATCTGTGTTCATCAAGGAGATTGGCCTGTAATTCTCCTTTTTGGTTGGGTCTTTGCCTGGTTTGGGGATGAGTGTGATATTGGCTTCGTAGAATGAGTTTGGGATAGCTCCCTCCTTCTCTGTTTCTCTGAAGAGCTTGAGGAGTATGGGTATTAGTTCTTCTTTAAAGGTCTTATAGAATTCTGCTGTGAATCCATCTGGTCCTGGGCTTTTTTTTGTTGGAAGACTTTTGATAGCTTCCTGTATCTCATTATAGGATATTGGCTTATTTAATTGGTTAACTTCTTCTTTGCTCAGTTTGGGTAACTTGTATTTCTCTAAAAATGCATCCATTTCCGCCAGATTTTCTTCCTTTAGAGAGTATAGCTTTTGAAAGTAGTCTGTTAGAATTGTTTGGATATCTTGGGTGCGTGTTGTGATGTTTCCCGTGGCATCCCTAATCCTATTAATATGGGTTTCCTCTCTTCTTTTTTTAATTAATCTTGCCAACGGGCCATCAATTTTGTTTATTTTTTCAAAGAACCAGCTTTTTGTTTGGTTTATTTTGGTTATGGTTTTCTGATTTTCTAATTGGTTAATCTCTGCTCTCAATTTGGTTATCTGGCTTCGTCTAGTAGCTTTGGGTCCCATTTTTTCTTGTTTTTCTAGCTGTTTTAGTTGCAACATGAGATTATTTACTTGGTCTGTCTCCATTCTCTTGATGTGGGCACTGAGGGCAATAAATTTGCCCCTCAGGACTGCTTTTGCTGTGTCCCACAAGTTTCTTTGTGAGGTGTTTTCATTTTCATTGAGTTCTAGGAAATGCTTTATTTCTTCTCTGATCTCTTCTGTTACCCAGGCCTTGTTAAGGAGTGTGCTGTTCAATTTCCATGTATTAGAGAAATTTCTGCGGTATGCTTTGTTATTGAGAGCTAGCTTGATTCCACTGTGGTCAGATAGGATACAGGGGATTATGTCGATCCCTTTGTATTTGCTTAAGTTCCTTGAATGAACTATGATATGGTCTATTTTGGAGAAAGTTCCATGAGCTGCTGAGAAGAATGTGTACTGTGTTGTTTTAGGGTGAAATACTCGGTAGATGTCAGTTAATTCCGCTTGAAGTATGGCCTCACTTAATTCGGTAGCTTCTTTACCAATCCTCTGGTTGGTAGACCTGTCCTTTGGTGAGAGTGGCGTGTTAAAGTCTCCTAGTATTATCGTATTGGGATCTATTTTATTCTGTAAGTTTGAGAGCATTTGTTTAACATATCTGGGTGCACCAATATTTGGGGCATATAAGTTGATGATGGTTATATCCTCCTCTTGGATTGTTCCCTTTATTAATATGTAGTGTCCGTCCTTGTCTTTCTGTACTGATTTTAATGAAAAGTTTATTTTGTCAGATATCAGGATAGCTACACCTGCTTTCTTATTGGGGGAATTTGATTGGTAGATCCTTTTCCACCCCTTCACTCTGAGTTTGTTTGTATGTTTGGCTGAGAGGTGGGTCTCCTGAAGGCAACAGATGGATGGGTCTTGTTTTCTGATCCAGTCCTCAGTTCGTTTTCTTTTAATTGGTGAATTCAGCCCATTTATATTAAGAGAAAGTATAGAGAGATGCATTGTTGTCCCTGCCATTCCGTTTTCCTAAGTTTTTCTTCTTTCCTTTCCTCCTGTGCTTGCTCAGTTAGACTTTGAGTAATGCCTGTTTGGGGCAGGTTCCAGTTCCTGGTTGCTTTCTTCAGGTTGTGTCCCCCCTCTTAGAATTCTTTGTAATGCTGGCTTAATGTTTATGTATTCATTTAGTTTTTCTTTGCTATTAAAAGTTTTCAGTTCTCCATCGAATGTGAATGCTAGCTTTGCCGGGTATATCAGTCTGGGTTGGCAGTTATTGGCTCTCAGGGCTCGTATGGTGCTTTCCCAGGCTTTTCTTGCATTCATTGTTTGTGTGGAGAGATCTGCAGTGATTCTAATTTTTTTCCCGTTGTAGTATAGCTCCTTCTTCATTTTTGCTGCATGCAGGATTGTTTCCTTATTATTCAGATCCATCATTGTTACTATTATGTGCCTAGAAGTGTTTCTCCTGGGATCTTGCTTGTTGGGTGTTCGATAAGCTTTTGTGATGTAGTTAAGATGGTCGTTTTTGATGTGGGGAAAATTTTCATTGACTATCTTGTTAAATAGGTGTTGCATTCCCTTGCTCTGGAATTCCTCACCTTCGTCCACTCCGATTATGCGAAGGTTAAATTTTTTAGCATTATCTGCTTGCTCTTGAATTTCCCTTTGGTTTAATTTGAGTGATTTTTCCATATCTGTCACTTTTTGGTCCAGTTGGTGTATTCTGTCTTCTGTATCTGACACTCTACCTTCCATTTCATTCACTCTGTTGACCGTGGCTTCTATTGTGGTTTGCATGGTGGAAATGGATCCCTTTATGGATTCAATGTTGGTTCTCAGAGTACTGATCTCACCTCTCAATGAGGTGATATCAGTATGCATTACCTCTAATTTGGCGTTTATCTCACTTCTTACTGAGGTTTGTGCAGCTTCTATTTTTGCATCCAATTTTTGTTTGATGTCCTGTATATCTTTTGATAGTTCATCCTTGTGCTCTTTCAATTTCTGATCCATTTCTCGCTTTATTTCTTGAGTCATTGCCTCCAGCAACCCTTGGATGTAGTTTTTGTCTTCCATTCCTGCTTTGCTCCCACTGGGGCTCTCCCCTGCGTGGCTGCTGGCTTTTGAGGTGAGCTTGCTGTCCTGGGTAGTGGTAAACCTTGTGATTTTTCTCTGTGATTTTCGCATGGGGGTTCAGGAGACTGCTCTTCAATCTTGTTTTGGTGTGTCTGTCTTTGCTTGGTTGCTGATTCTGTATTGGTAGAGAGAGTCTGTGCCTGATCTGGATTCTGTTGGGAGCCTATTTCCAGCTGCTATTCACTTAGGATTCTCAGCTCTCTGCTGTAGCAATTCCCGCCTTTGGAAGGGTTGAGCAGCCTGGACTGCTTGTGTTTGCTCCTGCGGGTGCTCTTGGGAAGATCAGATGCTCTGGATGCACTCTCCCAAATACTGGAGTCTGCTATGGGCTCCTGATGTGTTTTTGTTTGTTTGTTTTGGGCTGGTTGTGGGCTTGAACTCTAGGTTTGGGTGCTGTCCCTCAGCTCTTCAGCTCAGGGCTGGCACCCTACCATTTGAGCCACAGCCCCACTTCTGACCCTTTTTGCTTTGTTCAGGCGCCGGTCCCCTGGCCTGGGTCCGGCCCCAGCCTGGAGCGCGCTCGTTAGGCCTGTGCTAATGTGTATACCACCTTGGTTATGCAGCCTGGAGGACACAGTTCAAATTTCTTCTACTGTTGGTAGTTTTGACCCAGGGGCACTGTTCCTGGCTTGAGCATTTAAGTTCCCTTCCAAGGGCGCTCTTGCTCTGGCCTGGCCAGCAGAGTGTGCTCTACCGGCTGGTGGAGCTCTCGAACAGTTCCCAGTTTTAGTGGGTCCTGTGGTCCGGGTGTTGGGGTAGGGAGTCTAGGTCAGGGTCTGGGGATTCCCTCCAGCTCTGGTCTCCCTTGATGGATTCCCTGTCCCCTGATGGGTACTCACCCTGTAGGTCGTCAGTTGTTGTTGCAGTCCGTCAGTTGTTGTTGCAGTCCGAGTTCAGTTGGGGTGGTTGCGGGCTGGGTTGGGCGGCCCCCCGCCGGGTCGTTGCGATCGCGATTGGGCGGGTGGGTCTGCAGACAGGTCCCTTTGTGGCGCTGCTGGTGCCGGGCGGCTTTGGCGGGATGGAGCCTCTCCGCTCCGGTGGAGAGTGATGGGTGAGGTGGGATCCTCCTGGAGACTCCCGGCTGGTAGGTTTCTCTGTTCCTGGCGATCCGCTGTTCTGCAATCCGGTACCTGGTGATCTGCAAGCAGCCCCCTGTGTCTCTGTGGCTCCGGCAGCCCCCGCCGGGCCGGCTGGCCGGCGGCTTGGCGCACTGCCGCGCGGCCAGTAAAGGTTGGGGGAGGGGTCTTCGCTCTTCTCTGTTCTGAAATTCTTCTTTTCCTCTCTTTCTTTTTTTTGTTATTTTCCACCTCTGGTTTTTCTCTGAGTGTTCGTCTTTTTGTTGTTGTCGGTCTCTTGGGGAGATTAAACGTTGGAACTCGAACTCTCTTTTTGGTTGGAGAGAGCTGTGGCGTTTCCCTACTGCCCCGTCGCCATCTTGGTCCCCCCTCTTTTCTTTTCTTTTTTAAATACCAACTGGACACCATTCCGTAAGTTTCATGGATTCCCAGGAACCCTTGCCAGAGACTGAATGTGGAGTCTGGCTCAGATGGGTCTTGTGTTCTTAGGGTCCTAGTAGATACAGCATTTTAGTAACTCCTACCTCTTTCCTTCCCTTTGGCTATACTGCCTTTCTTCTCCTCACCTAGAGAACACCCAGCATGAGTTACATGGATCATATGTCAGAAATCATGTCATCCACTTCACAACTGAGGGAAGTAAGATGCTCAAAATCACCCAATGACTTTCCATAGAAAATGTATTAACTCTGGAACGCTCAGAGATCTTCTCATGAAATATTTCTTTTATTATATGACCTCATAAGTGTTTAAGAAATACAAATGGGGGGTTGGGAAGTGGTAGAGTGCTTGCCTTGCATGCATGAGGCCCTGGGTTCAATTCCTCAGCACCACATAAGCAAAAAGAAAAAAGCCAGAAGTGGCACTGTGGCTCAAGTGATAGAGTGCTAGCCTTGAGCTGAAGAGCTCAGGGACAGCACCCAGGCCCAGAGTTCAGGCCCCATGACTAGACCCCCCCAAAAAAAATACAAATGGGGATTTGGGAATGCGGCTCAGTGGTAGAGTGCTTGCCTAGCATTCATGAAGCTCTGGGTTTGATTCCTCAGTACCACATAAACAGAAAAAGCCAGAAGTAGTGCTGTGGCTCAAGTGGTAGAGTGTGAGTCTTGAGCAAAAGAACCTCAGAGACAGTGCCCAAGCCCTGGGTTCAAGACCCAGGACTGACAAAAAAGAGAGAGAGAGAGAGAGAAAAAGAAAAAATACAGGTGGAGATTCTGTGTCTCCCACACACTTTCAAAATAGTACACTTAAGTTCATGTAATTATCATTTAATGAGACAAAAAGGTGTATTGAGTGATGCAGCTGGATGAATCTAACATCATGTGAATAGCACAAAGTGCAGTTGCACAACCATGACACACCTCACACATCAATACCACAAAGACTTCAACCTTGTACTATAGCTCAAGCATATCAAAGTATATACTCAAATCTACTACCTGTACTGTCTTCTATATCTATGCTTCATAACTTTTCTTTGTTACATCAAGGAATAAGTACATTTGCAGTCTCCTCTCAATTATTGTCTCTTGGTAATGACTGCACATTTCACACCATAAGAAAGATGTGTTATGAAATGCTAAGACTGACAAATGTTCTCACCAGAATATCCATACACCAAAACAATAGTGTCCAGAATTTTAATATCGCAGACACATAGCACCTAGCTAGTGTCACTGTTGCATCATATATTTATATTGTAAGCTGTTCTATATACAGTTGTATCTACATTGTACTACTTTTGGTATATAGGTTTATGTTCAAGTTCCTGATCACTGAAAACTAAAAAAGTAAAACTAGCAAACGTTCAGCTTTGATCATCTCAGAACATTTAAGCAAACATCTACAGACATACAATTTTTTTTTAAACTGGCCAATTCTGAGGTATAATCCACAGCTCTTAAAATACTGCCTTTCATCGACATGTGTTCATTGAAATGATTTCATATGAACTGAAGGGTTCCAGCCAGGGTCCCAGGCTTGCCATGTAGGCTTCAGCACCGAGCTTCATTCCAGCTCATGATCATGCCAGCTGGGGGAGAAAGGGAAGTCTTCACAGCACAGCCCCTTCCTGGAGCTGCTCCCCAAGGTCAGGAGCAGGCCAAGAGCCTGTGCACTTATGAGGGACAAACTCCATCTGCCAGCCAGCAGGAGAAAGCTTTCTTGGATAAAGTCCCTCAGCAAGTGAAGCAGAGTTTGCACCCCATAAGGGAAGATGTGGGGTTTCTCCATGGCCTCACACAGAAACTGAGGCTGGACAAACCCATTTTTCGGGAACCCCCGGATGCCAGCCTCGTCTGCCTGAGCCCAGATTGTCTCACAATTGCTCTCACCCCATACCAGGACTTGCGGGCAGACTCACACTGGCATCCTGAGAGCTTCAGGAGAGGCTGGCAGATCCCAGCAAGAGCCCCAGGCCCCCTTGGCCTTCCAGTCTGAACCAACAGTGACAGCCATGAGTCCATGTCTCACACAGTCCTCCTGTGTTCCTTCCTCCAGGACCACAAGCTGAACTTGGCGGCCCTCCTCCAGGCACATATCTGTGGCAACCGCCAGCATAAACCTCCAGGAAGCCCTAATTTCACATGCAAACTGAGCGCCCTCACATGGAAATGCTAACCAATCACGATGTGTCATGGGGGCATCATTTACTTACAGCAAACCAACCCAAACAAAGGAGGAGGTAACAAAGCTCGATAGGAAATGTTACTCATGTAACTGTAACCTGTGAGTAAACTAATGAGAACATTTCCTATCGAGCATTGTTACCTCCTCCTTTGTTTTTCCCCTACCATCCCTTCCCTCTCCAGCTCCTATCCCCCCCCCCCCAATTGTAAAGTTCGTTCTCAACATAGTGTCTTGTACATCTCATTGTTACATTGGGTCGACCTGTATCCTTATTTCAGAATTTTGTTATTTCCCTTCCCCTCCCCAAATTAGAAAAATGTATATACAAGATGCAGGGCACCAGAATCAAATACAGTGAAAACAGGGGTTATGGGGGTGGGGGAGAACATACCAGAGAAACAAACAAAAAAATCACATAGTGCATTTTAAATTCTGTACAGTATCTTTACAATGAAACATATATAGGAAAGAAAAGAAAAGAAAACTAACCCAATAGGGATGGCCCACCACAGCTTTCATTTACATAAGTAGATCAGGGGAACTCTGGGTAGGAATGTTCTCCATCTTCTGAATTCCTCTCTTCCTGGATTACTAACTGCTTACAGGTTTTATTTTGTTGGGTTTTTGTTGTTGTTTGTTCGTTTTTAAACAAGGCCTCTCCCTTTTAATCTTAAATTCCTTCTTGGTGGATTTTGTTACAAGTGATAATTTTGCCACCTATAATTTCAATTCTTCTAGAAATACTGCATTTTGTTCAACTTGATCAGACCTTTATCATGGTGCCCCAAGATTTATCCATGTTAACAGAAAAAAGACAACTTTGAGTACTAGAGACAGCAAGTCGTTTCATGTCTACAGATAGCAGGTTACTAGTGTATTCATTAAACTAGGAATTTCAATGCTTATTTACAAATTCCAGAGAAAGTTTAAGTCCTATCCCGACCACTCCACCTAATGAAAGCATGGGATGATACTGCAGGGACAGGTAAGATCCTTACATCTGAGTCACAGAGTTCAGGGTACCACACACTCATGGAAACTGATACGCATTCCAAACCAGGTCACCAGCCCCAAGAATTGCACAATATCCACAATTTGTCCTCCAGAGAAGATACCCATGAAGTCCAGTGATGCCACTAGAAGCCATGCCCTCAATCTTGGGAAGTTACACACATTTAAATATCTAGCACATTTTAAAGATCCCCTAAATGGCACCTCCAAAATGTTATATATGACTGGGACGTAGCTTAGTGGAAGCCTGGGCAAAGCCCTGGGTGGGTGGATGGTGGATGAAGGAATCAGATGTAGTGACTTGACTCCAAGGAACACCTACAGGCAGTGACAGGAACTGCTGACACACACTTCAGTCCTGTCTTGGGGAGGGGGACAGGCAGCAGCTTCGCTTGCCTACCAGGAAACAGCAACTCAGCTCCAGGTAAATTGCACGTGGTGCTCCTGAGCAGGAGAAGGGTGAAAAGTACCCCTCCATGGGGTGTAAAAAGTAGTGTTCTGAACACATGGCTCATCTATATCAAGAGGGTGATATGTAACAGCATCCATTGACACTTGAGGTCTAGGCAGAGAAGCGCATCCTGGAGCTGAGCTTAGCAACCAGTCATTCCATATGGGTTCCCTGTCCTTTACACAGAAGCCCTGGGCATGTGACTCCCTTAGGAATTGTCATTGTGAGAAGAGGGGCACCTATCCGGATGCCAGGAAACAGGAACAGAAATGAAGAAAGAGTAAAACAACTCAGGACAACAGGTTTTTGGGTTTGGGTTTGTTTTTTTTCATAATTACATGTGATAAACAGCAAAGTCTGGAAGGTTTGGGAAGCTTCGCCTCCTCCCAGTAATGGTGACCTCTAAAGACTCACTTTGTACTCCCATCTAAACTGAACATATATATATATATATATATATATATATATATATATATACACACATATATATGTATACACACACACACACACACACACACACACATATATATACAAACACACACACATATATTTTTTTCTGGTCCATTGTGGGACTTGAACTCTGGGCCTGGCACTGTCCCTGAGGTGAATGCTCTACCACTTGAGCCACAGTGCCACTTCTGGTTTTCTGGTGGTTTATCAGAGATAAGACTCTTGTGGACTTTCCTGCCCTGGCTGGCTTTGAACCTCGATCCTCAGATCTCAGCCTCCTTAGTAGCTAGGATTACAGGTGTGACCCACCAGCACCTGGCTCTAAACTGAATTTTTAAATACTGAATAATTTCTTTCTGCCAGCAGGTAATTTCATGTTGGACTTCTACACTTGTAGTCAAATGGCAAGTGCTTCCTGGCAGAACTCCCCACCCAAGGTGAGTGCCCCTGGTGATTTCCCCAAGGAAGTGCAGACCAGGCCACAAGCCCCCTTCCAACTTGCCAGGCTGGACACTGGGAAAAGGTCCTTACAAACTCAGCTCTAGACTAACTGGTTCCGGGTGGGTACCTTGCCCTCAGCAGTTCAATATACTTCAGTCAAAGGAGGTCCATTTTGAGATGGATAATGTTTGTGAATTAGTCTTTCTGAGTGCAAAATATTGAGCCTGACTTTAGTAAACTTGGAAGTTATCTTAGTTGAAAAGGAGAGGTCAAGACAGAATCTACTATTGTGGCTTTAAGAAAACAATTGCATAGAACAAAAACTTGTCTAATATTAGTATTTTCTTATGCCTCCTCTTGCTTGGAAACAAGAATTATGGTCAGTAAATGAATTTTTTTAAATGAACATCCTGGAAGGAGCTGTCTGATAGTCTGAAGGCTATCAGAGGAAATTGCCTTACATTAGGAATGTAATTAACAGATGTAATCGATGGTCAAAGTGGATGGTAATTAACAGATACAACTGATAATCAGTTTTGTAGTATTGCTTTCTACTCCTTCCTTTCTGTTTTATCCCTCCCTCATTCTGTCTCCTTTGTCTTTTTGACTCTGCCTGTCCCTGTGAAGACCCGGCTTGCCCTAGTACCCAATGAATTCTCCTAACTCTACTTCCTGAGGGCGGGATACAGGTGCGTGCAATTACACCTTACCGTCACTCAACTTAATTGTAATTCCCCGAAGAGACATTTTGAACAGCGATGAAATTTGAAGCAAAGGAACAAGAAAATGTGTAATTTTATAATCCAGCATATAGAGAGCCCATGCAGAGGAGACCTGGGTTTCTAAGTCCCTGACCTTGAAATAAGTTGCCAGTCTAGTGGCCCCCTCTCCTTCTTGATCTGGCCATGAGAAGAAATGATTAAGGAATTAATGGCTGTGCATAGAGGGGATCAGTTTTCTCCTACAACTGGGACCTAACACAAGACAATTGTGCCAAGCCCCTGAGAAGGCCTTCCTTCCTTCCTTCATTCATTCCTACATTCCTTCCTTCCTTCATTCCTACATTCCTTCCTTCCTTCCTTCATTCCTTCCTTCCTTCCTTCATCCCTACATTCCTTCCTTCCTTCCTTCATTCCTACATTCCTTCCTTCCTTCCTTCATTCCTACATTCCTTCCTTCCTTCATTCCTACATTCCTTCCTTCCTTCATTCATTCCTACATTCCTTCCTTCCTTTCTCTTTCTTTTTAGTTCATTGCAATAAATATTATTTTATAGGATCAGAGGCACATGGGCATTGCATGAGAAGGCATTTCTGTTCCACCCAAAGTGATCAAAAGGGGAAAGGATCTTTAACTTTAACACTGCCCCGAGAAGAAAGCAGGGAATGTGTTTTTATTCTTTCTGTTCTACAGTAAAAGAAAAATAGTAACAATGATGATGCTAACATTAATACTAGAGAAATTGAGGCATTTGCAGAGGCCAAAATTAACTGTAGAAATGCTGAGAGTGTATCCAATTCATGTCGCTTCTGAGTCCAACTTGAACCAGGAAGCTCAACCCCGGCGCTCAGTAGTTTGGGGACGCACTGATAGTGGAGCTCACTGGGAGATGCACTGGGAAAACAGCGACAGCACACTCATCAGACACTCATCGGACACTTCTCCAGTGCTTGTGTTCCAAGGCCTGATATTTTATTCTAAACTTTAAAAACCAAGCATAATTAATGATTTCCATTAAAGCTTTGAAAATTAATGATTTCCATTAATGATTAACTAATGGCTTCTATTAAACTAATGGTTTCTATTAAAGTTTTAAAAATTTTTAATTTTAACCAACAAATGAAGCACTGTGTGTGTGAGTGTGTGTGTGTGGGGGGGGGGGGTGTTGCAGCCAATGTACACCAGATATAGACAATGACTTAAAACTGGTATGAGCCAGGTGCTAGTGGTTCATGTCTATAATCCTAGCTCCTCAGAAAGCTGAGTTCTGGGGATCACAGTTCGAAGCCAGCCTGGGAAGGAAAGTCTGTGAGACTCCTATCTCCAGTTAACTATCAAAAAAGCCAGAAAGGAAGCTGTGGCTCAAGTGGTAGAGTACTAGCCTTGAGCAAAAAGTTCAGGGACAGAACTCAGGGTTTGAGTTCAACCACAGGACCAGCACCTAAAATCAAACCAAAGCAAAAACATGGTGTGAGTCTCCAATAAAATAAATGAACAGCCCATGTTTAGGAATGTGTATGTTCTCATGAACAAAATTGAAAATATCATGTAAGCTGAGACTAAACATGTGGTATTTCCTGACCAACATCATCAGTCCCCTCCTCACAGCTGGCCCTTGCCCATTTACCTTAGGCCTCCAGACCTGCCCAGGAGTTGGAGGAGGATAGAGTTGCCTTGAAATAGAGAAATCCTTCCCCAATACCCTCTACAGCTTAAACCATAACTCCATCAATTTTCATCTTTGTTAACCATTTTCTCAAGTTCAAATACTGTAATACAAAATAACTTTATTTATGCTAAGAGTAATTGTCTCCATAAGGTCCAAAACAACAACTCCTAAGAAACCATTAGCAAGAAGCAAATTGTACACAGCCCAGTGTCTTTTTAGGTTTTCTCTTATGAGCTGTGCTCTGTTATCACCTGTCCTCCATAGCTACGGTTTAACACTGGACAGATGTTCATTATTAGTGTCAACTCCACCTTTCTTACAAATTCAGCCTGCTTCTCCAAGGAGGACTTCCTGTGACCAGTACTTACACCTAAGCCAAGCGAGAGAAGCCAAACTGGAACCAAAGTACAAACAAAGTACAAAGTACAAACAGAGTACAAAGTACAAGGCTGTGCCGTGCTTTGAAAAGGGCCGGAGGAAACCTTTCATGAGGCACAGATAGACAGACACCTGGCGCTTTTCCTAGTGTTCTGTCCTGAGCAGTCAAGGAGATGAAAGATGAAAAGTTGAGCTCAGAGTCAGAAGCCAACAGTGAGCCCTATTATCACACTCTGATGTTACCCCTGTTGGTCCTGAGGAAGTCCCCTGAGGAGAACTAGTGGAAATTTCCATGTGCTCAGCCACATCGAGGAGGAGAAGCAGGGAGACATAGCACTGCCTCAGTCCCAACAGGACCAACAGAATCACCAAAACAACTTTATGTGTATCTAGGTGAACCTTCTGATTTATGGGAGACATACAACATGGCTGTGAATGTTTTTATTTCTTTAAAGTAGGGCGGGAGAAGCAGAGTTGCATGTTCCCTTAAAAGTATTGGGGGGGGGGGGCGGGGGCTGGGTGGTGGTAGCTCACACCTGTAACCCTAGATACTCAGGAGGCTGAGATCTGAGGATCATGGTTCAAAGCCAGCCCAGGTAGAAAAATCTGTGAGGATCTTATCTCCAATTAACTACCCAAAAAAGCTGGATGTCAAGTGGTTGCTCAAGTGGTAGAGTATTAGTCTTGAGCACAAAAAGCTCAGGGACAATATCCAGGACTTGAATTCAAGCCCCAGGACTGGCACATACAAAAAAGTATTTTATTTTAATTTAGAATGAAATAAAAAGGTAATCTTAGTGTACAAATAATTTTAAGGGGAATAAAGGGGAAAAGAATCCCAAATATAACAATTCAAGAAGCATGTAAATTCTATACCTTTCAATATAAAAATGTGAAGAAACAAATATGCTTGAATGACAAGATCTCACTAAATGAAACATTTAGTGCAGAAACAAAATGTTAGTCTATAACTTGTACTGGGTAGAATAGAAACTGAAAAATGAGCACACAGAATATCTCATTAATGCTGACCAAAGACAGAGAAGCACAGAGTAAATCAAATGCCCATGGAGTACCAAGCACCCAAGTAACAGACATAGTAAATCAAATGCCCATGGAGTACCAAGCACCCAAGAACAGACATAGTAAATCAAATGCCCATGGAGTACCAAGCACCCAAGTAACAGACATAGGCTGTTTACATTACAGATCACTCCAGGAATAAAAAATGGTGGATGAAAAAAATCTCAGAGCACCAGTGCTGCTGGCTCAAGCCTATAACTCTAGCTACTCACTCAGGAGGTTGCGATCTGAAGATCACAGTTCAAAAGAAAGGCCATGAGACTCTGATTTCCAATTAATCACCAGAAAAGCCAAAGTAGAGCTGTGGCTAACGTGGTAGCATGCTAGCCTTGAGTACAAAAACTTAGAGACAATGTCCAGGCCCTGGGTTCAAGCCCTAGGACTGGCACCAAAAAGAAAAGAAAATCACTGAGAGATGAACAATTGGCAGCAAGGGAAATTATATGTATTTATGTTTGCTTACAATTACCTGTTTAAGACCTCAGGACCAATGGAATAGAATTAAAAACCCAGAAATGAACCTACAGACCTATAGCTATCTAATCTTCGATAAGGGAGTTAAAAAAATAGAATGGAAGAAAGACAGCCTCTTCAGTAAATGGTGCTGGCAAAATTGGTTAACTACATGTAGAAAACTAAAGTTAGATCCTTATATATCACCCTGCACCAGAATCAACTCCAAATGGATCAAAGTCCTCAGAGTCAAAGCAGACACTCTGAAAACATTACAGGATGGAATAGAAGAAACCCTAGGTTTCCTTGGCACAGGCTGAAATTTTCTTAATAGACACCCAGAAACACAACAAATCAAAGAAAGGTTGGACAAATGGGATTGCATGAAATTGCAGAGCTTCTGCATGGCAAAGGACATAGCTAGCAAGATCAATAGAAAGCCCACGGATTGGGAGAAGGTCTTCACTAGCCATACAACAGACAAAGGTCTCATATCTAAAATATACTTGGAACTCAAAAAATTAAATCCTCCAACAACAAATCCTCAAAGAAACAACTGCCCAATAAATAAGTAGGCTAAAGACTTAAAGAGAAACTTCTCTGAAGAGGAAAGAAGGATGGCCAATAGACACATGAAGAAATGCTCAACCTCCCTAGCCATAAAAGAAATGCAAATCAAAACAACATTGAGATACCACCTTACCCCAGTTAGAAATGGCTATACTCAAGAACTCTAATAACAACAGATGCTGGAAGGGATGTGGACAGAAGGGAACCTTACTACATTGTTGGTGGGAGTGTAAACTTGTCCAACCACTTTGGAAAGTAGTATGGAGGTTCCTCAAAAGACTCCACATAGAGCTCCCCTATGACCCAGCAATCCCACTTTTGGGCATTTACCTCCATGTTTACAAACAAGACCACACTAAAGCTACCAGCACAACTATGTTTATTGCAGCATTATTTACTATAGCTAAGATATGGAACCAACCCAGATGCCCCCAATAGATGAATGGATCAGAAAATGTGGTATATATACACAATGGAATTCTATGCCTCCATCAGAAAGAATGACATTGCCCCATTTGTTAGGAAATGGAAAGACTTGGAAAAATTATATTAAGTGAAGTAAACCAGGCCCAAAGAAACATAGGTCCTGTGGTTTCCCTTATTTGCAATATCTAGTATATGTATGAGTCAAGCAGAAAAGGTCAGATAAGGTGATGTTAGGGAAATGAACCCTAAGATATATATTCAAATGTTTTTTTCTTTCATGCGATTGTTTCTAACACATTTATAAGATTATTTCTTTGTTGCTTTGTCTGTCCCTCCCCCACAGTATAACCCCTGCTTTCACTGTATTTGATGTCGGTATAATTTGTGGAGGGGAAGGGAAAAAACAAATCGTTTAAATAGGGATACAGGTGGACCCATAACAACAATGAGATGTACAAGTCATTATGTCGAAAACGAACTTTGCAACTTTGGTGGGAGGGGGAGGATTGGGGGTTGGGGGGAGGATGGGAAGGGATGGGAAGGGGAAACAAAGGAGGAGGCTACAATCCTTGATAAGAAATGTACTCACTATCTTGCCCATGTAATTGTAACCCCTCTGTACAGTATTTTCACAATAAAAATTAAAAAAAAAATTACCTGTTCATGAGTGTGCATATATGTGTATGTATATATGTGCATTATATGTGCAAGTATTGTTCAACCACATACAGCTCCACCGCAAAACAAAGAATTAGTTTTCTTTGTTGAAGGATAGAGCTTTGGGATACATGTGGAAAGTCAGTCTAGATGATATCTAGATAATGGTGTAGAAATACAAAATAAAAGAACAGAAATATATACCTATCAGTAAGATACAGTTACTTATATTGCAAATCTAACATCATGTTCAGTATGGATGTGAAACTGGTTATCCTGGAATAGAAAATGACACACTGATACACAGAAGTATAGTAATGATGTTGTACACCATGGAAACCATTGTAAAATAATCACCATACATTAGGTAGACCACAAAGAAGAATCCTGCTGACCTCTCTGCTGGTCAGAATTTTTTATCCTGAGAAATGGAGAAGAGATTAAACCAAAAATCCCTACCCAACATTATATATTCATCTATGTAAGAATAGGTTATTTCTACTTTTCCAGAAGAGGGTATTTCTGCCCATTTGCTTTAGAAGTATTTGGATAGAAAGTGTATATATATATATATAGCTCCTCCACTACCTCCACTCACTGGTAGTACCAGCATTTGAACCTGGGACCACACGCTTGCTAGGATGATGCTCTTCCAGTTGACTATTAGAAAGGATGATATTGTATCATTCATAAGGAAATGGAAAGGCTTAGAAAAAATTATATTAAGTGAAGTAAACCAGACCCAGAAAAACAAAGGTTGCATGGTTTCCCTCATTTGTGGTAACTAGAATGTGCCTATAAATCTGTAAGTAAACACATTAGAATTGGTCCAATCAGGCTGGTTATAACCCCTGTCTTCACTGTATTTGATGTTGGTATAATTTGTGGAGGGGAAGGGAAAAAACAAACTGTTTAAATAGGGATACAGGTGGACTCATTGCAACAATGAGATCTACAAGTCGTTATGTCAAAAAACAAACTTTACAACTTTGGGGGGCGGGGGGTAATGGAAGGGCAGGGATGGGAAGGGGAAACAAAGGAGGAGGCAACAATGCTTGATAAGAAATGTACTCATTACCTTGCTCATGTAATTGTAACCCCTCTGTGTGGTATTTTCACAATAAAAAAAAAACTTAAAAAATGAATTTACTGATGTATAATAGAGCTCTCTATGGAAAGCTCAGATAGTATAATCTTTTAGAAAGACTATGCCAAAGCTGAGCAAAATTAGCGCCAGGAAACGGATATATGCAAGAGGAAGGGTGGGTCAAGGAGGAAGGCATAGACACATTAAGCAGAAGAAGTGAGGAGAATGCAGTCAAGAATTGTCTATACCCCAAAATTAAGAAAATAAGGGAAGGAGTAGGTCAAAAGGGGGTATGTTGAAAGGGGAGCCACTGATCAAGATGCATTGTATTCATAAACTGATTTGCTAAGTGGCACCTGTTTTGTACAACTACTGAAAGATAATTTTAAAAATTTCAGAAAATAAAATAGCTAAATTTAGAAAAGAATCCACCCACACAGATGACAATGCCAAGAAAAAAACACACCCCCTTCCAAGTAAGTATTGTTTTAAAGATGAGATCAAAGATTAATTTGAGACTGGGTGTTGGTGGCGCACACCTGTGATCCTAGCTATTCAGGAGGCTGAGATCCGAGGATTGTGGTTCAAAGCCAGCCTGGGCTGGAAAATCCGTAAGACTCTTATCTCCAATTAACCACAAGATGCTGGAAGTGGAGGAGTGGCCCAAGTGGAGCTGTAGCTGAAGTAGTAGAGTGCTAGCCTTTAGCACAAAAGCTCAGGGACAGCTGGGCGCCGGTGGCTCACGCCTGTCATCCTAGCTATTCAGGAGGCTGAGATCTGAGGATCTCCGTTCAAAGCCAGCCAGGGCAAGAAAGTCCCTGAGACTCTTATCGCCAATAAAACCACTAGAAGAATGGAAGTGGCGCTGTGGCTCAAGTGGTAGAGCGCTCGCCTTGAGCTGAAGAGCGCAGCAACAGCGCCCAGGCCCAGAGTTCAAGCCCCACAACCGACCAAAAAAATAAAAAAGCTTAGGGACAGTGCCTAGAACCAGAGTTCAAGCTCCAGGACTAGAAAAAAAAATTACAAGTACTTTGGAAATTTTTTTGAAAAGTGAGGTACATATACAAAATTGGTTCGGGTGACGATGAGATGGATGAGGGAGATAATGCTGCAAGGAGTGTCAGTGATCAAAAGTATTGATCATTATACTCGTAAATTGATCAAAAGTATTGATCATTATACTCACAAATTGTGTTGAATTGAAAACTTCTTATGCAACTACTTAAAGATAATGAAAAGGAAAAAGGAAAAAAAGAAAATGCTTTATAAATATAACAAGAGCAGGCCTAAATATACTATAGAATTACTTAAAATCCTACAATGTGTGATACTCACTAGATACTGTTGGAAATAAACTATACAACTTGGGGTGAGGGGACTCTGGAGGGAAAAAACTGAGGGAGGGAAGGACACGGCTCAAAAAGAAATGTACTCATTAGCTGGTATATGTAATAATAACCACTCTACATCACCTTTATAATAAAAATTAAATTAAAAAGCCTTGAAACTGTTGGGTTTTTTTGGTTCTGATAGAACTCAGGGCCTCGAATATACTATTATAATATCACTAACCATGTCCCCAGCTCCCAACAAATAAATCTTTAAAAAATATTTTAGTTTGAATCAACTATACAACATATTTTCATATTTTATCCTCTGTACTTCTTACTCACTTGCCCATTCTTCACTCTTATTCAACCCTTCCTTCCCCTGCTGATCCTCCTCTCCCCAAATTGTCCCCTTTCATGTCTATAAAAAATGTAGAGTCTGCAAATGAGAGAAAACATATATTTGTCTGAATCTATTTCACATAATACCATGACCGCCAGTTCTATTAACTTTCCTATAATTTGATTTCATGTTTTTTTCTCTTGCCCACAGTTTATTTAACAATATGATGTAATGAATTGGTACTTTACCATTCTATACCATGATTGAATCTTCAATTTTCTGATTTATACTAATTATAGCACTTGCATGATTTACACTAGAATTGCTTTTCCTCGTTTTAAGAAATGAATGCTTCTCTATGAGCATTAGCATGGTCCAAGGGATGGATCATCCCTATGATTTCACTTTTTATAGTTGAATAATATTCTCTTGTGTGTGTGTGTGTGTGTGTGTGTGTGTGTGTGTGTGTGTGTATCTCAATCACATTTTTTTTTTGTCATGGGGCTTGAACTCTGGGCTTGGGCGCTGTCCTGGTACTCTTCAGCTCAAGGCAAACGCTCTACTGCTTGAGCCACAGCACCACTTCCGGTTTTTCTAGTGGTTTATTTGAGATAAGAGTCTCACGAACTTTCCTGCCCGGGCTGGCTTTGAACCGCGATCCTCAGATCTCAGCCTCCTGAGTAGCTAGGATTACAGGCATGAGCCACCGGTGCCTGGCTCTCAGTCACATTTTCTTAAAATCCATTTATCTGTCAATGGCTGATCATGACTGACCAGGCTAATTTCATGACTAGACAATTGTGAATAGTGATGCAATAGTGATGTAGTTGCCTGTGCTGTAGGCTGGCTTTGATTTCTCCAATACACAGGTGTAGTAGAGCAAAATCATATGGTGGTCCTAGTTTTCTTTGTTTAGGAACTTTCATATTGATTTCCATAATAAGTGAACTAATTTACATCCCACCAACAATGTTTTAGAGTACCTCAAAAGAACTAGAAACAGAGGATTTACCAGTGGACAAATTCACTGTGAGCCATACAGACAAAAGTGTGCTCCCATGGCAGCAATACCATTTAGGTCTCCCCAAATCTAGGTCAGAAGGAGAGGAGTGGGTATGGCTTAGTACAAAAAGGACTTCATCCTAACTCAGTGTGGCTGGTTTTATCTTAAATTTACATTAACATCTCAGCTACATCCTGGAGCTAGAGTCTGGCTGTAAAGCTCTGCATACCACCCCAATGGCTTATTTTTCAATTATCCATAATTTTTATTAGCATCATTTAGTTGCACAAAAAGGTTTCGTGCTGATGTCTAGATGTGTATACGTACAGTGTACCTAGGTCTGACTCACTACTTCTGTCATTCTCCATCCTCTCCCCCAGCTTCCCAAACCAGCTTCAACAGGTTTCACTGTTCCACTTTCACACATGCACATGAAATATTTCAACCATAGTTAGTATTCTTCCATTTACCTCCCACCTTAAACTAGCATTTACTTCTCTCACAGGTCTTGTGTTACATTCTTATAATTCATCTTAAGTGTATATTAATTGCTTTAATTCAGACATATATTCAAATAGTGCCCACACTCAATTTTCTTCTCCCCTTCCCTCCTGTTTCTCAACAGCTTTTAGTGAGCTTCATTTTGCCATTTTCAAACAATACTGTAATATATTTCAGTACTGTTCACTTTCTAACATTACCCACCCAATGTCTCTAGACCAATGAATTAATGAACCACATGTTGTATATACATGTGATGGTAGATGAATCACCTAATGGTGTCAAATTGTTTCTATTAGAGGTCATTAATTTCAATGTGGTATTATTGGATCAATATACCTGTTTTTCCACTTAGTACTTTGCTTCATCTCCTACCTGTATAAAACACTACTGGGCTTTGTGTAAAATTCATCAGAATCATGGACAAAGACAGGTGCATGCCTTCCATCAGAAAATCCATCAGAAAGTCCAAGTTCCTGGGCCTTTCTATAAAAGCTGTCCTTGTTGGGCTGGGAAGGTGGCTCTGTGGTAGAGTGCTTGCCTTGCATGCAAGAGGCCCTGGGTTCAATTCCTCAGCACCACATAAGGAAAAAAAAGAAAGCTGGAAGTGGCCCTGAGGCTCAAGTGGTAGAGCACTAGCCTTGAGCTGAAGAGCTGAGGGACAGTGCCTAGGCCCAGAGTTCAGGCCCTACGACTGGAGCAAAAAAAAAAAAAATCTGTCCTTGCAAGGTCCCAGAGGCTCATGTCTGTAATCCTAGGTACTCAGGAGACTGAGATCTGAGGATCACCATTTGAAGTCAGCCTGGGGAAGGAAAGTCCATAGGACTCAGCTGAAGTAGAGCACTATCCTGGAGCACACAAAAAAGTTTAGGGATAGTATATCAGGATATCAGGCAGAGTTAAAACCCTAGAACTGGGGACAGGAGGGAAGCTGTTTTTGCTAGGTGCTAGCAGCTCATACCTGTAATTCCAGCCACTCAGGAGGCTAAGATCTGAGGACTGAGGTTTGAAGCCAGCCCAGGCAGGAAAGTCCATGAGACTCTTATCTCCAATTAATCACAGAAAAAGTTGGAAGTAGAGCTTTGGCTCAAGTGGTAGAGCACTAGCCTTGAGCACAAAAACTCAGGAACATTACTCAAGCCCAGAATTCAAGCCCCAGGACTAGAAGGGGAAAGAAGCTTCCTTCTCTTACCCATCAGGATGTGCATCTTTCTCAGACATTAGCTCAAATAGTTCTCATTTTACCTCCAAATTAATAAACTTTTATTTCCTTTACTCTAAGACATTAATCTCATTTGTGAATTGACATTGAATTCAAGGGTCTGAATTTCCAGTAATGTGGGAAACGTTGGAGTTCCAGACAAGAGCTATCTTAGACTACAAAGCCATGTGAAACAACACAAATTCCAGAGCAAAGTCCAAATTTTCAAAACTATCAACCATGCAGACTTCAAGTAGTGGTCTCCAAAAAAACAGGTAATGTCTGGGTTCAAGGGGGGAAGGCACAGGAAATGGATGGAAGTATGCCTCTGACAGGTTGAGTAGGTGAACTTGGAGGTGGGAAACTAAGGACCCAGGAGTATAGAACTTGCTGAGCTAGCAGCAGGGGAAGGCTTTGTTACATATCACTCCTCCCTCTTTGTGACTTACTAGAAATCCAGGCCTTTGTGATGTAGGCCTTCATTTACTATAAATGGCCAAAGGAAACTCCCAGAGCTCAGTTGCTCAAGAGCAATAGTGCGATCCAGATGATGGAGAATCTTCTCTTGTCACTGAAAAGCGTTCATATACCATGGCTGAGCCCTGACCTCATCACTTTGGCAATGGATATGATCCTTGCCATTGTATGTGGAGTGGGGCTCTTCCTCCTGCTACTACTACTGCCCTGCTTCAAGGGAAATCCATCCGCACCAACACCTAAGAAAAAGAAGAAACTAAGGAAGGTAAGACACCCCCCCCCCAAAGGGATACAATTATAGACAATGGAATTTTACTACTCCATTTGAAAGTGATATTGTACCATGTGTTAAAAAAGACTTGGAAAAATTGTTAAGTAAAGTAAGTCAGGCCCAGAGACAAAGGATCCATGTTTTCTCTTAGATTTAGCTAACAAACTCATAAGTAAATCTGTTGGGTGATATACAAGTATCTAGAAATGCATTAAATGAAATATAGATTCAAGGGAGATGGTAGTTCAGCAAAATGTTCAAGTACTAGCTGTACTTGAAAGGGTTGGGTGAAGGGGAAAAAGGAGTAGATGGAGAAGAGAGAAAATGCAGACAATCCAATGTATATCTTACAAAATTAAGAGTGAAGGAAGAGATGGGTAAGGGAGGGATGGGTGTGAATGATGTGACATTAATCTAGATATATTGTATTCATAAGCGTTAAATGGCAACTTCTTTGTACAATTAAAAGATAATTTTTTAAATGTTAGTTTCTCTACTGATGTTTCCACCTCTCCAAGACCATGGAGAGGGGAAGTCACAGGAAAGGAGAGAGAGCATCCTTCTAGGGGCTGACAGAACAGGGCAGGGTGAGAGGATGAGGTCATCTACTGAGCCATCAGGCCGCCTGTGTGGTATGCAGCAAACGCCAGGGCAGTCAAACCCTGAAACTCATCAACCAAGGACTGGGCTCCTGAGAGTGAGGAATTGAGAAAGGACTGTGTACCACACCTTTCCCCAGTGTAGGGCTGATCCAAAGGCTCACACCTATAATGTGATCTGAGGATCACAGCCTAAGCTCTTGGAAAATCAGAAGCGAGAATCGCCTCTGGACTTAGGAGGCAAAGAGTTATCCTGCCAGCTGAGAGCTGAATGTGCGATCCTGAGCAGAGAAATGGTACTGATGCCCTGTGTGGTAAGTCTTTACTTCAGGTAGAAATCCCAACGATATTCCAAGACAGACAGAAAATCATTTTTGCCACACTAAAATAAAAGAAATGAAAGGACATAGGTGAAGACAGAATGTCGTTTTATCCAGGAGCAGTGAATAGTTAGTTTTGTCTAGACAGAGAAGGGAAAAGGAATCTTAAGACTCTTTCTTGTTTCTCATCACATGGAGAAACAACACTTCAAGAACAGGAAGAAACATGGAACTCTGAAAGGTAGGCTCTGCCCTTTCTCCCAAGGGGATTTTGATCTCACCTGTCTCTGACAACCAGAGCCAGGTCACAAGGGATGTCAGTTTGTTAGTCCTTCAGGGGAATTTCCTGTCAAGACTGGAGACACTAAGCCGGGCGCCAGTGGCTCACGCCTGTAATCCTAGCTACTCAGGAGGCTGAGATCTGAGGATCACAGTTCAAAGCCAGCCTGGGGCAGGAAAGTCCATGAGACTCTTATCTCCAATAAAAACCATCAGAAAACGAAGTGGTGCTGTAGCTCAAATGGTAGAGCGCTATTCTTGAGCTGAAGAGCTGAAGGACAGTGCTCAGGCCCAGAGTTCAAGCCCCATGACCAAAAAAAAAAAAAAAGACTGGAGACATTTCTCAGGAGCTCTGCTTGGAATGAGGCTGTGATGTGCCAGGGGCTGGGTGTGGCACAAAGTGGGGAGGGGCTAAGAGGCTATAGCCCACATGTGGACCTACTCACTTCCCTAAGAACTATGTTAGAAATGAGGGGTCCTACCTCCCTGTCCCCCAAGAGAGGTTCTACAGGTCATGGAGACTGGCACAGTTGAAAGTACCTTATAAACAAAGCACTACCCCTCCCTATGCCCTATTAGCACTGCCACCAGTCATGTGGCCATGACCACTGAGACGGGATCCAGTATGATCTTCCATGTTTTTTTAATAGAGGGATGTTTGTGTCCTGTAAGATCCAGGGACCCTCTCTTGTTTGCTATAACCACAGTCTCTGTTTCTAGCTTGCAAAGACGCTCGAGAACACCTTGAAGAGATTCATGATCTAGTTTCCCTTCTGAGTTGGTAAGGATTTTCCAGCTGTCCCTGTGCCTGCATTTCTACTCCAGGGTTGCAATGGGGATGGGAAAAGACTTTCCAGGTATGGAGGATGGGATATGACTGAAGCCCCAGCCTATAGAGCTGGAGAAGGAGACTACAGAGAAGAGAGCTCACAGCTGCAATCCTAACTACTCAGAAGGCTGAGATCTAGGATCACAGTGTGAAGCCAGCCAGGGCAGGAAAGTTCATGAGATTATCTCCAATTACACACACACACACACACACACACACACACACACATACACACAAGCAAAGACAGAAGTTGAACTTGTGGCTCAAGTGGTAGAGTGCTAGCCTTCAGCATAAAAACTCAGGGACAGTGCTCAGGCCCTGAGTTCAAGCCCCAGGATTCATTCTCTGTCTCTCTCATACACACACACACACACACACACACACACACACACACACACACTCACCCACCCATACCACACACAATAAGGGGGTGGTTCTGTGTGCTATGGACAGCAGGTAATCACCCTTGCCCATCCTCCTGGGCCTGTTGCTGAATAAAATGTCTCCTGTCTCCTACAGCTACCTAGGGCAGCTCCATGATACCAGAAGCTTTCAGCATTTCTTAAAAGGAGGTGCCCTAAGTGAAATTTTCAACTCAGAATCTACTACCTCCACGCCATCAGCTAGGTACTATGAGGACGACACATTCTCCAGCACCATGTCCTCAAAAGTTTCCCCAGCTCCTTCACCCAAGGCTTTGCAGCCTCTGGACTCTACCTGGTCACTAGTCCAGATGGGTTCCTCAGTTTCCACTGAGTCACAGACATCCCAGAGTGTGTCTCGGCCTCCAGAGCCACTGATTGCTCTAGGAGAACATTTATCATGCTCACCTGCACATTCTTCTCCCCATTCTCATTCTCCTCAACCTGTGGACTACTTTCCATCCAGGCCTAATTCAAACCTGGGTCTTCCTCTATATAACATCATAGAAGTCCCACCAGAAACCACCCCACAGAGCTGCTCTCCAATCAATGGCTCTAGGGTGCCTTCTCCTATCCCAGCCTTCAACTCTGACATCCTGGAGATGCTGGAGATAGTAATTAGTAAGAGGGCAAAGCTGAAAGCTTGTCAGGAAAGAGAACACCCTCTGGATTCTCTGGGGAACATGATGAAGTCACTGGGTGGTGAACAAGACACTGCCATGCCAGAGCCTTTCTGGAACACAAAACCAGAGCAGCTTCCTGATTCCCAGGAGTATATTTTCTTGGGGGAACACTTACAACCGAAATGCAGCCAGCTGTTCTGGGGCCTTCCGTTTCTTCACAGTGAGTCCCTGGTGGCTCCTGTGAGGCTGTCTGGTCATCCACTAGACTTACCCTCTATTTTATTCAATGGATTGTCTAGCTACATTCCGATACAAGTCCAGCCTAATATACAGCCACAACTGTTTCCATCCCAGCCTTTGCTACACCACTTAGTACAATCTCAAGCTTTGACTCCACCAGTGGCAGAGACCCAAGCCCATGCCCATCTTCCATCTTGTACACCAATGCTACCATGCCACTCATCTCCAGTTTCTAGCCCTACAACACAGGAAGGTAACAAATGTATGATTCCACCTGTCATTCAGCAGCTAGAATGTCACCTTCTGAAGAAGCACAAGGAAAGTCAGAGAGCTTTACCCCCTGCAGTCAAACAGTCTCTCAAGGTCTTTAACCACAACCAGGGCTCTCCAGACCAGAGACACTTTGTCAACTTCCCAGGGGATTTTATTAGTTTTGAGTTCCAGAAAAAGCTGGAGCATCACCTCCAAGAGAGGTTCACACAGCACTGCTATAGAACACAATGCATGATCCAACTGTCTCCTGACAAACTGCCAGGGAGAGGCCAGGCAGATAAGAGCTGCCAGGCTACACAGAAAGCCATCTCAGACTGCTCAGCAACAACATTCCCCAGATGGAAGAAGGGACCTTGTCTGAGCAGAGTCGTTAAAGAGGTAGATACAGAAAGCTCAGAGGATGCTCTAGATTCCTTCACTGACTTGACTGAATCATTTCTTGGCTCAAGCAGTGATTCAGATTATGTTTGCCCCATGCATTCAGACAAGTGTCGTCCGGAAGACCTGCTCCAAATCCATGCAAACAGGGAATGGGGGCAGATCAATGCCGGCAAGGTCCCTGTGAAAGCGAATCAGCCCAGGGGCGTTCTAGACTCTTCCTTGTCCTCCTTTGAAAACTCCCACTCAAGCCTGGAAACGGAGGGGGCACCCGGCACCAGCTCCCCGCAGACTACCCACTTCGATGCTGCTGCTCGCCAGCTGCTGGAAGCGCACATCAGGAAGCTCTGGGTGAGGCACAAGTGGGGCCTGTTCCTGAAGGTTCTCAAGTCCTTGAATCAGCTGACTTTGAAAAGGGCTCCGCCCGTGTCAGTGTCACCGGAAGCTTCTCAGAACGTGGCCTGTAAGGACGCGAAGCCAAACCCTACAGTGAAGGGGGTCGAGGTCCCGGGAGAAGCTTTTCCCAGAGCGCCCGCGAAGGAGACAGGGAAGACGGAAGGCGCGGCCGCCCCGACTGCCCTCCCCTCCCCTCTGCTCGAGTGTCTGCGGAGGATCCTCTGCAGTTATGCCCAGGCGCCCACCGAGGGAGCGCCACTTGAACAGGAAGGTGGACCGCCTTCTCAGCCCAAACCTTACAGCCTTGTGGGAAGATCCTGGCACAGAGACATTGCGCCCAGGTCCGAAGCTAGCAGTGTAGAGCCGATTACAAGTCCCCAAACAGATAGATCAGAATCCCCAAAGACAGAGAGCCTCTGCCACGGTGTCTCCATACGAGAGGTCTTTGTGGAGTCCACGCCTGGAAGAACAGACGAATTCAGGGAAATGGCAGAGGATGAAGAGGAAGAGCCCAATTACGTGACAGACGTGGACTCCAGTCATTTGAACCTGCGAAGTCTGGAAGTGCTGAGAGCCACTCAAACTGCACTCCCCGCCTCCAGAATTTCTAAGCATCCACGAGACCCATGCCTGCAAGGACAGGCAGAGTCCAGCGGTCGAAGCCAAAGCCCACCTTTGGACGTCATCCTGCAGGACTGCGAGACTGATGCATTCCTGCAAAACTGTGGGCCTGAAGTGCTGTTTTCTGCGCACATGCTGCCCTCCCGCAGCTCTCTGGGTAGCTCCCGGAACTTCTCAGGGAGCAGCACATCCATTTATAATCCCTGCCTTGCGTTACCAAATGGAGGGGACGTCCCGAAACAGCAAGAGTCGGAGACATCTGAGCAGCAAGACCCATGGTACAGCCAGATGTTCAGTGAACCTGATAAGGAAGAGAGCCTTGAGAGGCCCAGAATAAAGATTCAGGAGGTAAAGACCGAAGAAACCGAGCCTTCCCACGGCCAGAAGCCGAGCACACCTGCCCAGGTCAGGAGACCAAGCACCACGAGGAAGAGGTCTTGTCTCCCTGAGCCGGAGAAAGAGCAGCCTCCTCCAGAGAGTCAGTTTTTTGGCAACCGGATAAGGAATTTTTTTATGTCTTTTTTCCCTGGTAAGGGAAAAAGCCAGGCAGATTCCCCGCAGAAGTCCAAGATCCAATCAACCAGTACCCAGACCCAAGATGTACCCACAAGCAATACGTTTGAGAGCAGTCAATTGTCTGAAACCCAGACACTCATGAGCAATGTTGCACGGATCCTCGAGGAAAAGGTTGGATGTCCACATGAACGTTCTCTCTCCAAGAAAACTGTGCACAAAGAATTCCAAGTCCCCACGGAGAGACATTCCCACTACCACGCGGCTCCTTCCTACCTGGAACAATGCCCAGTTTGGAATAGTAAAGTCTGTCACCACCAAAGGAGCCCCATTGGCCACCGCCATCCTGTCAGTGACAGGAGAGTCAGCTACTGGGATAGCAGGGGGACACCCTTGCTTCCCAGAAGGCCTGTGTCTCTAGTCAATAGTCCCTGCCAACAGAGGCAAACGGGTACAAACATCTCAGGCCACCACGTCCACTGCCCACGGCACTGTCAGGTCGCTGGTGTCCTCTGTGGCCATACGTGCCACCCCTCTCATGTAGTCTCTTGTGGGGTGTATTTTCCTCAGGATAATTTCCAGCACATGAGTAGTAATACTATCGTTTTCATATGAGTCCATCCTCTGTCAACGGATGACTACTTCTTTCACCGATATGTATTGCTTCTTAATAAATTGGCTCATGAGATGTAGTGACTTCTCTCTTTGCTACGAACTGGGATAGAGATGGTCAATATGTGGTCTTCCTCAAAGCAGCTTCTAAGAAGGGATGGGTACCCTCAGCCCACATTCCCTCAATGCACCATTTTTTTTTCTTTGTGACTCAAAAAAAATCTTTTTATTGTGAAAATACTGTACAGAGGGATTACAATTACATGGGCAAGATAATGAGTACATTTCTTATCAAGCATTGTAGCCTCCTCCTTTGTTTCCCCTTCCCATCCCTTCCCATCTTCCCCCCCTATCCCCCCCACCCAATCCTCCCCGCTAGCTACCTACCTCCCCCCCCCCCCCCCGCACCAAAGTTGTAAAGTTCATTTTTCGACATAACGACTTGTACATCTCATTGTTGCAATGGGTCCACCTGTATCCCTATTTAAACAATTTGTTTTTCCCCTCCCCCTCCACAAATTATACCGACATCAAATACAGTGAAAGCAGGGGTTATACTGTGGGGAGGGACATACAAAGCAACAAATAATCTTATAAATGTGTTAGAAACAATCGCATGAAAGAAAAACATGAAAGAAAAAAACATTTGAATACATAGCTTAGGGTTCATTTCCCTAACATCACCTTATCTGACCTTTTCTGCTTGACTCAGACATATACTAGATATTGCAATAAGGGAAACCATCAATGCACCATTTTTCTGCTTGACTCAGATATATACTAGATATTGCAATAAGGGAAACATCAATGCACCATTTTTATACCACAGAAACTTTAGGAAGCCTTTAGGATTTGTGCTAAAGAAGCCTGGGAAGACAGCCTACCACAATGTTCTTCAGCCTGATGAACTTCATTCAGTTGGATCATCTTGCATGCACCTTGTGGCTGCTAACAAAGTCAGAGACTCTCTCAGCCCCTGAATACTAGGGTTCAGTGGGGAGGGCAATGCTGTGAATCACTTCTAGTGATCCTGCCAGCTCCTTTGTTCTCCTTTGGGCAACTGAAGCTGGGGTTCCATGGAATTTCCAGCAAGCAGAGGCAGACCTGGAAGCTATTGTCCAGAAGAGTGAATCCTAGAAATTTTTAAGAGGCTAAAGTATTTTTCCACCTGAACTCAGGTTCAGACAAGATTTTGTCTACAATTCAGGTTAATTCACCTTCATGAGTTAGAGTGGTAGCTGAGGAATCTTTTTTTTTAATGTTATTGTAAAAATAGAGGGATTACAGTTACATGAGTAAGGTAATGAGTACGAACAAAAAAAGCTGAGTCAAGCCCCAAGTCTGGTGCGTGCACACACAAAAACTCAGCCTGAAGTGAAATCAGGAAAATGTTACCCATGTAAAAAAACATCTTTCAGTGATATACAAGAAATCTATGGACTCAGGCAATCTATACCAGAAACTTCCTACACGCAGAGGGTAGGCCCCTTCTGGAAGTAAAGTTGAAGTGCTGCTCAAAACTAGACCTTTTACTCTGCATTCTTATAAATCCACATGCCATTTTGAATAAAACAGATGCTGACCTACCCAAAAGAGGGTATTGAGGTTAGTAGTGTCTGGATCAGAGTAGCTATATCATACTGAAGTCTTGGTGTGACCCTCAAGAAAATGTGTGGAGATAGATGCAGGCAATTGTTCCTCTTTCATCAGATGATACCACTTCGTCTTCTGTTCTTCCAAAAGCTACCATCGTACATTTGAGACAAGCTCTGAGCCAATTAGTTACATTAAAGAGCTCTATGCCTTAGGCCATAGGCACATTTTACCGGAATCTTGTTACCTTTTGGCAGGGACTTTTTGTCAGTTTGAAAAAATCCTGGCTTTAAAACTACCAATTGCCCCTTTCAGGTCTACAACATTTTTGGAAGGCAAAATGTTCCTTGTTCCACATACCTTAATAGGACTTTTTTTGCATGCTCCTTTACTGTGATTTGAGCTTTCATCATATCAGTATCATGGGCCAACTCCCTCAGGCTCTGAGAAGACAGAATATTATCTCATATAAGTAAAAAATTTATGTAAGATTTCATCTAATATTTAAGATAACTTTTTGAGTTTTTAGTAGCATTAAATTGTACATAGTAGAGGGTTTTGTCATTTTAACCAATGCAGAAAATTTATTTAGTCATCTTCACCTCTCCACCTCTGTAGTCCCTCTATTATGGCCTTGGAGGTTTTGGTTTGCTTTCCTTAGCTTCCACAAATGACAGAAAATATGTGGTACTTATCTTTGTGGGACTGGCTTGTTTCACCTCATATACATTTTTCAGCAAATAACATTTCATTCTCAATGCTCAAGTAAAATCCTGACATGTATATATAACCTATTTTTTTAAAACTGGCAAATTGGCTCACCAGATTCTTTTCGAAAGAAGTCCAGATGGGCTGGGAATGTGGCTTAGTGGTAGAGTGCTTGCCTAGCATGCATGAAACCCTGGGTTCGATTCCTCAGTACCACAGAAAAAGCTGGAAGTGGCTCTGTGGCTCAAGTGGTAGAATGCTAGCACAGAGAGAGCTCAGGGATTGCCCAGGCCCTGAGTTCAAGCCCCAGGATTGGCAAAAAAAAAAAAGTCAAGATCACAAACGAAGAAGAATTGTTTGACATGTAATGGAACTCCTTATTCACTGTATATGGGAATGTAAACTAATTTAGTCATTATGGAAATCAGTATGGTGGTTTCTCCAAAATTAAAAATAGAACTCCAAAAGAGTTACTAGAGAAAGATATTGGTATACTCATTCTTAAAGTTATGCTATGCACAATAGCCAAATTTTAGAATCCAAATTTTTTGTCCAGAAACATTTAACAGGTTTGCCAGGCACCCGTGGCTCAAGCCTGTAATCCTAGCTACTCAGGAGGCTGAGATCTGAGGATCGTGGTTCAAAGCCAGCCCAGGCAGGAAGTCCGTGAGACTCTTATCTCCAATGAACCACTCAGAAAACTGGAAGTAGTGCTGTGCCTCAAGAGATAAAGCAGTTGCCTTGAGCTGAAGAAAAAAAAATAACAGGTTTATTTATAATTGTTGTAAAATTGAAACTTTTTCGCTGAATTTTTTTTTTGGGGGGGGGCGGTCGTGGGCTCTGAACTCTGGGCACTGTCCCTCAGCTCTTCAGCTTAAGGCTTGCACTCTACCACTTGAGCCACAGTGCCACTTCCAGCTTTTTCTGCTTATATGGCGCTGAGGAATCAAACCAAGGGCCTCATGCATGCAAGGCAAGCACTCTACCACTGAGCCACCTTTCCAGCCCCTCATTGAAATATTTTTATTTGCATTAATGTTTTATATCCCTGTAGTTATGCTAGAAATTCACACAATAATGGAAAAACTGCCAGTACCTGATTTCTGTCCCTTGTTTTTCCACTGGCAATCGCATACTTGTCACTTTTTGACCCAGTGGGGAAAACAGAATCTAACATTCAAAATTACCCATAACAGGAAAGGGGAGACGGGGGTGGGAGGACCTTTTTGAGAATGAAATGCTCCCCTTAGTGGCTTTACGCACATTCTCCATGTATGCAGCTTGCTAGCTGGATATCTTTTTTTGCATAATTGTCACACAGTTGGCCAAGGATAGTACACATTAGTATCTTCAAACAGGCCAACCAGATAGGACCTGCTTGCCTCCTGCAAAACACCTATAGTTGTGTGTTGGAAGCACAGATCTGTTTGGAAGTCCTGAGCAATTTCCTACAGCAGATGCTGGAATCAGCTAGCAGAGGATTTCTGAAAGTGTCTAATTTCACCAAGCACCTCACAGTACCACGCCTGTAATAATGAGGATCCTTCACTCCTCCAGTAGTGGGCGCGATCTTGCGAGCTGCTTTTGTAGCCACAGGATTCCTGGGGGCTTTACCACCAGTGGATCTGCATGGTTGGCTTGGTATGAACCATGGTTTCCAGGCCCTACTTCCCCCCTGTTCCTTTGGCTGCAGCTAGGCTAGCCAGAGATGGCGCTGGCAGCAGAGGGCGGTGGTGTATGGTTGAGGCTGCAAACACAACCTTCTCAAGTTATACATTTCTTCGATTCAAAGCTAGTGAATTTTATTTTATGTACTATTTGGAAAAATGCACATTTCAGAGAGTGAGAGTCCCCATATTGTAAGAAGCCATTTAATATCTTTATGCCAATGCTAAACTTTTATCTTGTGAAAAGCCTGGAACATAAATTTAAAGTAGTAGCTGTAAGAAGTGAGAAATGAAGATTCTAAGACTTTTAGTGCAACCATCTCTTGCATTGGAAGCACTGAACAAATTCCTGCTCCACCAACAGACAGCCAATACATGTTCTAAGAGAAAGTATCAAGTCTTGGAAAGGCTGAGAGTCACAACCTAGCAACAACTTAATCATTTCTGCTTGTTTTAGCTGGTGTCATTCTCATGTGTCACCGTACAGTAAGGTGAAACCACAGCATTCTTTTGTCCACTGTATCCAATGGCATCTTTGATGCATGCATGGGGCACTTGTGACTTTACAGTCCATGGTTGCAGCATCTGAGCTAGGACCACAGTGGTCCTTCTGTCTGGAAAGTATTGCAAACTGCCATGAGCATCTTATCCCACAGCAACCGGGAAGAAGGCAATGATGGAAACCAGACCGTGAAACTGGTTTCAGGGTACCGGGGGCCTGTGTCTCTCACCTGCAACAGATGCCCAAGGTCCAATTACACAGAGTATTTATTGATTGTGACAGGAGAGTACGTGCAGAAAGTAAGGTAGCAATCTCTTTGAAGTTACAGACACCAGCATGGGAAGCAATCTTAGGATGAATGACTTCCTTACCTTAGGAAGCAGGGGTAAGCAGCAAACAACCACAATTTGTTTAGGCCTTTACCGAACTCCAAGGTCCAAGCAAGTTTGGATTCTGATTAACTCACATTTTGGGTAGGAGCTGGGGTCTCTGTGATGCTGGGAGCAATTGCTCTTTCTCAGGCCAATCCCAGCTTTCTGAGACATTCCAATTCTCTTTACTAGACCTCATGGCTCAGCGTTCACAGATGCCCACAGGAAAGGAGTACTTGGAAGCAAACATTTGTAGGGAACAGGAAAGAGCCTCTAGTCTTCTCCATGGTCTCTCTGTCATTCCTCTGCAAGTCCATGTTTCTTGTCACCACACATGCACTCAGGTCCTGTGATTAATGGCACTGAGAGCTGGAAGGCAGCAGTATCCCAAATGACACTGAATCTGCCTGAACCAAGGTCCCCTTACATAGCAAAAATGTAGAAACAACAAAATGAGCTGCACAAGCAAAATGTAGAATGAAATAGACCAAACCCTCATATGACTTTCTGTGAATAGAATGTTCTGGTAATTTGAGGATTTGAAGTCTCAATAAATTTAGAGTGCAAAGTAAGAATAAGATGGTGACTATTCCAGCTTGTTCTTATACAGTGTGTAGATTTCATTTATCTTGCTTTTATATGAGAAATACCAAACATGTAAAAATTTTACAAAATAGGCTGGGCAGCAATGGCTCACACTGATAATTCCAGCTACTAAGAAGGCTGAGAACTGAGGACCACAGTTTGAAGCCAGCCCTGGTAGGAAAGTCTGTGAGACCCTTATCTCTGATAAATATCAAAAAAGCTTAGAGTACAGCAATGGCTCAAGTGGTAGAGTACAGCCTTGAGCAAAAAAGCTTAAAAACAGTGGCTAGGTCCCAAGTTCTAGCTCCAGGACCAGCACCAAAAACAAATAGTTTACAAATTTTTAATTTAGCATAATGAAAATAACCTAAGATATCAAATGCATATTTTCTAGACATTTACATTTGTGTGTCAAAATTTTCAAGCAGATATGTGTTACTTTGTGAAATCTAAGTTTTAAAAAATGGTGTTCAGAATTATATGATGCTATATTTTTAGCAACATGTTTCTATGCATTAAAAATATAAAATATATTATATCAATATGTGACACCCAATTTCTGACATCAAAGCAAGAAATCTAGAAGATCCAAGGGAGCCATTTCAAAAATAAAGTCTATATACAGTGATAATACTAACCCATTGCTATCACTACAATTACCAAGTTTTTCAGTAGGGAGCTCCTAGAAACACTGAAAATATGGGGACAAAGTCCAGAGTCATGATAATGCAGCCCATTGGACATTGCTGCTCTCTTCCTGGTCCCTGGAAATGGTTGGGCCTACCCATAAGACTCCAACCAGCCCACTCAGGATCCCTCACAGACTGACATTTAGTGCTAGTGGTTTTTTAAAGAAATAATTCTTTCTATAAATTAACAGGAAAGTAAGTAAGTATATGCATCAATAAAATGAAGGAATAAACCAAAATAGAGTCACAAAATAAGACTTACAAGATGTGGGGTGACTTTTAATTAATCATATTAATTAATCATATTAATTAATCATATGTCTTCAATTGTTGAGGTACTCTAGAACCATATAACACAATAAATTTTAGGTTCTTTTGCCATTTGGTAGGCTAAAAGTTGGCTAACTTCATCTGTGCAGTAGCCTAACCTATGTCCAATTATTTCATCAGCTTCAGGTAGTGAGCAGCTGTCCTGTATAAACTTCTTAGAACAAGTTGTGATATGTGGCATAGTTCTAATTCTTAATAATAACTTGAAGCCCAATGTTTCAAGATAAATGAGACACTGCGGGAATGGGAAGAGATTTGCCTGCAAAACCTACTCATCCCATAATATGGAGGAAGGTTATTTTGAGTATCCATCACCCATTCCAACAGGTTTTCCTTACTACATCAGGCTCAGAATTTTCAAAACCCAAAAGATTTGTTGTAATTATAGCTTGAGTGATCTCAAGCTATAATTAATCTCTGATCTTTGAAATATTCTAAAATGTGAGAAAATGACTCAATTCCGCAATTATGCCACCATAATTTACAACAATATTTGCTTGCAGTAACATTAAATATGTGATACTTCTAAACTAGAATCAACTTAAAAAGTAATGGAACATTTGAATTTAAGTATTATTCAATTAATTATGTGTATTATTTAGTCTATTTAACTGTTATTTGCTCAATAAGAAAATAATGTACCAAGGTAGCATGAATGGATTAATATACCTTCAAGAGTGAGCCCATATCACCCTTCACAAGGTTAGGATGAACAGAAATCCTTATTATTCATGCTAAATTTCTGAGCCTTCCCTCTGAGGTCATTGGCCTTGTGGTCTCTCGAGATCTCTGACACTCATTTATACATTTATTTTTTTTATTTACTAGTTTTAGTTTATCATGAATTGTTCACTTGACTAGTCATCCTTCTATGCCCTGCTCTTAAATTAAAAAGAGATGAAGTGATCCGGTGATTCACTTTCTAGCCAGAGTTTTCCTTATGAGCACTCATGGCCTTTTGGTATAGGGGAACATTCTCAAAAGAAACTAAACAATTTTTTTTTGTCAGTCATGGGGCTTGAACTCTGGACCTGGATGCCATCCCTCAGCTCTTCAGCTCAAGGCTAGCACTCTACCACTTGAGTCACAGCGCCACTTCCAGGTTTCTGGTGGTTTATTGGAGATAAGAGCCTCACAGACATTCCTGCCTAGGCTGGCTTTGAACCGTGATCCTCAGATTTCAGCCTCTTGAGTAGCTAGGATTACAGGCATGAGCCACTGGTGCTCAGCCAAACTAAACAAATTTATAATAAGCCAGAAGAAAAGCTATAAATTTTATCATGATGAGATAGTTTCTTCAATTTCATTAGATACAATGTAATTACAGAATGGAAAGTAGCTAAAAGTTGCAAAGTCTTTCTGAAGGAGTTCAGGATGGATAAACAAGAGGACTATAGCAGATTGACCATATCTGAAATCCAGATTAACAAACTAATGCTGTAGCTTCTGAACAGCTCCATGCTGCTGCTGATGGATACCCAAGACTAGGCAGAGGCCAGAGAGCAGCACAGGTGTCTGAAGAAAACTAATCACAATGCACTGATAGGTGTTCTCCTTCTCCTTCCTTCCTCCATACTTTTTAGTTAACACATAGGAAAATGCTAGAAATGGTAGCAAGCATCAGTCTTGTCCAAAGTGTGCTAGTAAATAAAGAACAGTTAGAAGCTCTCAAGAAGAATAAAAGGCCTGATTCATGCATTTTGCTGTTGCAAGAGTTTGCATCTTGATTAAAATTGAACCCTATAAGTACTGACCGAGGTTGGAAAGATGCTCAGTTTCACACATTGTATGGCTTTTCATCTGTGCAAGTGGGAGATATGAAAATCCATAGTGTTCTTCTAGCCAGAGCTGTTGCTGACTCAGGTGAATTTAACCTACAGCTGTTGAGTTAGGAATGGACACCACCACTCAAAAGTATAGCACCAGCAGGGCACCAGTGGGTGGCTCACATCTATAATCCTAGCTACTCAGGCAGTTGAGATCTGGAGATTGTGGTTCAAAGCCAGGCCAGGCAGGAAAGTCTGTGAGACTCTTATCTCCAAATAACCATCAGGAAACTGGTAGTGGTTCTGTAGCTCAAAGTGGTAGAGCGCTAGAGCAACAGAGCTCAGGGACAGTGCCCAGGCTCTGAGTTCAAACCCAACAACAACAAAAATGTGTAGCACCCCTCTGTCTCCTCATAGCCACACTGACCTGAAGTCATCTGCCCTTTCATCTCAAGCCCAAGCCTAGTTCTCCTCTCTCTAGCTTAGGTTTTGGAATACACAATGGTACTAGGAAGTTACTTGGGTTTTTTTTGTTTGTTTGTTTTAATACCAACTGGACACTGTAACCTAAGTTTCATGGATTCCCAGGAACTCTTGCCAGATACTGAATGTAGAGTTTGGCTCAGATGGGTCTTGCATTCTTAGTGTCCTAGTAGATACAGCATTTTAGTACCTTCTACTTCTTTTCTTCCCTCTGGCAATATTGCCTTTCTTCTCCTCACCTAGCGAACACCCAGCAGCATGAGTTACATGGATCATATGAAAGCCTTGAGTCAGAAAGTATGTCATCCACTTCACAACTGAGGGAAATAAGATGCTCAAAATCACCCAATGACTTTCCATAGAAAATGTGTTAACTCTGGAATGCTCAGAGATCTTCTCATGAAATTTTTCTTTTATTACATGATCTGGTGTTTAAGAAATGCAAATTCTGCATCCTCCACATACTTTCAAAATAGCACACTTAGGTTCATATAATCATTTAGTGAGACAAAAAGGTGTATCAAGTGATGCATCAGGGATGAATCTAACATCGTGTGAATACCACAAAGTGCAGTTGCACTAGCCTGAAAGCACAACTATTGACACACCTAGACCATACAGATCAATACAATAAGGATTTTTACCCTTATACAATAACTCAAGTATGTCAAAGTATATACTCAAATCTACTATCTGTACTGTCTTCTATGTCGTCTTCCATATCTGAAATTTTGTTACATGAATTTTCTTTGTTACATCAAAGAAGGAATAAGTACACTTCAGTTTGCTGTCTCCTCTCATTCTTAAATGTAACTTGGTCAGTGTATACGCCCTCTCTCTCAATTATTGTAGTCTCCTGGCATTGACTGCACATCTCACACCATAGGAAAGATGCTGTGAAGTGCCAAGACTCACAAATGTTCTCATAAACCAAAACAACATTGTCCAGAATTTTAATATCGCAGACACATAGCACCTAGCTAGTGTCACTGTTGCATCATATATTTATATTGTAAGCTGTTCTATATACAGTTGTATCTACATTGTACTACTTTTGGTATATAGGTTTATGTTCAAGTTCCTGATCACTGAAAACTAAAAAAGTAAAACTAGCAAACGTTCAGCTTTGATCATCTCAGAGCATTTAAGCAAACATCTACAGACATACAATTTTTTTTAAACTGGCCAATTCTGAGGTATAATCCACAGCTCTTAAAATACTGCCTTTCATCGACATGTGTTCATTGAAATGATTTCATATGAACTGAAGGGTTCCAGCCAGGGTCCCAGGCTTGCCATGTAGGCTTCAGCACCGAGCTCCATTCCAGCTCATGATCATGCCAGCTGGGGGAGAAAGGGAAGTCTTCACAGCACAGCCCCTTCCTGGAGCTGCTCCCCAAGGTCAGGAGCAGGCCAAGAGCCTGTGCACTTATGAGGGACAAACTCCATCTGCCAGCCAGCAGGAGAAAGCTTTCTTGGATAAAGTCCCTCAGCAAGTGAAGCAGAGTTTGCACCCCATAAGGGAAGATGTGGGGTTTCTCCATGGCCTCACACAGAAACTGAGGCTGGACAAAACCCATTTTTCGGCGAACCCCCGGATGCCAGCCTCGTCTGCCTGAGCCCAGATTGTCTCACAATTGCTCTCACCCCATACCAGGACTTGCGGGCAGACTCACACTGGCATCCTGAGAGCCTCAGGAGAGGCTGGCAGATCCCAGCAAGGGCCCCAGGCCCCCTTGGCCTTCCAGTCTGAACCAACAGTGACAGCCGTGAGTCCATGTCTCACACAGTCCTCCTGTGTTCCTTCCTCCAGGACCACAAGCTGAACTTGGCGGCCCTCCTCCAGGCACATATCTGTCCCAACTGCCATCATAAACCGCCAGGAAACCCTAATTTCACATGCAAACTGAGCGCCCTCACATGGAAATACTAACCAATCACGATGTGTCATGGGGGCATCATTTACTTACAGCAAACCAACCCAATAAGGATGGCCCAGCACAGCTTTCATTTACATAAGTAGATCAGGGGAACTCTGGGTAGGAATGTTCTCTGTATGAGCTAGGTTGCTCTCCATCTTCTGACTTCCTTTCTTCGTGGATTACTAACTGCTTATTGGCTTTGTTTTGTTTTTGAACAAGGCCTCCCTTTTAATCTTAAATCCCTTCTTGGTGGATTTTTGTTACAAGTGATAATTTTGCCACCCATATTTTCAATTCTTCTAGAAATACTGTATTTTGTTCAAGTTTATCAGACTTTTCTTAGTAAGGAGGTCAGGTCTGGCCCGCTCCATATTGGCCACACGGTGAATTGTAGGGCCTGTCATTTGTCTTTATGCTGGGGGAAGAAAACTCTCCCTGCCCATCACCTGCCTCCCAGGTAATGGGCGTGCCCAGATCCCTGGAGGCAGGGGTGGGAACTTGGCTGATAGGTTACTAAATCTGTCAGTCCAGTGCCTGGGACTGGGAATTTCCTGAGGATCTGCCCTCTGCGCAGACCTCTTTAGGCCCAGACCAGCCTACCCCCCAGGACTCCATGCCACGTGTGTCTCCATGATCGTGTCCTGTGCCCTGAGGTCTCCTGGCTCATCTCCGGTCATCATAGAATCTCAATTCAACTCTCCTTTGAAGCTGAATTGGCTTGTTGGTATTGTTTTTGTTCTTTCTTTCCTCCTTAGCATGTTTCCTAGTTCTGTAACGTACATTTGCATACTGCAGGCCTTTGTAACAACGGGCATCCTACTACAGCCTGTTAGCTATATAACAATATTATATATTTCAAAATGTGGCTTCTGGTATGATTCACCTTACAACACTTTATCATGTTGCCCCAAGATTTATCCATGTTAACAGAAAAAAGACAACTTTGAGTACTAAAGACAGCACACCATTTCATGTCTTCAGACAGCAGGTTGCTAGTGTATTCATCAAACTAGGAATTATCCAGTAATTCATTTTTGTAATGAGTAATTTAGTAATAGAACTTTTTAATTTGTAGTGAAATGGCAAATGCTTTCTGTCAGGATCTAATGACTTGGTTTCTGTCAGGATCTAATGACAGCCACAGTTTAACTCATGGAGGGAGAACATTAATCATCGTCTGACACACAGGGTAATCCTCACTTACGAGAGAGGCAAGTTCGTGTTTAGGAATGACTCAGGACACATAGTGGCATTAAGAAGCAAATGCTAAATCGTTAAGGCTATTGAGGATGGATAGACACCGGGTGGAAATCACTGTATGTTCAATGCTTTTCTTTTCTATGCAAACTTCCTGGTGGTAACAAATGTGTCCCTCCAAAGTGGATACCAAGCAACAAGGCTTTCAGTCCACTTGCTTGTAATTTGTCTAAAACCACACCGGGCTGTCTTTCTGTCCAGTCCACAAGTCCTCTTTAAAAATTTTTAAGAGGAGAAGAATACAGGGACTTCATAAAATTCCTCTAGGAAAAAAAAAAATCCCCTGACAGAAATTCTGATTGAATGAGACTCTTTTGGGACTTTAAGTATAGGGTTAAATGACTACAGGTCTGTTGAGTCCATCTAGCTAAAATTTCATGATGCCAGTGCAGAAGTAAGAAGTGAATGTGGCTGCACAGAACTCTCCAGAATCAGCAGCAGAACCAATCAGAAAACACAGCACAAACTGATAGAATATCCAGGATTCAGGCAGGCTATTTGTTCTTTAAATAAAGCCAAGATCTACTGGGTTCCTTTGTTAAACTTCTTTTGTACAAGACAATGGCTTATTTTTAGTTCTAAAAAATGTGCAAAAGCAAAGCTCATTTTTGTAGTGTCCAGTGGCTACCTATCTTAATTTTTTAATTTGTTTATTGTTATTAAAAGGTGATATACAGAGGGATGACAGTTACATAAGTCAAGTGATGAGTTTGTTTCTTTTTGGACAGTGTTGCCCTTCTCTTACTCTCTCCAATTTTTCCCTCCCACATCCTCCCACAAGTTGTATAGTTTGTTTTCAACATGTGTGTCTAGTAAGCACCACTGCCGTATTTATTCACCCATTATCCCTCCACTTCTGTGCCCCCCTACCCTCTCAAAGACAGAGAAATGAACAAACATGAAAAAAAGAAAAGAAAAGAAAAACAACAATAACAAAGGAATAACATCTCATTTCTGTTTCCTGGACTTCATCTCCATAAATAATGCTTGATATGATCAGAGGCATGTAGACATTGCATGTTCCTTCCTAAGAGTATGCTTGTAGGGGAACTTCTAACTTAATGGGAGACATACAAGCTGACCATGGCTTTCCTTACTCCTTTAGTGTCTGGATAGAGAGGCAGAGTTGAGTATACCACTAAAAGTTATAAGTTGGCTGGGCACCAGTGGCTCACACCTGTAATCCTAGCTACTCAGTGGGGAGAGTCGGTAGCCCAGTGTAAACCTGACCTTGCTTGGCTATTGCTTCTCATTGAGGAAGACTCAAGGCATAGATCTGCAAAACATGTCATCACCTTTCTAAAAAAGAATCAGCCTTTCTCTCTACCAGTGGCGGGGTGCCCCATTCTCTCCTCACAGTTCCCAGAGCTGCTTGGGACATGTGGTTGAAAAGGAGGGCTGGAGAGGAGTTCCCAGCCTGGAGCCTCACAGGCAACAGTGGCTGCTGCAATAAGGGCAGCAGAGAGCCACTCTCAGCTCCACACAGCAAGTCTCTGCTCATTATGAGCACTGAGCATTATTAGCACTTTTATAGGACATTTTTCAAGAATTGAGTGCTATGTGTCCTGTGTCCTGTTACATACGCTAGAACCAATTGCTTTAATTGGCCTATTGTTGCTGGAGGGAGTAGTCAGGGAACAGGCCAGATTATCTTTAAGCCTGTGGTTCCCAGTCTGGCCACAGATCCCAGCCAGCCCCAGAACATTCAGGGAAACTGAGTCCGTATGTGCCCTACCCCCCCCCCCCAACAGATTTCCCAGTAGAAAAATCTGGGACAATTTGAGCATCAAATAAATAATATTACAGGAATGGATTCTAGCCCATTAAATAAGATAGAAATCCGTGAATTGTGTGCTGTTATTAACTATAAACAAATAAGAATGGAACACCTTTTCATAGAATAGAAGGTCAGCAAGTAAATGTGGAAGGAATGATAGAAAATCTACCTTCTGGCAGGCATCAGTATAGAAGTTGATTTAGGAAGGAATTGTCAGTGGATACTTAGGCTGATGGGTGAATGCTATATATAAGTAATAAGATATTGGCATCATCTTGGAATAATTTACCAAATAATGTCAAGCAAAGGGAAAAATAGTGACTATTGGTACAAAAATATGGACAACATCAACTTATCCTCATAAAATGCAGTGAGGCCAGGTACAAATGGCTCATACATTTAATCCTAGCTATACACAGGAGGCTGAGATATGAGGATTAATGTTCAAAGCCAGACTAAGCGGGAAAGTCCACGAGACTCTTATCTCCAATTAATTATCCAAAAGCTGTCAAGTGGTATAGTGCCAATCTTAAGCAAAAGAGTTAAAAGACAATATGCAGACCCTGGGTTCAAGCCCCAATACTG
The DNA here is from genome assembly GCF_019054845.1 of Dipodomys spectabilis. NCBI lineage: Eukaryota > Metazoa > Chordata > Mammalia > Rodentia > Heteromyidae > Dipodomys > Dipodomys spectabilis. Next base: position 16,710,369 of record NW_024870775.1, read on the forward strand.
GTACACTTACATACATACTGGGGGGGGGGCGGCATTAGGTGTCTACCTGGTTTGTCATACTCCAATTATGACACCCACTAACTGGGTGATCTTTATCACAACTTCTGTCTCTGCCTCAGTTTCCTCTGCTCCATAATGAGAATAGTCATGGTTCCATGCTCTAAAAGTTGCTGCAAATTAGTATAATGACCTCTATAAAACTTCACAGGACTTCACAAAGCCCATGGTAAAGTCTCTATGTATGTTAACAGTTACAAATAATACAGACTAGGAAAATCAGCCCAGAGAAGTAAAGCAGCACTCAATCTCACACCCACCACACTCCAAGTCTCCACTCTCCCCTGCCTTTCAGAAAATGATGAATCCCTTCAGAGAACACTTTTGAAAATACTCTCTCATCTACTTGTCCTTTGACAGTCTGTGCAGGTGAGCAGGAGCTAGATCTCTCATGGGCCCCATTTTACAGGTGAGGGAAAACCTTGATTCACCCCACAAGGACAGCATTAAAAAAATCATAGTGTCACCAGACAGAGGTGAGGTTTAGTGAAGCTCCTCTTTAAATGAAGGAACTCTTCACTTAGGGTCCTTGACTTTGATCGCCAAATAAGAATTTCTGGACAAGTCACAATGGTAAGAAAACTTGGCAGAACTTTATTAAGTAAACAAACAAGGAAGCAGACTGACAAAAAAGCAGACAAACAAAGCAGAGTGTGGGTACTCTCTAGGGACACAAAGACACAGACACAGACAAGGATACACCCAGAGAGACACACAGCTCCTTGGGCTGTCGGGTATTTATAGGGTAAAGGCAGGGGGTCTGGCTTTAAGTTATGCAAAGCTAGGTGCTTTGTCTTTGCTTTAACTACACCTGGTGTTCCAGGTAAGAATGCATCCTGCCATAAAACAGATCTTTATCCTTGAAAGGAGGAGACATCCTGCTATCTGCATTTTGGGGCATCCTGTCTGGCAGTTGTGAATTCTTGGGTGAGGAATGCATCCCTTAGGAAAGAATGCATTCAGTTGCCTCTCTTTAAACCAAAGATAGCATTTCTAAGTTTCTAGGTACCATATTTCTGAGTTGCTACACCAGGCTTCAGTTTCCATAAGTTGTCCTTCTTAATTTCCCCCAAAATGACTTTTGTTCCCTTAATCTTAAGGGAAGTACATGAAGGAATATCTCCTGTATTTGCTGTTAGCTGACAGTATCTCATCTTTCCTAGTCTATCCAGCTTCAACAAGAAGAATTTGAGCCCCTTTGTTTTGACTCCAAAGCTCTGATTGCTTGCTAGACCTGAACTTGACTCTGGGAATTCCAGCCCCATTTCTATTGCTCTGGGAAAGTGGCCTAGAAATAGTGTCAGATTCAAGAAAGGTCACAGAGGTTGAGAAGGCTCTTCTGAACTTGAACATTACAGCAAAAGTGTGGGGTGTTCTCTCTCTGCTTCCAAATGCATTATGCCATTGGAGCAGACCAAGCAAGAAAAGTTTCTGACAGGTACTGAGAAAGACTTGGAGCAAGGATTAGAAGCAAGGGCTGGCACATGTTAGTAAGCCCTCAAGGTCAAGTCAAGGAGATATCAGGCCTACTCAAGCAAGCAAGAGAAAACAGTGGCTTTTGTCTTCAAAGTTGAGGTTTGTTAGAATCTCAACAAACCAGAATGGATGGCATTCCTCCTCCTTTCTAGTGTTCCATTGACTCTCAGTTTCTCCTTTGATGCACAAAATGTAGCTGTAGTTAATTGACCAATTTTTGGTCAGCAAAAGGATTAAATGAAAGTTCTTATTTACCCAGGAAAAGGGATCTGGAGTTTATAATCACATCACTATATGGTAATCATCTGATGCCTTATGGGTTAAGAGTCGGAAGTACGCCATCTTGCCCCACCCCACTGCAGGTCTTGCAGGGCTATCCACACAGACCTCTCCTCTTCTCCTTTCTCCTTGCCCTGAGAAAAACTCAATCTCATCTGTCTGCAGTTAGCAGAAATCAGAGTAACTGCTAGATTTGCTGCTGGGACAAAAGATATATGTGATGTTAACCGTTCATTGAGCTATGAGATGAACAAGATGGGTGTTGAAAGGAAAACCTGAGCTGAGAGTACATTTCCAATGTTCATATAGCTTCTTTTTTGATGTATGTTTCCAAACACTGACTTCAGGATGGGAGCCATCCTTTTCCTCCTACAATGAGACTGGCTTGTGGCTTTAAGACTTTAAGCAGAGACCATCACTCAGACCTATTAACAGTCAGTACAATGTGTTGTGTCAGGAACTTGCCCCCATTTTTAGTTCTGGCTGCAGGTATTTTGCTGGATAGACCAAGTGTGAAGCTCTTTTATATGAACACAAAATAGACCACTGAGAAATGTCAAATTCCAAGAGTAATAGAGGGAGTGAATCTGACCAAAGTACATTCTATGCATGTATGGATATCACACAATTTATATAATTAATATCCACTTATTTCTAAACTCACAGTTCAATGTGTGTATGAGAGAGAGAGAGAGAGAGAGAGAGAGAGACGACAGACAGACAGAGACAGAGACAGAGACAGAGATCATGCTCTCAGGACAATGCTGTCAGCAGTGGCAAAGTGGAAACAACCTAAGTGCCCAACAATTAGGGATTAATAATGGAGGAGACACACATGGAGTTCTGCATGGCCCCTTCAGATGCATGCTGAAGATGTGTACTTGCTGATTTGGAACTATGTGCTCAATTTATGGCAAAGTATTTTAAAAAGCAAGAAATGGAGATGGGAAGGGATGGGAAGGGGAAACAAAGGAGGAGGCAACAATGCTTGATAAGAAATGTACTCATTACCTTGCCCATGTAATTGTAACCCCTCTGTACAGTATTTTCACAAAACCAAAAAAAAAAAGCAAGGGATGGGGGCTGGGAAGGTGGCTCAGTGGTAGAGTGCTTGCCTTGCATGCATGAGGCCCTGGGTTCAACTCCTCAGCAATACATAAGCAGAAAAAAGCTGGAAGTGGTACTGTGGCTCAAGTGGTGAAGCACTAGCCTTGAGCTGAAGAGCTGAGGGACAGTGTCCAGGCCCAGAGTTCAGGCCCCACGACTGACAAAAAAAAAAGCAAAGAATGTCACAGTAGATGATCCCAGTTGTATATACATGCAATAAGGGGAGAATAAGGAAGGAAGTATCCAGGAAGGAGGAAAGATTCCACGTAATAGAGAAGGAAGTAGAGTTTTGGAACGGCATTCTAAGAAGTGGAGAATGAGGACAGAGAGATGATTCTGAGAATAAAAGGGAATGAGACTGCTGTGAACTGAATTGTCGTCCTTCCAAAAAAGTAATTGAGGTCCTGCATCCTGATAGCCTAACCCAGGTGAACTTGAACACGTAGGTTACATTAAAAAAAAAAAAGTTCTTTGTGAGTGTAATGAGGCTACAATGACATTAAGATTGGCTGGGATGGATCTTGATCCCATGTGACCAATGGAACACCAGAAATGCATGGAGGAAAGTGTTGAGTTAAGGCAGATGTGAGAGATGGTACCATGACATGGGGAAGATGGCAGTATGTGATGACATCAACAGAGATGGATATAATCTGTGGCTGTGCTGCCACAGCCACAGGAATACCTGTTGTTATCAGAAGCTACAAGAGGTCCAGAAGGGATCATGGCCTTGCCAACAATTTGATTTTTTTATCTCTAGCCTCCAGCAGAGAGAAAGAATGTGTATTTGTTGTTTGAAGACCCTCAGTGTGTGACATGTTGTCTTGGCAGCCCTGAATAATTAATACAAGGACCCAGAAAGATGGGGTGAAGCTGAGAGGGCTCCAGGGAATGAAGGAAGCATGGATGGAAGAACAGATAGATACAGGACATTTTAAGGATGAGATATCTATATTTGTATCTGCGTTTGCTATGAATGCCTCTTCAATCTCTTCCAAATCATCACAAATTGGAAGTTGAGGTCTTTTCTGTCTGGATCATCATGGAATAGAACCAATGCAGAAGAGAGCCAGGGTGACGTGGAGATAGAATATCCCATCCCTTCTGACCCTACTCAGCCCAAGTAATTCTCAGAAGCCCATAAGGAAATTTAGACTTCTGCTTTTGCAAAACTTAAATACTCTATTTCCAGGATCTATGCCTTACAAGATGGAGCCACATGTCCTGGGTCCTATAGTCACCAGATCAGTGAGATTTCTGCCACGTACTGACTAGCACAGGAGCCAGTCTGGATGTTACTCCAGCTGCTCCAATGGCCCTGCTTAATGAAGAGCAGATGTCACACAAGAGCCATTCCATCCCGTGTGGTCATCATCTGGGTTGTTCAAAGAAAACAAAGGACTTGTGCTCACAAAGCTTCATGGAGCTTCCTTTCCCAATTCTCCACTGCCTCATCCAGATGGCAGATGGCCAAGGATCTCTGATTTCTCTTTCTTCTTGACTGATTATAAATCTAATTTATTCAAATGTTCTCTGGAGACATCAACCATCTAAGAACAGGTCAGGATGGCTTTGCCCCTGTGTTCAACCCTCCAACCCTTCAATGGGGGATTCATACATTGGCCAAGGCAGGAGAGTAACTCTTAATGATGTATGCGAAATGACAGTGAAGACTTCTTTTAGTGATCAGGTAATGCTTTAACCATGGAATATCTGCTTGACATCATGGAAAAAACAGCATTTCTAACTGAGATGTGATCACAGAGAAGGAGTCTTTGGTTATCCCAAGGCAACAAGGATATTCCAGAAAAGGGAACACCGATGCTCAGATGAACAGAGGCACCTGAAGTGCCAGGAACAACCTACAGTGGAGGGTGGCTGAAGGAGGATTGAGACAGGACAACATCTGCTAACTCAAGATCTCAGGCCTCCGGTGCCATTCCAAAGGTAAGCACAATGAAGCTGGAGGCATGGCTTGGTCGCATAGTACATACCTAATATGCATGAGTCCCTGAGTGGCAGCAGATGTTGAGTGTCTGGGTGGTAGGGAGGTGGCACTGCATACTAAAATGGGCCAGCATGTGGAACAAGTTCAAGAAACAAAGAAAAAGTACAACAGATGCTGGCAAGGATGATGCCAAAAGGGAAACCTAATACACTGTTGGTGGAAATGTAAACTTATTCAACCACTCTGGAAAGAAGTATGGAGGTTCCTCAAAAAATTAAACAAAGAACTACTCAAATGATGCAGCAATTCCATTAATGGGCATTTACTCAAGAGAAAAGCCACCAGCATAATGATGCTCATTGCAGCATTATTCACCATAGCTAAGGTATGGAATCAGCCCAGATGTTCCTCAATGGATTAATGGATTAAGAATATATATATATATATATATATATATATATATCTCACATTATATACATATACATACACATATATGTATATATGTATACATATATGCACACAATGGAATGTTACTCGTCTATTAGAATATTATGCCATTTGTAAAGAAATGGAAAGACTTGGAAAAATTATATTAAGTGATGTTAATCAGTAGTCCCAGAGAGACGAAGGATGCATATTATCCTGTATATGTGGAAGCTATGTTTCAATCATAAACTTATAACTAAATATGTTGGGTGGTATGCAAGTGTAGACAATTGCATTAATTGAAATATAGTAGATTCTAGAGAACTCAAATACCTTTAGTCCTTAAAAAAGCAAAGGCAGAAAAGGTCCAAAGCTATGTACATATGACCATATAAGATGATGTTAAGCAAAATGAACCCCAAGATAAGGACACAAGAGGTTTTAACTTTCTTGCTGTAGTTTTTAATGTACTTATAATGTACTATGTGATTTGATTTTTTTTGTTTCTTTGTATGTTCTTCCCCCATGGTATAGCCCCTGTTTTCACTGTATTTGCTTCTGGTGCCCTGCATCTTATACATACATTTTTCTAATTTGGGGATGGGAAGGGAAATAACAAAATGCTGAAATAAGGATACAGGTTGACCCATTGTAACAATGAGATGTACAAGACACTATGTTGCAAATGAACTTTACAACTTCGGGGTAGGGGGAGGGACGAGTTGGGGAGATGGGGAGGGAAGGGATGGTAGGAGGAAAACAAAGGAGGGGGGAACAAGGAAATGTACTCATTACCTTGCTCATGTAACTGTAACCCCTCTGTACAAAGTATCTTTACAATAAAATATATATTTAATAAAAAAGGTAAAGGCAAAGTTCAACAAAATAAACACTAGTAAATGAGTACTGAAAAAGAGTGGGATAAGGTCAAGGGGAAATGGGGAGATGAATGAAGAGAAGAAGAGGGGAAGAATGTAGTCAAGAATTCAGTGTATATCCTACAAAATTAAGAAGAATGATGAAGAGGAGTAGGGGAGAGATGGGTGAGAATGATCAAGATATATTGTAATTGTAAACTACTTCGTTAAGGGGAAACTTCTTTGCACACTGCTTAGAGATCATCTTTTTTAAGTTAAAAAAAAAGTGTTGGAGGCTTGGCTCAGTTGGTAGAGCACTAGCCAATGAGTGAATGCATCAGATATTTAGCTTAGAACCAAAAGAAAAAGTTAAAAAAGGGAAAAGAAGGAGAAGGAAGAGGAGGAGGAGGAGGAGGAGGAGGAGGAGGAGGAAGAGGAGGAGCAGGAGGAGGTTGTTTTCCTTCAGCCAGACACTGGTAACTCACACCTATAATCCTAGCTACTCAGGAAGCTGAGATCGAAAATCACATTTGGAAGCCAGCCCAGCAAATAAATCCAAGAGACTCTTATCTCTCAATTAACTAACAAAAAGAAAAAAGAAAAGAAAACCTGTGGCACACACAGTATAGTGCCAGTGTTGAGCAGAAAAGCCAAGTGAGAGCATGAGGCTCTGAGTACTGGTACAAGAAAAGAAAAAAACAAAAAGCAACTGAAGATCTATTAGGTGCAATGCAAATGTTCCTAAGAGAACATCAGAAGATACCTAGAAGGGAGAAGTGCTCCTAAGTTCATTTTTATTCTTTGTCATATGTCCTGTAAAAATTCTACCCCATAAGTTCCAGCCCTATTTTTTTTCAGTCATGGGGCTTAAACGCTGGGCCTGGGTGTTGTCCGTCAGCTCTTCAGCTCAAGGCAAGTGCTCTACCACTTGAGCCACAGCTCCACTTCTGGTTTTCTGGTGGTTTATTGGAGATAAGAGTTTCACTGATTTTTCTTTCCAAGCTGGCTTCAAACTGTGATCCTCAGATCTTAGCTTCCTTAGTAGCTAGAATTACAGGTGTGAGCCACCGGCACTCAGCTTCCAGCATTATCTTGAAGGTACGTTCCTCCTTCTTCAGCTGTCTCCCTCCTGCTCCTCCCCAGTTTGTCTGTCTGCCTGTCTGTCTGTCTGTTTCTCTTCCTACCCCCCCCCCCCCACTCCTCTGCTTCTGTCTCCAAGCTCTTCATCTTTCTGAACTCTGGCCACACTAGTGGATTTTGAACCTGTTACTCTGAGCCTGGTGCCCTTTTCAAACCTGGCATCTTTAAATAGAGATAGTTTATTTTTTTACTCTCCTGGAGTCTCTGCTCAGGCCTCAACCCTCTAAATCCAGCAGCCTTGAGACGTGACTGCATCACTCACAGATATTTGCTGCTTTCCTGTTAGTCTTAGGCCAATCAGCACCTGAGAAGGACCATGCTGTGTGTCTGACATTAAAATGGCTGTTGCCCCTATGAGCAGAGATCTGTTTGGGCCACCATCAACTTCTTCCCTGTCCCAGAAGCATGTGAAGCACTTTGTAGATGTGCAGGAAATGTTGACCAAAGAAGACTCCAGAACTTCCCACCTCTCCTATCTTTCCCTTAGGCACTAACCATCTTTCTAAGGGGACCTTCTGGTGGTGACTTCCATAGGCTCATGGATTCCTCTCTGCATCTCAGGTAGCAGGTGGCTCTCTCTCTCTCCCATTTTACAGATGAGGAGTGCAGCCATAAAGCCCAGGTAAGAACTATAGAGCTGGAGCACAGGCCCAGGTAGCCTGTCTATAGAGCTTCCCTGCCTGCTCCCTATACCTTCTGCAAATTACTCATGCCAACATGTTGTCTTCTGGTTGCCCAGCAACCCTATGAGTGACAGAATTATCCTATAATGGCCAATGGAAGAAAGGAAGGTCCAGGGATGTGATCCAGCCTAGCTTATTATCTGTCCTCTGCTACTGTCTCTTGGAAGTTTGGGAAGGCTCTATTTCACTGACCTCACCTAAAACTATAAGCAAATCAGAAAAGCAGGATATTTTCTAAGTGTAAAGTGGTATTCTTCAAATCCCATAAGTGTATTATCACCTCTCTAAAGACAAAGATGTTATTCTTTTCCCTCATCCCTCTACCCCCAAAAGACTTTGCTAGTTGTTGGTGCTCAAGAACCATCCAAAGAAAGAATCAGGGTGCCCATGGGATGCCCACGTGTGTGTGTGTGTGTATGTGTGTGTGTATGTGATACTCTGAATGTATGCTCAGATATCTGAGTGTTAAAGTTTATATAAATTTATATAAACTAGGGGTTTGTATATATTCAGAAGCTGTGATTATTGTGTGATCATCTCAGAGCTTTGGTATTGGTATGTGTTTTGACTATGGGAGTGTAGGGCAGCATGTGTACATGGAATAGAAGTTAGAGTGTGGTGGTACTAATAGTGTAAATGCATAGTTTATCACACAGGATTTATGGGTACTTTTATTTTTGCCAGTCATGGTGCCTGAACTCTGGGCCTGGGCACTGTCCCTCAGCTCTTCAGCTCAAGGCTAGTGCTCTACCACTTGAGCCACAGCACCACTTCCAGCTTTTTCTGCTTATGTGGTGCTGAGGAATCGAACCCAGGGCTCATGCATGCAAGGCAAGCACTCTACTACTGAGCCCCTGTGGGTACTTTTAAAGAGTGCTTATTAGAGAGAGATGCTTTGTTTTTATTTAGAGGAGTATTTAATTGTGAATGTGTATCTTTTTAGACATGGAAGGTGCTTGAAACAGAAGAATGTGTATATGGGAGCCACTAGTGGGGTTAAGTGTGTATTTATTTAGAAGGTGGTGATGGAAGGATTCTGTTTGAGATTGTTTCTATGCAGATATTGGAGACTTTGTGTGTGTAAGGAAGTTGGCGGTATTCCTTGATGTTCCTGTGTGTGTGTGTGTGTGTGTGTGTGTGTGTGTGTGTGTGTGTGTGTGTGTGTGTTTGGGGCTTTGAGGTTGAATCTGTATTTTAGAAGTAATTTTCAAGGTCCCAGGAAGGTGAGTGATGGTTTTGAAAGTATTACTAAGTTCAAGATATTTGATTCTGTTCTCTTACATTTCCAACTGAAATTCTGCAATACATTGGGCCAGAGGTGGAAGGGGGTAGGGGGGAGGGGGGAGGGACAGTAGGGAGTGAGGCAGGGACAGAGCCAGAGCCAGAGAGATTAAAAGGGCCCCATACTACTTTAAAGTCAACCACAATTGGCCTATGCTGTCAAGTTCACTAAAAGTAGATCAAAAGTTTGAAAGTAAACCTTCCTGGCATTGACATTGGGGGGATATCTGTGTGTGAAATACATGTATATAGTATAGAGTAAGAGCTCTAGGAAAAGAGTCAGGACACATCACCTTCTGTGCCCGAAGGGTTCTTCACTGGAACTTGCAGTGGTAGATTGGTAGCTTTGAGTGGTAGATTGAGTGGTCAAGTATGACATGATGAGTTTTTATAAAATTGTTTATTGTTATTAAGGTGATGTGCAGAAGGGTAACAGTTACACAAGTCAGGTATCTACAGTTTTTAAATTTTAAATATATTTTTATTTTAAAGCTACTGTACAGAGGAGTTACAGTTACATGAGCAAGGTAATGAGTCCATTTCCTATCGAGCAGTGTTACCTCCTCCTTTGTTTTTCCCCTATCATCCCTTTCCTCCCCACCTCCCCAACTCCTTCCTTCCCCCACAAAAAGTTGTAAAGTTCATTTTCACCATAGTGTCTTGTACATCTCATTGTTGCAATGGGTCATCCTGTATCCTTATTTCAGCATTTTGTTATTTCCCTATATATACAAGATGCAGGACACCGGAATCAAATACACTGACAACAAGGGTTATACCATGGGGGAAGAACATACAAAGAAACAAAAAAAATTATATTAAGTGAAATAAGCCAGACTCAAATAAACATAGGTCCAATGGTTTCCCTTATCTGCAATAACTAGTATATGTCTAGGACAAGCAGAAGAGGTCAAAAGCTATGTACATATGACCATATAACCTGATGCTAAGCGAAATGAACCCCAAGATAGGGACTCAAGAGATATCTTTCTTATTGTTCTTTTTAATGTACTTATAATGTGTCTACATTTCTTTTAGAACAGTGTCACCCCTTCGCTCTCTCTTAGTTTTTCCCTCCCGCACGCATCCATGCATGGATGGTTTTAAGGAAGGATCATCTCCCAAGGTTCTGTGAGGGCGCATGGTCTAGAAGGTGAGCGGTGCCCCTGCCCCGCCCCTCGGGGCGTAGCCAGCGCGTGCGCACAGGGCAAGTGTTCTGACAACCATCCAACTGCGGCAATTGCGCAGGTGTGAGCTTGGATACGCAGGCGCGACCTGGGCGTTGCTGCCCAGGCAGGTCAGGCGCGAGCTAGGAGGACGTGGTCTCAACGGTCATGGCTCCCTGAGTCAGTTAAACAAAAACAAAGGTAATGGAAACTCAGCACTGATTCTACCTTAGCATGGCCTGGCACTGCTCCAGGGTTCCCGTCCTTAATCTTAAGCATCTCTGTGTCTGGAAGGGCAACAGTACCCTGTGGGACTCAGTACCCTGTGGGACTCAGTACCCTGTGGGACTCGGCCAGTACCTAGCGCTGTGTTTTGTTGGGTTTGGGGGAGGGCCACAGCCCAGGGCGCCCCTCATTCTTCTGTGAGGTCTTTGGCCTTCAGGTGGGGAGTGGAGGCTAATAAATATGCTGTGAACCTACAAGCGTGGCCCTTCTGATAACCCTCACTCCTTCAAGAATGCAGAAGGTTGAGGGAAACTTCTCATGTGTTTGAAAAGCATTTTCCTATTCAGCTATAAAGTAGCTCCTGTCAAAAATTGTATTAAGTGAAGTAAGCCAGGCCCAAAGAAACATAGGTCCCATGGTTTCCCTTATTTGCAATAACTAGTACATGTGTAGGACAAGTAGAAAAGGTCAAAAAAGCTATGTACATATGACCGACCATATAAGACGATGTTAAGCAAAATGAACCCCAAGATAGGGACACAAGTAGGTTTTTTTTCTTTCTTGCTATTGTTTCTAACGTATTTATAATGTACCTTGTGATGGTTTTTTTGTTTCTTTCTTTCTTTGTATATTCCTCCCCCACAGAATAATCCCTGTTTTCACTGTATTTGATGTCCATGCCCTGCATTTTGTATATACAGTTCTCTAATTTTGGGAGGAGAAGGGGGAAAAAAACCAATGTTTAAATAGAGCTACAGATTGATCCATTGTAACAGTGAGATGTACAAGACACGTCGTTGAACTTTGGCGGGGGCAGTGAGAGGGGAGAGAATTGTGGAGGTGAGAGGGAAGGGATGGTAGGGGAAAAACAAAGGCAACAATATTCGCTAGGAAATGTACTCATTACCTTGCTCATGTAACTGTAACCCCTCTGTACAGTATTTTTACAATAAAAAAGGTACAAAAAAAAGTAGTTCCGGTCATTACAAAGTGATGGAAGTTCTGATAGACTTTCTTGTTTTACTTAAGACCCTTGTTGGTATAAGAAAAAATGTCAGCATCCATATTCTGTCTATATTCATCTGTGCTGTTGATGCCTATACAGAATTTCATAATAGTGTTTTGTTCAGACTGATGTCATATCACAAAGGACTTCTTCTGGATGCAAGAGTCTGGTGAAAATCAAAACTTTATAATTAGTTGACTAAAAGGAATCTACATTGAAGAAAATTGTGTATTTTATTCCAGTGTATACTACTCATCTATTCAGCAAAAGTTATGTATTCAGTGGGTGTTAGTGATAATGTATGATTAAGTCATTGAGCACTTTTGAACATGTGAAGGTGTGTTTGCTTTGGAGAGCATGTAAATTGCAATGAATTATTATATAAATGTATTATTTTTGGCTACTTGGGGACTGAGAATTCAGAGGGAATGAGTCTTGTCCATCGTGTGTTTTGAAACATTAGTTGGAAAATTGTACAAATGTATGTTTTGGAGTTATGTTGTAAATTGAATGTGAGAATGTAATCTATGCATTTGCATGTGTGAGTGATGATAGTTGTAAAGATATTCTGAATAAAGGAATTTCAGCATGGTGTTTGTAGCATGATGTGTGCGTATATTTATGGAATGTAAGATGCAATTGCATTTTGGGTTAGGTGTTTATAATTAGGGTTTTTAACACTTTACCAGTACTTTTTCTAAACGAATTTTAAGGCAATGTATTAAGGCAAATGTGGAAGAAATCTGTGCATATGTTTGTAGGCCATGTTAAGACATTGGTCATTTTTCTGTGGATTTGAAATTGGTTTATGTAGTGGGGAAAATGTAGGAAGATGATTTGTATATTCAGGAATTGCTGGATGATGGGTTTTTGTGATTTTCACAGGCGATTTCTTATTAAGTATTTAGTAGTACGTGTGTGTGTGTGTGTGTGTGTCTTCCAGATGTTTCCTCAGAGTCAGAGGGAGTAAGATGGACCTGAATGGTGAGAGGAACATCAGGATAAATTGGCCATTTGGTATATACATTGTGGTCATTATGAGTTTTGCTTCACTCTTAACTAGTTTAGTTAATTTTCTAGAGCTAAAGAGTCCCCATAAATGTTGGGTTCAGATTCTTCATGCATATGGATTCAAAGGTGACAATACATTGGAAAGTTAAATGTTTTTTCAACATTTGTGGTCTCCTGCTATCTGGGGGTCATGAAGGCTGGGCCAGTGGTTCATAACAGTGGAAAAGAGGACTTTTTGTAAGTGCATGGGCTTCATGGACGTCAGTCTTATAGCTAAGCTGTTTTCTTGACGTCAGGCGAGATGAGCCAAGCTCTTGTCTCGCAAAACATCTCAGCTGCATGAAGGCAGCCAGAAGTGCTGCTACCTCTGCATGTTCAACTATTTGGAAAGGATACTCTCCACAGGTTTTGATGGTTGAAAGCCCACTATCACCTGCCCGCTGGTTGATAGGTACTGCTGGCTATCAAGCAGATGAGCTGTGATAGCAGTTCAGTAGTAACCTCTCTCCATGAAAAGCTGATATTTCAACAGTAGGTACAACCTTGAGTGCTGAATGAAGAGTTTTATTTCTGCATGAGAAGCATGTTTCGTGGGAGCATATTTCAAGAAATGTTCCATCTTCTGTTCTTTTCTGCAGGCTTATGGTGAAGCTAGCTTTTTGGAAGCTCATGTCAGCTTTGTGTTTCCTTGATAAGGTAGTACAGCTATCTTCATTTTCTTCATTTTTTTGGTGAGCTGACCAATGAAACAGAACTGTATGATCAAGGTGACTATAGGCAAATGCCACAATACTTCTGCTTCTCCCTGACCTTTCCCCAAAGTTTCTGATCCAGGCCTTTTTTTGGAAAGTCATGATATAGAGGCAAGAAATGCTTTTTTTCCAGAAAGAGGTAGAATGGTGATAAGAGTATGAACAGTAAAGATTGTATTCAGATGGAAATAAGAACTATATTGGGTATTGGATGCTCATGTTAAATACTGACACTAAACTTGTCTACATTTTGTTTATTCCCTGATAATTTTTGTGAGGTCAGGTGTAAAGGTGACCTGACAAAAATAATTTCAACAATGCACATAATTGAAGAGCTGTGATAGAAGCATTGAAGACAGCTTTTTGGCCAAACTTATACTGAGATCCTGGCAATAAATACATAGGGCAAAGGTTTGAAAAAGTTAGTTTGGACAGAAAGTAAGATGTCTAAAGTTGAGGATAAAAAGTATGGTTGCTAAAGTGATTAGGGTCATTCAAAAGAGCCAAGTTCTCTACAATGGGAAGAAAATGCCATGAGGACTTCTCAGGATTAGTATTGCCAGTCACCAATGGCTCCCATGATTGTTTTGGAGCGCAGCTTCCTTGTTTGCACAGTCTTTCCAGGGAATAGGTTCCAAGGGTCTTTTGGTCCAGGGTTTTATTTTTCCCTGTTTGGCCATGATGACATTCAGAGGAGATAGGGTCTGTGCAAGCCCAAGTACTGCTCGTAGAGGTATCAGGACTTGTTTTATACATTTAGTGCTAGGTGTCAAAATGTGCAGAATGAAAGAGTTATGAGGTTATGAAGGCTTCTACTGTGATTTCAGAGGAAAACCTTTGTGTTCAGGAAGCTTGAGGTAATGTCAGAGTCCCTGCACACAGGCTGTGATGGGCTATTTGTAAAGCTATGAGAGTGAGCCACAGCTGTCGTGGAGACCCCAGGCATTTGGAGATGTCAGAATGTGGAATGCTTGCTGTGTGCCAAGGCAGATAAAGAGTGTAGCTTTGTGAGCTGTAGCCAGCAAGGCCATGTGAAGATAGAGGATGGAATGTTTGCCCTGTTGGTTTTGTCTTGCTTTGGACTGATTCCTGCTTGTTTTCTTATTCTTCTTGCCTTTTGAAATGCAAAGTTATTCTGTACCGTTGCATTTTAGAAGCATGTAATTAAATGTTATCTTTCATTTTTAAAAATTAACTTATTTTTATTGTAAAGGTGATACACAGAGGGGTTACACTTACAAAAGTCAGAAAGTGAGTACATTTCTTTTTTTACTGATTTTATTTATTTTCATTTTTTAATATATATTTTTATTGTAAAGGTATTGAGTACATTTCTTTTTGAACAGTGTCACCTCTTTTCTCTTTTTCTCCAAGTTTTTCCCTCCACCGTAAGTTGTAAAGTTCATTTTCAACATAGTGTCTTAGTGAGTATCACTGCTGAATTAGTTCACTCTCTAGCCCACCATTTCTCTCTCCCCTTTACCCTCCCCCAAGCAGATAAACTCACATACAAAAAGGGACACTAGCCAAAAACAGTGGCAACGGACAAAAACCAAAAAAAGGCAAAATAACAAAAAACTTCTTGTTTTTCTTTCTTGGAGTTCATTTTGGTAAATATCATTTAAATGATCATTTGCACATAGCTGTTGAACCTTTGTGATCCTCTTCAAAGAATATCTTCCTTCTGTCTCATTGTGTGAATGTTTATACAGTCCTGTTTTTATCATGTCCAAGTGTAATCTTTTGTCTTTTACCACCCATTGTGTTTAATTGTAGATTTATAGGCACATTCTAATTATGACAAATGAGGGAAACCATGTAGCCTATGTCTCTTTGGGTCTGGCTTCTCTTGATACAGTGTTTTCCAAGTCTTTCTACTTCCTTACGAATGGTGTACTGTCATTCTTTTTGATGGATGCATACAATTCCATTGTGCATATATTCCACATATTCTTGATCCATTCATCTACTGAGAGGCATAGGTTTATTTCATATCTTGGTTATGGTAAAGAATGCTGACCCAAAAAAGGGTAATGAGTACTTTACATGATTTTTAGTACAAGTGGTAAGAAATTCACTAAGAAGTTGATATTCATTTTTCAAGTTATTTAAGAGGAGTGATTAGAGGTTAAAGTTTTAATAAGTTTCCTACTTTTTATGGGAAATTATTTCTTTCTTGCCAAAAATTTAATAACTTTATGGAACTCTGCAAGGTTAGATCTGGGAGTATAATTATACACCCAAATGTTTATGCACACTCAAAATGAAGCCTTTTAAATGTATGTCCCAAGAAACCTACAGAAATATTCTAAAGAAAGCATATTATCATGAAGTTGACATGCTTTTCAAGCACATAGACTTCTCTTCGTTACTAGTAACATGTTAGTTGACCTCAAACAGCACAATATGCAGGGAAACTTTATAGTATGTAAAAACTAAACATGTTCCAAGACAATACAACAATAAAAGAAACAGTACTGAATATATTTGTTCTTTCTAGATTAACTCAATAGATTATCCTGCACAGAGTAAGATAACACTTCAAAAACAGACATCCATTCATCATGAATGGATGAGAGACCACTATGAAAATTCACTTGGCCTAATGGTTATTGGAAAATCACAAAATTTTATGATTGTATTTTATCTGCTATTTCAAATATGATAATTTTGTATTTGTATTTGACTTTTCTGGGCATAGGTGAAGATCTTTCTGGAGCTTAGGTGGCTTACTTTTTCACTAGGTTACCGATCAGGTATTATTGGCCATAATATCTGGTAGGTGTCTTCATAGCAAAGGTTAAGGCCACAAAGTAGACAGAAAAAAAATAGGAAGATAGAGAAGTCAGTATGTCATCTTGTTCCAGTCATCCTCTCATTCATCTTCAGGTCTAACTGAGGAGTCAGTCACTTTTGTCTGCAAAAGGAGCTGTAATAGCCTAAGCAAATAGACCATGAAAAATGATCTAGAAACTGTTACCATGTTAGCCCACATCCCAGAGTTGCAGTCCACAACGAAGTCAGTGAGACGCAGGGGATGCATGGCCTCCAGAATTAGAGACTTTTAACCAAAATGAATGAAGCCAGGAGATTTATTTAGTCATTATTGATAGAAAAAAATGGAACAATTTCTCAAGACTCATTACTTACGAACTCTTCATCTTCTCCCTCCTATGTGAATTTTCTCTATGGTTTGAAATATTTTTAGTACACCATAAACTATTAAAAACATGCTAATTTCAATGCCAGAAATGCAATAATGTAAAACAGAGCACATTGTAAAGAAAGAAAATGGCATAAAGAAACCATTTGTTATTGGAGAACAAGATGAAGATGGAAAATGAAAATTTTGTCAGAACATTCTCAGTTGTCAAGTATTTCATGAAAGATAGTCAAATGACATAGATTTGCAGAGTTAGCATATGTGATGCTGTCATGGCTAAAACTTCAAAAAAGATCTAAAAACCCAATAAAAAAAAACACAAGGCACTAATGGCTCTTAAAAGCTTGACTACAGTGAGGGATCTGTGCAGTGAACACTTCAAGTGAAGACATTCTCTCACTTTGACACAAAATCTGCACAAGGATCCCATAGAACTGTGATGACGATTTTCAGCAACCCCAGTTGTCAGTCCTGAGAATGATCCCTGACAGATTTCTTGCTTTGCTCTGAGACTCATGGAACCAGTGCCAAGTAGGACAAAGAGGTGAGAGTTTGTGTCTTGCACATTAGCTGGACTAGTGGTTCTCTCATTATCTAGAGTCCTGAAGTGCTGCAGGGACAGCTAAATACACTTTTCATAGCAATATGGCTTCAGGGTACATATTTGATGGTCTCTGCAGCAGTGTATCATACATCTCTATTTCTAAATATCTTTTGTACTTTTCTTCCTATCATGTCTATACAATGCCTATGAGTTCATGCCAGTGACTCCTTTAATGATAAACGATTTTGTAGCCAGTTGCAGATGACTTAGGCCTATAATACTAACTAGGGAAGAGGCTGCTATCTAAGGATCAAGGTTCAAAGCCAGCCCAGGCAGAAAATCTGTAAGACTCTTATCTCCAATAAACTACTCCAAAAAGTGAGAACTGGGGCAATGTCTTAAGTGGTAAAGCAGACAATACCCTGAGTTCCAGTCCTAGGTCTGACAAAGAAAAACAGAAAAAAAAGATGATTTTTGTTCAAGTTTGGGTTAATGTGAGGGTCTGATAATATTTCATGGAGGTTCACCTAGATTACAGATTTTTGTATCAATAGAACAGTATCTATGAATTTGACTTGTGAATTTGTTGCAAAGTTGAGTTTTAAGATTTGCCAAACAAATAGTTAAGCACCTATATCTGCATAGCAGATAAATATATATAGATATATATATAGATATATAGATATATATATCACATTTTCTGAATTGTTCATCCCCTGATTGGCACATGATTCCACATCTTGACTATGACAAACAATGTTGCGGTGAAGATGGTAGTGCCTGTATCATTGGTGTGGCGTTGTATTCTATTGGTTAAATGCCAAGAAGTGGGATTGCTGGGTCTTAGGGTATCTATATGTTTAGTCTTTTAAGAACATACTTACTGCTTTCTGATGTACTACTCCATATATTTCACATTTTGGTTCTTTTTGGACCTTTTCCTTAATTTCATCTACTTGGACGATGTGCAGTGACTGTTTCAGCATCTCCTAGCTGGCTTTGATGGCAACACTGTGGTCCCGGTGATGTACATTGGATTGTATAACATCTGCTTTTGAATTTCTCTGCCAGCATAAGCTGAGGAGGTGAACCTGGGTTAGGTCAGTTTGGTACTAGCAAGATCCAAGGAATAAAGCCAAGAAAACCGTTAGATTCTGCAGGTTCCTGCCAATGACTTAGGTGGGAGAATGAGTAAAATGTTTTGGTGTGTGATGGTATGTGGTGTGTGATAGCCGGGCGAGAGCTCAACCTCTCGGGCACTAGCCCTAGTATTTTCAGACAGTATGTCCTTTTTTGTTGATGTTGCTATTGTTTTTGACCATAGTCCATTTAGTGATTTTCCTGGGTTTTATACCTTCTCTCCTCCCTCTGCTTCTCAAGTTGCTAGGAATACTGACTTGCACCACCACATCAGCAAGAACAAAATCTCTTGACTGGCCAAGGAATGCACTAGTGTGACCCCTACTGAGAAATCAGCCTCTCCACTGCGCAGGTTGGTGAGTCATGAAGAGAGAATAGACAAAATGAAGGCTAATGAAAGGAGGAGTTGTCATGACTTTTCTCGGCATAGGTGGAGATCTTTCTGGAACTTAGGTGGCTCCCCTCACTTTTTCACTAGGTCATTGATCTGCTATTATTGGCCACGCCATCTGGTAGTATCTTTATACAGAGGTTAAGGCCAGAGAGTAGCTAGAAAAAATAGAAAGATAGAGAAGTCAATATATCGTCTTGTTCCAGTCATCCTCTCATTCATCTTTGGGTCTAAGTCAGGAGTCACTTTTTCTGCAAATGGAGCCATAATGACCTAGTCAAATGACCAAGAAATGTGACCTCGAAACTGTTACCATGTTAGCCCACACTCCAGAGTTTCAATCCCCAGCGAAGCTAGTGAGACACTGGAGATGCATTGGCCAGCAGGATGGCCTGCAACATTAGAGACTTTACAATCAAAATGAATAGAGCCAGGGGATTTATTTAGTCATTATGCCTTCCTTTCTTTCCTTTCTTTCATTTCTGTTTTCTTTTTTGTTGTTGTTGTTGTTTTGTTGGTTGTTGGGCTTGAACTCTGGGCCTGGGTGCTGTCACTGAGCTCTTCAGCTCAAGGCTAGTGCTCTACTACTTGAGACACAGCGCCACTTCTGGTTTTCTAGTGGTTTATTGGAGATGAGTCCTGCCCAGGCTTGTTAAAAATCATGAACTTCATATCTCAGCCTCCTGTGTAGCTAGAATTGCAGATGTGAGTCACCAGCGCCCGGCTAGGAGTCATTATTCTTGATTTAAAAGAAGGAACTAATATTGAAGACTCTTTACTAACATTCACTACTCACCTAATGAGCTAGCCCTCCTATGCAAGTTTCCTCTGCAGTTTGTTTCTACTGACAGAAACATCTTGCAGGCTCTCATACACTTGTACAAACATGCTGCTTTCAAAGGGAGAAATGTGGGCTTGCAGTAATCTAATACAGAGCACAATGTAAAGAAAAACAATGGAATGAAGGTAGATTTTTTTTCTTTGGTACTGAAATGAGGATGGAAAATGACTTTTGGTGAGAGCATTCTCAGTCGTCATGTGTTTTATGAAAGAAACACAAGTATCGAGAGATGCAGAGTAATCATATCTGAAGCTCTCACAACTGACTATACAATAAAGAACTCCTTAAGACCCTGTAGAAAACATGCTAGGTAGTTATGGCTCTTGACCTTGTCTACAGAGAGAAACAATCTGTGCGGTGAACATGCCAAATGAAGATATTCTCTCACTTTGACACAGAATCCCCACATGGAACCTATAGAAGTGTGATGCTGATTTTCAGCAACCGCTGTTGTCAGTTCTGAGAATGAGCCCTGACACATTTTTCGCTTTGCTCTGAGACTTGTGGAACATGTGCCAAGCGATGGCCAATGGTTGGCAGAGCTCTGGCAGGTGAGGACCATTTGCAGCTACATGTCCAGACTGAGAAACCATGGCCAAGTTTCCCCAAACCAAGCACTCTCAGCAATCCTGCTCAGAGTGCATAGACCAGGACAACCTCTAGCTATTCTGAGTGACAATGAAAGGACAGCCACCAAAAGGCATCCCCAAGAGCAGGTCCCCTGCGTCACTGCCAGAGAGCATGGCATCTGCATGAATGGGGGAGTCCTTGCTGGGGCTGTCAGCTGAAGATCCCCCAGGCCCCAGGGGCCTACACTTGATTTCCCCCAGGGCCACTCACTGGAGAAGACCCTGGCTACTTGAGAAATTCAGCCATGGGCATGATGATGGCCTTAAAAAGAGGCTCAGTAAAAAGAAGACCATCTCCATCAATTCCAGAGAACCTAAGAAGAGCAAGAAAGTGGAAATCACAAAATAGACTTCCCTACTAGATGTTTGTAATGATGTGCACAAAGGGATCTCTTATGATGGGTGAGGCCTTGTGAGATGAATAGGAACAAGGATCACAGTGAGATTCCAGTCTGTCTGCTCCCAGGAGCAATGGACTGATCCATGTGGAAGAACTGCAGGAGAAATGTGTGGACTGCAGATCCTGACAACTCTACCTCTTTCCCTGCTCACCCACCTCATTCCGTGGACAGCAGAGAACCAAGTTCACCGGGACACATTCTAAACAAACTATCTTTATTCTGCACAATTACATAGCCCCCCCCATGTAAATCTCCCTCCCTGTCCTCCCCCACTTTACTAATTCTCCCTCCACTCTTTCCCCTCAGTACCACTACCCTCCCCCTTCCCTCGAGGACCCCTGGATCAGCACTGAGTGAGGAAGAGCTTTTGCTTAGTCCATTGCACAATGCAAGCCAGGTGAGATCTCACTCAGGTCCCAACTGGCTTCAAGGATTTTTCTTCTTCCTCTTCTTCCTCTGGACCTCCAACAACTCACGCTTTCTCTTCTGAGGCTGTGAGGGCTGAACCAGCCCCAAAGACAAGACCTGCTTTGCAGACTCCTCAGAGTGAGACCCTGGGCAAGGATTCTTTGCTGGGGTGCATGAGTCTCCAATGCGAGCCCTTTTCTTGGACTTGGCAGGTGGAGGGGGATCCAGGCTGCGGCCTCTTCTTTTGCACAGTGAAGGCCCGGGGGCTTGGTGTCCAGAGGAGAGGAAGGTGGTGGGAGACCTGGGGCTCTGAGATAGTCCCCAGGGCAGGAGACAGTACTCAGAGCCCAGCAAGGAAGCCAGGCTGGGGACACATCCCTTGCCCAACTTACTGTGCCCTGCTCGCTTGCGTGGAGTGCCAGCAGGAGACTTTTCCATGTGATTCACGGCATCTACAGACCCCAGTCTCTTGGGATAGGATCCATGTCCCCGGGGACAAGCAGTGGACAAAGTGGTTCCTAGTGAAGGACACCCGTGACCCCCCTGAAGAGCAGCAGCAGCAGCAGCAGCAGAAGCAGGTGTCAGGTGCTCTGCATCTGTGCCACCATGGCTCTGATCATCTCTGCAAACGATGTGCAGAGTGCTGGTATCTGCACTGACTGCTTGTTGGGGGCTCTGCTCATTTCTCTCTGCACCTTGGCAGATGGCCAACTCAGAAACACTTGAGGCTACTCTGGGTGCCCCAAGACGTTTCTCCACTATCTGTTGGAGGAAATACAGAGTTACTGGCTTTGCATCTGGCTGGAAAAGGACACAGTAGAGGGAACAACTTCAGGGTCACCTCTCTTGGTTGCAGACACACACACTTGTGCTTGTCAGCTCCCCACTGGGTCTCTTTGCAGCTGTACAAGCTCAGCCCCTCCCTGGCTCTCCTGGGTCCTTCCTTCTAGTCCACATCCACATCTACCATCAGGAATAACCTCCAAAGCCATGACTGCCCACAAGCCTAAGGCAGTGCTCCTTCTTTTGGTTGTGCGGCCTTTCTTCCCCTCCTGATCTACCTGCCTACAGTCTTTCCTGTGCCAACCTGCTCAGGGGTGAGTCCTTCTTCCTGTTCCAGCTCCTCAATTAGGGCTTCAAGATCCAGCTCTGGTTTGGAGGAAAGCAATTCTTCCAGGAATGTGGGGTGAATGATGGCCTCCACCTGGAGCAGAAGGAAGAGGGTGTCAGTGTGTCTAGAAAGGAGAAATCTGTGCCAAGGGGACTTTGAGAACACAGGAAAGAATGACCTCCCCAACCTGGTACATACACACACACACACACACAGTCCTGAGCATCCAGGGAATCAAGGTCCATTTCAAGGGAGAGGGAAAGTGGCAGAGAACAGGGCTGGAGTTGGAGCCCACATTTGACATGAAGTCCTCCTGGCAGCACAGCTGGTCAAGGAGACTCAGGAGCTCTGGATCTGAGCACATGTCTTCCACATCCTGTTGTTCCATTCCCGCCTCTTTGGATGTTCCCCCAGAGTCCTGGGTGCACAATTGAGGAAGGCCCTCCAGCCAGTCCATGATGGCCATGTACTCCTCCACGGCTTCAGCTGGGATCTCCTCGGGTGCCTTGGTCTCTGGCGGCCTCTGACCTGTGGGTGCTGATGGCTTGGCAGGCTGAGCCTTGAGGCCAGTCTTGCTGGAGTTGCCCTCTAAGGGAGAGGAAACAAGACAAAGCAAGGATGGGAGAAGAGCTTCCACACGATGGCTGAGCAGCAGAGTTTACTAGCGCTACACCAGCCCAAGACCAGCATAGACAATGGAGCCAGAAGAGACTGCAACATGTGGAATATATAATACAGCCATGCAGTACCAAATTCTGAGAAACTGACGTTCTGGTGCTCTGCCCATCCCATTGCTGATCCTGAGTAGGTGTTGTCCAAGGTGCTTGTGCTGAGAGGAGCTATAGACATGGCCCTATGATAACCAGTTCCATGCTAACTATTCCTCCAGAAACCTCAGGTTCTGGAGGGATGCTTTGTTTCCATTGCAAGAGGAGCTCCTCCATCGAAAACAGAAGCCCTGCGTGTGGGTAAACCCTTCAAGATCCCATCAGCCACTTCATGCCATGGACTCCAATAGAACATTGAGAGACTCTACCTGGCCGCTGGAGAATGTCGAGGGATGAGGGCCTTGGAGAATCTGGCTTCAGTGGGATGGCAGGAGGCGGGCCTTGGAAATGCATAATGCCCTGCAACTTTGAATTCTCTATCACCTCCATAGTCTCAAATTCCATGAACCTGGGAATGTAGGAGGCACAGAGTGAGCTGAGAGGAGATGAGCCCCATGGACGCTTCCCAGAAGGAGGACATAGAAGGTGTGCAAGCAGTACTCTGAGGTTCTTGCCTAGGCGCAGAAGGTTGCTGATAAAGGATGAAAACAAGCTGTCAGTGCAGGAAGGAGTGACACTGCCCAAAGAAGCGCACTCTTCACATGGTGCACATGACTGAACCACTCTAAATAACACACGTATAATAGCAATAAATAATATTTTTAAAAAACGCAAATGTCAGGGAGACTTTAGATCGCCCAAGACTTGTGTGGAAACAAGTGACCCAGGAAGGGCCTTCAGTGACCCATCTTCTAAGCCTATTCCATCCCTGCCCCTAATTGAGGAGGTGACTGACAGAAGCTGATCAGGATGGGTGATTGATGGAGAGAACAAAGATGAAATTAAAACCTTGGGTTCCTAGAGCAGGCATGGGCCCTAAAGTGTCATGAACCTGGAGCAACTTTGTCTTTGCACAACTGCCCATGTTGGAAGGGACCAGTTGTTGGCTGATTTCCGCACCGGGTCTGACCCTCCGCCCCCTGGCAGGTGTGGAGCAGGCATCAGTGAGGCAGGAGTTTGTGAGGGCCCCCAACTCAGAGCTCAGCCCGCACCTCAGAGAGACTATGCCACTGCCTGGACAGAAGGCTGTCAGGAGAAGGGCATCTTCTGTGCATGTCCATGCCCTTCCTGGCAGTGGGAGTGATGAGCCCCACTGGGCCCAGGCGTGCAGTCTCTGTCCTCCTCCACCACACAAACCCCAGCTCCAGGGTCCCTCACTCACTTGGCCGCCATCTCGTGAAAGTTCATGCGCTCGTAATTGCTAATGCCTTCCCACTCCTGAAGGCCTCTCCACAGGCCCTCGTCCAGGGACATGGTGGGCTTGAGCCGGGCCAGGGACCGAAGCACTGGGCTGCAATTCATCAGGATCAGTCACAGCCCACAGCCCAGAGCCCACAGGTGACCCTCCATTCCCAGTGGACCCAAACCCTGTGCTCCTCACCCTTGCTGCCTACATGTCCAGCTCCAATGTGGGCTCTTATCTCCAGGTCACCCTTATGGACCACAGAAATCAGTAGCAAGGGCACTGCTGGCCTTCCCCATGTTCCTGTGAGTGCTTTCCATTAGTGAACATTCTAGACTGAAATACTCTGTTCTTCAGAATTGACATACTCTGAAGCCTTATTCCCCAGTGAAGCTATTGGGAGACATTGCCTTTGGCCAGCCTAGCTTAGGTACAGTTATGGAGATGGCATTCTTTGCCAGGACAGGACAGTGGCCTTGGAGAGACAGACAGGAAGAGCAGCCAAAGCTATCTCTCAGCCCTGCATGACACACACAAGGCAGCCATGAGGAGAGCCATCTCCAGACATGGAATCTTCCATCCCAGAATCAGAGAATTCCATCCTTCAGACTGTTAGCAAGGAATGGTTTCAATTTCCAGTTCCACAAGTATGGGTGAGGCCTAAACTGAGCGGCACAAGCCCAGTATGGTCTTGAGCAGAAAGCCAAATTGTGGCCCCCTTCATAGCAGGTGCTCTTTGGGAATGTGGGCCTTTCTACAGTGCTAATCCTTCTGGAAAAGTAAAATGGCCACACTTACAGGGGTACCATGCTGCAAAGGGAAGGAGCTTTTCTTGCACCTGTGTGACATTCCTATGTCTGTGTGTGGTTTTTCTCTACAGGTGTGATCAGCTTCAGGATTTCCCTGCCCTTGTGGTGTGGATTCCCATGCAGGAGCCCCAGCAGGAGATCTAGGTTCCCAGAGGAGACACTCACATGAAGAAGCAGGCAAGTGCTTCCCCATCAGGAGTCTGTGGAAGTTTATTCTGGATCAAGGCCTTCAACTGTTGCCAGCGCTGAAAGTTCTGATAGACACTGGGAGGTGGAGGCTTGGTCTGGGATGTGGGCCGACTGCCCTCTGCACAGGGCCTCTGTGGCCACGGTGCCTGCTGGCTCACTGGGGGCCTGATGGGAGCCTCCTGGGAAACTGGTGGTGTTGATCCCAGGGGTGGGCCCCAGGTCAAGCTGTCTTGGGCAGCCTGTCTACATCCAGTCATGGGGACACTCACTGGAGCACTGCTGGCAGCACCAGGCAAGAGGAGTGGAGCTGGGCCCATGGATCCCACATCCCCAGGAGGGACATTCCAGATGAGAGGGGCCTGAGTGACAATTACTTTTGGAGTGTGGAGGGGCACTGCTGGCCTTCCTCCTGTCCCCATTTCCACAATGACATGGGAGGAGCCTGCCCCACTGGATTTGCAGCTTCCCCCTGACACCAGAGATGTGCTGGGGAAAGCAGGCAGCACCAGAGGGCTCCCCTGAGGAGGGAGTGCAGCAGCCACTGTTGGAGGTGGACAGGAAGGCTGCTTCCTCAATGACCCTTGTGCTGGTTCTGGGGCGGCTGTGTGGAAGGGCAGCTCTGTGAGAGGAGCTCTGGAAGCAACGGGGTTCAGGCTCAGGTAGGCTGCAGACGCTGGACACGCTGCTGGAGAGAGAGCAGTGTTCATTGAAGAGATACAGAGCACCGCAGAGGGGCTCCCTAGGACTTGGAAATACGGAGGAGTAAGGAGGAAGGACAGCAAGTCAGGGCTTGCAGTGGGAAATAGTGTTTCACAGATGTCCCCAAGTGAATGCCATGGTGTGTCTCTCTTTGAGGATTAATCCTGCCGAGGACTTGCTCCTGTTCTACAACACTCCTGCACCTACCTGTGTGTGCTGAGATTAACCCCTCAGCTTCTTGTGCTTCTGTGGGTCTCCTTCAGGCATCCTAGGCAGACAGCCCATGTCCCTGAAGCCCGTTTCCTAGAAAGGGGTTAATTTGCCCCTGTTTCACAGCATGATCCACTCAGCAAGCTTGCTGTTGTGCAGAAGACCCTGTCCATCGGCAGTGCTACGCCCCAGTCCTCTCTAGGGAGTTATCATATTCAAAAGCTGGCCCTTTAGCTCCTCAGCCTTCCTTTTCCTGATGCTCTACATAAACCTCTCCTTTTGTCTCTCACCAGAAACAAAAGCTCTGAATGAAATCTCTCTCACCTAGCAGCTTAGGAAGTCTAGAGTTATCCTCATAACACAACCCACAACCCACTTCACATTAGCACCTTCCTGGATTAACAGTAAGGGAAGAGGCTTCTCACCAGGCCTTTCCTATGTAATTGCTTGTCCCTTCCTTCACAGAACCATTGGTGTGGCTGATATCTTGTCCTTGCACAGCCAGGCATGGCTGCAGAGGACCAGAATGCTCAGGGAATGGGGAGTAGTGAGTCAATAACGGGAGAGTCTAGAGATTTTCATAGTCACTTTGTCACATCAGAAATGTGTCACTTCTATTTTGCCCTCAGTTCTATCATGGATTGGGTAACAGGGATCCAGGCATGAAGCAAATACACAGGGTCAACAGTGGTCTACAATGCAGCATGTTCTGAATGCCCTCATGTAGCCTCTGTGAAAGAAATTAGGTGCTCAGGTCCTACACCTAACCACAAGGTCACCTGCTGTAACTTGAATGACATGAGTAACAGCAGAATGTCCTCCCCACTCAGTAGTGCTCCCTCTGACCTCTTCAGAAAGACAACCCTAGAATCTACAAAAGGAAAGTCGGCAGCAGTCCATATCAGTTCCCTATTCATGAAATACCAGATGGAGGAGATGGGCCCAGCCTTCATGTCCACACACATTAAAAGGCAGAGATTGTTGACAAAACAGAAAATCGGAAGGCTTCTTTGTACCAAAGGGATGACAGTCCCCAAGTGTGTCCAACCCAAGTTGTGTGTCAGTTGAAGTGTCCAGGCTGCCCTGTCCCTTTGCAATGAATGGCATGAGTTACCTGGACTAGCATAGAAGTCCCCTATGGATAGGAAGAGACCAGCAGGTCTGGCCTGTGGCCAGTGGAATGATCTGCAGCCTCGTCTAAGAGCCCATATTCCTAGGGTCCTTATGATGACTCCCTTGGGAGCCATCTCCAAATTGTCATACTTTCCTGAGTCATCTAGATGATCTTGGGAAAGTTCAGTGCTATGCTAGTAAGCTACAGCTCAATAACTCAAGGTGGGAGCATGGTGGCAAACTGAAACTCCAGAAACCTTTCAGGGATAGCTGGGGCTTAGAGATTCTGGCCCTGCCCTTCAGGCTTACCTCCATCTGAAGCCATCCCCACAGGGTTGGACATCGCCCACAGCTCTCTGGCAGCCTTCGAAGGCAGGAAAGTCAAGTGGAGAACCCAGAGAGCAACGTGGCTCCAGTTGCTTCTCAGGGTCCAACTACAACTGGGGAAAGTTTAAATGTAAATAGCAGTAGAATGTGGGGGTCAAGGCATTCTACAGTGGGGGAGGGGCAGAGACCCAGGAGGGCTGGGTGGGGAGTTGACAGACATTCCATTAAGGGCTGTGGCAGGAGGACCAGAACCTCAGTTCCCTTTAAATAATAATACAGAGGCAAGATGACTGGTGGGTGCCCAGGCAACTTTGATATTCTCTATCACATGCAGAGGCCAATGGTTTTGCTGATGTTTTCTTCCTTCATGTCTTCATCCATAAGCCTGGTTTTCTTTCCTTCATCCCACCCGATTTCCTTCTGCATAAGTAGATTCTTTAACCATTTCAACGGTTTCATACGCTCGGTCTTTAAGCTCAGGTTTGCCAATGCATGTGTCTATTTGCATGTGTACATCATGTGTTTATATAATTTGTATGTATATGTAATGTGTATACATCGTCCATACCCACACATAATTCTGGCTAAAGATGATTTCAAATATGAAATATCCATGGTAGCCTCTAGACTTCATAGCCATAGAGAAGGCTGTGAGAAATAGGGAGGCAGAAAACCTACTCTCGCCCTATGGTAAAGGTGCTTCATATTTCTCTTTTCATTTTTATGCAAACATTAGAAATTCTCTATCCTTCTTTTGTCTGTGTAGTTTGAGAAGATTCAGGCTTCCACCCACCGATCCCTAGTATTCATTCCTCTGTGTCCTCCACATGGTAGTGAGTGCTGTCCCCTGGGATCCTGGCCACACTGCTCACTGGATTCCCAATGGCTTGTCTCTATCACATCCACTTGTTCTTTGGAATCTGGTTTCTTTGTTGCATGGGTGATATTAATGACTTGATGTCTTGTCTTGGGCATCAAGTTGTATTCTTTGTTGTTAGTTTTCACACTAAGATGATGGTAGAGCCACACAGATCCAGTAAGACACATAGGTGAAGCTTTTGTGTTTTGATCTTTAGCTGAGCTAGTGCTTCTCTCATCATCTTCTGTCCTGAAGTGCTGCTGGGACAGCTAACCACACCTTTCACAGCCATATGACTTCGGGGTACATATTTGATGGTCTCTGCAGCAGGGAATCATACATCTCTATTTCTAAATATGTTTTGTCCTTGTCCTCCTATCATGTCTAGACAATGCCCATGTGTTCATACCATTGACACCTTTAAGGTTAAAATGATTTTGTGGCCAGTTGCTGGTGACTTAGGCCTGTAGTCCAAACTAGTCAGATGGCTAGTATGTCAGGATCAAAGTTCAAAGCAATCCAAGGCAGAATGTCGGTAAGACTCTTATCTCAAATAAACTACTTCAAAAAGTGAGCCTTGGACAGTGTCTCATGTGGTAAAGGAAAAAGACACTCACAGACACTACCCAGGCCCTAAGTTCCAGTCCTATTTCTGGCAAATACAAAGGGGAAAACGACGATTTTTGTTCAAGTTTGGTTTAATGTGAGGGTCTGATAATATTTCATGTAGGTTCACCCAGGTTACAGATTTTTGTTTCCATAGAAGAGTAACTATGAATTGGAAGTGTGAGTTTGTGATAAAGTAGGGTTTTAAGACTTGTCTTGGAATCAGTTAAGCACCAATTGTGAGTATATCTGTAGAGTCATTGTTTTAACCAATCTCTTAAAAATTTGTTTTCTCATTTTCATATTGTGACAATTGCAGTTCTTCAATGTCCAAATCACAGGAATTTTAATACTCATAGTTTATGCCAAGACCAAAAGACATTGGTAGAAAATGCACTACGAGATATAGGATGAGTATGAGGAAGAATCCCAAAGGAAAATGTCTGCCACATGATGGACTTCACTCCTTGCTGGCATCCTACAGATGGGAAGGGAAGAAAAGTCCAGAAGGACTGTTCCACTTTGTGACCTTTCTTGGAAACAGAACACTGTTGGCTGAGATATTTTGACCAAAATGGGTGTTGTATGAAGAATGACAGGGGCCAGGCAGGAATGGAAGACAGAGCATCTCAAGTCCAACGCGGCCAGGTGTGGGGGGGAGGTTTGGGGGGGGCGTGAGTCTCCCTGGTTAGGGACACTGGTGTGGCTCAATGTCTCAATGCTTCTCCAATATCCTACCACCTATATTTTTTTCGGGGTGGGGGTCCGGTCATGGGGCCTGAAATCTGGGTCTGGGTGCTGTCCCTCAGCTCTTCAGCTCAAGGCTAGCACTCTACCACTTGATCCACAATGCCACTTCCAGCTTTTTTTATTTTTTGCTTATGTGGTGCTGGGGAATCAAACCCAGGGCCTCATGCATGCAAGGCAAGCACTCTACTACTGAGTGCATGGTAGCCACTTTTCCAGCCTCCACCTATATTTCTGCATGGAACTGTGCATATTTCCATCAAACGCCTGCATGGTGTTTGGTCACAGTGGCAGGGGTGAGGACACACAGCGGCTGCCCTCTGCCCCCTCTGCATACCTACGTGTAGGCTTCAGTTTTCTGTCCCATGAATAATTGCTTTCTTATATGTATCTACCTTTCTGCTCTGCTTGTCCGCTTCCCTGTACAAGTCTCTCTAGACCGTACTTGGGGTAGAGATGTGCAGATGTAATGAAATTATTTCAGCTATAACTAGTGAGATCACTGCATGGAGAGGCAAGGCCTTGAGCCATGTTGAGTGCCAGGAAGGAAACGCCAGTGACAATGCACTGGTGGAGAAGCATCACCGAGTTTCAGAAGACAGAGCCCCTCTGCCCTCTCAGAGGGGACTAGCGATAGTAAGAGGCTCTATTTTGTCCTTGGAGCTTTGCCGTGGGCATACCTTGCTGGGGATAGCTTGAGGATGTTGCTGCTGCCCGTGGGATGAGAAATCAGAGGAATCTGCAGGGCCCTGACAGGGGAGTGCTGGTGTTGAAAGGGTTAATAACTCAGGACAGGTGTTTTTCTTTCACGTTTCTGACTGAAATTTTGCAGTATGTCTCAGAGAGGGAGGGAGCGAGAGGGTAAAGGGGAGGAAAGGAAAGAGAGATTTGGAATGAGAGCAATTAAAAGGTGCCCCATACCACATGAAACCAACCAACATTTGGCAAGCTTTCAAATTGAGGAAAGCTGTCACTAAACTGTGAGAGCATCCACAGTTACTGGGGAATCTCTGTGTGGAGGAGATGTACATAGCAGAGCAAAGCTGTAGTATGAAAAGCTCTAGGACACAGTGTGGCCCAGGTCTGAAACTCTGTGCCAGAGGGGTCTTAAGAGGAATTTGGTGTTGGGTAGTGTGCAGTGCAGAGGTCTCAGGTTGGTGAGTTTGGAAATCAGGAGTGTGCACGTGTGACCGGCTGTTTTAAGGAAGGGTGACAACCCACGTTCTGGGAGGGGCCTCCAGGTGAGCTGTGACATGGCTCCACGAGGGCTGCGCATGCGCCTAAGGAGGCGCTCTGATGCTTCACCTTCAACTGTCAACTTCCTGGTGGAGATGCGCAGGCGCGAGCCTGGCCCCTCACTGGGGAACGTTATGTGCAGGCGCGAGCATGGATGACGTCATTCCGATGGTGATGTCCAATCTGTTAACAAAAACACTTGTAATAGCAGCTCAGGGCTCAGTCTTCCTGAGCTAGTGAGTGGGCTGCTGCAGTGTTCTGCCCTGGGGCTTTAGCACCCCATGTCTGCGTGGTGTCAGCAGCCTGTGAGCCTTTAGCATCCCTGTCTGTGTCCATGCGTGGTGGCAGTAGCCTGTGTCCTGTGGGACTCGGTATCCTTTGATCCCGGCCAGCTACCTGGCAGTTTGTGCACCATGGGTCCTGGCGAGTGCCATAGCCCTGCGATCTCATTTTTCGGTGGGATCGTTGGCCTTCTAGTAGAGGATGCAGGGTAATAATGTGTTGTAAGCCTGCAGGCATGGCCCCTCCAATATCTCTCACAGCCTCAAGAAGGGAGAAGCTTGAGGGAAATGTCTGCTGTGCTTGAAAATCCGTGTGCAGTTCTGCTAAACAGTAGCTCCTTTCATTGCACAGTGATAGAAGGTCTGACAGACCGTCTGCTTGGTGTACTTATCCTTATGGAAGTAAGCACATCTATCAGCATCCAGATTCTCCCTATAGTCATCAGTGCTCTTGATGCCATTGCAGAATTTCATAAGAGGCTCTAACTGAGACTGAAGTTGTCATAGCATGACTGGCTTCTGGTGGATGCAAGAGTGTGGTGAAAATCAAGCCTAGTGTGTAGTAGTTGATCAAAAGGATTGTGTGCAACTCATGTGATAGTTCTGTAATGTTTATTATGTATTCAGAGTCTTTGAGCATATTTGCCCATGTGAGGCCATGACCTGCTCCTTTGCAGGTCAATGATTATATTACAATGTTATTCCTGACAACCTGGGGCACGGTACAATTCCCAGAACATGGATGCTTTTCTGTATGTGTTTTAGGACATTACTTGGGAAATTGTTTAACTTCATGTTTTTGAAATTGAGAGTGAGAAGAAAATGTGTGCATTTACATGTGTGACTGATGATGTGTCTGAAACTGTTCAGAATATCAGAAGTCAAAGTAACACGTGAATGTATTTATAGGATGTGATATCCTATGTTTATGAGTTTACCTTTGAGATATGATGTGTGCAAGTCATTTTTTAACATTTTTCCAGAACTTTTGAAAATTCAAACTTGAGAGTTTATCATGGCAAATTTAGAAGAAATCTGTGAATATGCTTATGGATCTGATAAAGACAATGTTCATTTCTCTGTGGATTTGAAATTGGGTTATGTTATAGGTAAAATACAGGAGGAATACTTGCATGTTCAAGAATGGCTACATGTTTGGTTTCTCTATGTTGTCACCAATTTTATTTCCCAGAGGAATTCTTATATCTCTTACTATGTATTTAGAAGAACACTGAGATTGTGTGTGTGTGTGTGTGTGTGTGTGTGTGTGTGTGTGTGTGTGTGTGTGTGCGTGTGTGTGTGTGTGTGTGTGTGTGTGGCTGTCGGTCTCTTATAAATATTCTAAGATGTTTCTTCAAAGTACGAGGCACTGGTGAACACACTTGTCACTGGTTCATGAGCATAAGCTTTGGAGGACAGGAACACTATGTTATGTTTGGATCTTCAGTGTCTCACTGTCTCATTCATGCCTTCTTTTTGATCTTGGTTGGTTCTTAGGTAAAACTGTGATTGGCAGCTGTGGGAGCCAGCTAGGTAGAGCCTAATGGGAGGGAATTAGCACACTGCAAGCAAGCCTCTTAAAGGGATGCTTGCACTCTGGACACTCTTCTTTTCATATTCACCATGATTAGGTGGGGAGGAATCATCTACTACACACTCTCCAACATGATGTACTGCCTCACAACAAGTACAAGAAAATAGTGCCACGTGGCCCAGGGCTGGAACTGGAGAA
This sequence comes from Dipodomys spectabilis, assembly GCF_019054845.1. Classification (NCBI taxonomy): domain Eukaryota; kingdom Metazoa; phylum Chordata; class Mammalia; order Rodentia; family Heteromyidae; genus Dipodomys; species Dipodomys spectabilis. The sequence goes on from NW_024870775.1 coordinate 16,743,229, forward strand.
TCTGTGAACCCAAAATTTATCCTCCTTTCAGTGATTCATCCCGACTATATTATTATAGCACCACAACAGTTATAAAATATTCATATGTGTGTTTGTTGGTATCATATGAATGAGTTCTTGAGAAATTTGCCCATGTGAGGCCATACTCTGGTTTTGGAGAATAGCTCCTTTGCAGGCCAATGATTATATTACAATGTGTTATTCTTGACAACCTGGGGCCTGTTACAATTCTGTTACAAATCTGGTGTTTTCCTGGGTAGGACCTTACTTTATAACCACAGCACAGCAGGCCTCAGCCCCTCTGTGTGTACAGACTCAGGTGCCATACATGCAAGTCACAGGCAACAAGTGACAAAAATCAACTTGGGGATTTGTGGTCTAGAAACTTCCTGCCAGCTGTGGCTTTTTCATGAGCCCAGTGGGAAACACTTGTAGTGTCAGAGGCAAGACTATAATTGAAACATGGAAGGAAGCTCATGGCCTCTGCTGTGAGGACACCCAAATCTGCTCAGCTGTGGCATAGAAGTGTCTGGGGAGCTCAGGTGGACTGTCCCAGGCCCCTCTCAGCAGCATGACATGAGCAGTGGCTGTGCTGCCAGGGAGGAGGCAGAGCCCAGCCGACAGCAGACACTGCAATGGTGCTTTTAGGATGATCCTTTCCTTTGGGTCCCTTGGTGAAAACCTCAGTACTGTCCTGTGCAGAAGAGAAATCTGAAGAGTTGTCCCGCCTTCAGCACTTCTCAGTGGGTATCAGGTTCCTCAAGGTGCAGTGTGGACCAGGGGAACTTACAGATTTAGGCGCCAGTCTGCTGGTTGCAGTGCTTGAATCTGTGTGAGCTCTGTGACTCTGGGCAAGCTTTGCTAACTTCTGAGCCTGGGCTTCTCTGTGAACTGGAATAACTCAGCTAACTCCAGGAGCTGTGAGGATTACAGTCAGTATGTGTGAAGGACTTTGCTTAATGAATGGTGGCATAGTTTGAGTAGGTGTCAGGTCTTCAGTGACAGGTATTCTGGAGCTTTGCAAATACATGCTCTGCCCTTGACCCAAATGCAGGCCCCCTTCCTATCTACACTCAGGGCAGTAGCAAGTGTTCTGTAGCTCAGGGGGAGCATGTGGTCCCTGCTCTTACACCTGAACCTCATCCTCAACATTTTCCTCACAGTGACATGAGGGCTGTCAACCGAGTCTCTTACAGTATTGAGATAGCAAGGACAGGAGCAGATTCTGCAGAGAACCCTTCATGGTGTCTGAAATCAGACAACCGCATAGAACCACAGTTCTACCACAGTAACCTGCTATTGTATGAAATTCATTCCACCTTGTGGTGTGTATGTGTGTGTGTGTGTGTGTGTGTGTGTGTTTGTGTGTGTGTGTGTGTGTGTGTGTGTGTGTCTCAGAAGAGGCCTGAAATTCCTTCCCTGTCTCCATCCCAGCCCTATACCATGAGATTCAGTAAACATACCCCTTCTGATCACTCATTGAATATCTGGGCTCTGCTGTGAGTTTTCCCATATTGGGGCTTGCTCTTGGTCCTCCATTGACAGGGGAAATTTGTTAGGCTTCGTGTTAGAGGAGGCAGTCCAAAAGGCTGTGTCCCTGTTATGCGAGTCTGTCCAGAGGGGACAGGATGACAGCCTACCCATTAGGGTCACCTGCCTTCCATGATCTCATTCATTTCAATCTCTCCGGAGAAACATATGATCTAATTATACCTGCTGGGTGTTACACTCATCTGAGTGTCTCTGTGTGTTACAGCAGCAGACAGCAAGTAGACTTGAGAAGGAAGTCCAATCTCCTGCCTAGACTAGGGATTTCACTTGTGGAAGAAACTGAAATCATAAAAACAGTTTGATAAGACGGAATATGCTTTCTCCTTCGTACTTCTATATTCTCGTTCCTTCGCAAACTAGAAAAGTTTGGTAGAACTTCAATATGGTACTATATCCTTCATTTATATCTGCAGATCAGAGAAGATGAAAAGTTTTTTTTTTTGTTTTTTTTTTTGGGTCTGGTCATGGGGCCAGAACTCTGGGGCTGGGCGCTGTCCCTCAGCTCTTCAGCTCAAGGCTAGCACTCTACCACTTGAGCCACAGCACCATTTCCGACTTTTTTCTTTTTGCTTATGTGGTGCTGAGGAATCGAACCCAGGGCCTTGGGCATGCAAGGCAAGCGCTCTAACACTGAGCCACCTTCCCAGCCCGAAGATGAAAAGTTTTTAATCACATTACTGATTCTATGTCACCTCAGGGTTTTCTTTCTCTGTGTGTGTGTGTGGGGGGGGGTACTTGTTTAGGTCAGGGTATTGATTTTTTTTTTGCTCAAAAGGCTTAAGTTGGTAAATTCTTTTTCTGCTTGCCACTTAAAACTACCTTTTTTTTTTATTACTAAGGCATTTATTTCTCACCACCATGTGTTACTAATGGCATTGACTTACATGCGATGTACTGTTCAAAATCCTTTTTCAGCCTTAATATCTCAATAAGTCCAGCACTGTTATCTCTATTTTCCACAAGAAGAAAATAAGGCATAGAAAGTGTCAAAGGTGAGGCTAAGTACTTTCAAATAACATAAACTAAGCAGGATGTAAAATTCAGGGTTAAAACCAGGTGTCAGGCAGCTGCTTTTATCCCCTTTTCTTCACAGCCTCAGAGTCCTTGGGTATTGTTTTCTCCTTCTTATTGTTGGGAATGCATCACAAAACTTGAGGTGATCTCTACAATATGAGCAGCTACCCATTGTCTGTAAGCCTTTTGTAGTTTGCTTATCCAAGAAACAACTTGGATATTGAAGGACCTTGGGGAATTGCCCCTCCCCAGACCTATTTTTTTCTTTATTATGATAGATTTGCTATAAACAGGGGCTGCAGTTACATGAGTCAGGTAATGAGTAAAATTCTTTTGAACCATGTTTCCCCCTTCCCTCACTCTCTCCTAGGTTTTCCCTCCCACCTATTAGATGTACAGTTCAGTTTCCACATAGTGTCTCATAGGTACCACTGTGGTATTTGTTCACTCTATGTTCCACCTTTTTTCCTATCCCCCTCTTGTTATCCCCAAAACAAACCAACAACACTAAAGGAAAAGAAAACAAAACCAGCAAGAGCAGCAGCAAAAAGCTATTTCTTCTTTCCTTTGGTTTGAGTTCATTTCATAACAGATTATTTTATATGATGATATGCACATGGCTATTGAGCCTATGTCAACCAATCCTTCGCATATCTTCCTTTGGCTTGAGTGAATGTCTACATTCCCATATATTTTATAATGAGCCATTGTGTATGTGTGTTTGCCTGCATATATGCATTTGTGTATATATATATATATATATATATATATATATACAAATCATCTATTCTGTTTACTTGCACATTTATAAGATCATTCTAATTACTACAATTGAGGAAAATATGCAACCTATGTTTCTATGGCTCTGGCTTACTTCATTTAATTTTTCCAACTCTTTCCAGTTTGTTATGAAAGGTAAAATATCATTCTTTTGATGGATGATTAGAATTCCATTCTCTGCCTGTATGTTTGTGTGTGTGTGTGTGTGTGTGTGTGTGTGTGTGTGTGTCCGTGTGTATTTGTGTGTATATATATATCACATTTTGTGAACTGTTTGTCCACTGAATGACCCATGATTCCACATCTTGGCTAAGGTAAACAATGCTGCAAAGAAGATGGTGGTGCTGATAACTTTGGTGTAGCATTGTATTCTGTTGGTTAAATGCCAAGAAGTGGGATTGCTGGGTCTTAGGGTATCTATATGTTTCGTCTTTTAAGAACATAGTTACTGCTTTCCGACGTATTACTCCATATTTTTCACATTCTAGTTTTATTTGAAACTTCTTAATTTCATCTACTTGGTGGATGTGCTGTGACTGTTTCAACATCTCCTAGCTGGCTTTGATGGCAACACTGTGGTCCCAGTGATGTGTGTTCGATTGCATGATTTCTGCTTTTCTCTGCCAGCATAAGCTGAAGGAGGTATACCTGGGTTAGGTCAGTTTGGTACTAGCAAGCTCCAAGGAATAAAGCCAAGAAAACCCTTAGATTCTGCTGCTTCTTGATAATTCCAATGACTTAGGTGGGAGAATGACTAAAATGTTTTGGTGTGTGATGGTATTATGAGAGCCGGGCGAGTGCTCAGCCACTTGGGCACTAGCCCTAGTATTTTCTGTCAGTATGTCCTTTTTTTGTTTTTGTTGCTATTGTTTGTGTCCATAGTCCATTTAGTGATTTTCCTGGATTTTATACATTCTCTCCTCCCTCTGCTTCTCAAGTTGCCAAGAATACTGACTTGCACCACCACATCAGCAAGAACAAAATCTCTTGACTGGCCAAGGAATGCACTAGTGTGACCCCTACTGAGAAATCAGCCTCTCCACTGCGCAGGTTGGTGAGTCATGAAGAGAGAACAGACAAAATGAAGGCTAATGAAAGGAGGAGTTGTTGACTTTTCTCGGCATAGGTGGAGATCTTTCTGGAAATTAGGTGGCTCCCCTTACTTTTTCACTAGGATACTGCTCTGCTATTATTGGCAACGAAGTCTGGTAGTATCTTTATACAAAGGTTAAGGCCAGAGAGTAGCTAGAAAAATAGGAAGATAGAGAAGAAAATATATCTGTCTTGTTCCAGTCATCCTCTCATTCATCTTTGGGTCTAAGTCAGGAGTCACTTTTTCTGCAAATGGAGCCATAATGATCTAGTCAAATAGACCAAGAAATGTGACCTCGAAACTGTTACCATGTTAGCCCACACTCCAGAGTTCCGATCCCCAGCCAAGCTAGTGAGACACTGGGGAGGCACTGGCCAGCAGGATGGCCTGCAACGTTAGAGACTTTAAAACCAAAATGAATGGAACCAGGGGATTTATTTAGTCATTATGCCTTCCTTTCTTTCCTTTATTTCATTTTTTTTTCTGGGTCGTTGGGCTTGAACTCTGGGCCTGGGTGCTGTCCCTGAGTTCTTCAGCTCAAGGCTAGTGCTCTAACAGTTGAGGCACCACACCACTTCTGGTTTTCCAGTGGTTTATTGGAGATAAGAGTCCTGCCCAGACTTGTTAAAAATCTTGAACCTCAGATCTCAGCCTCCTGTGAGCTAGAATTACAGATATGAATCACCAGTGCCTGGCTAGTAGTCGTTATTCTTGATTAAAAAGAGGGAACTTTTATTCAAGACTCGTTAATTACATTCACTACAGACCTCATGAGCTAGGCCTCCTATGCAAGTGTCCTCTGTGGTTTGATTCTACTGACAGAAACATCTTTCAGGACCTCATACACTTGTACAAACATGCTGTTTGCAAAAGGAGAAATATGGTCTTGCAGTAATTTAATACAGAGCTTAGTGTAAAGAAAAACAATGGAATGAGGGCAGAATTTTTTTTTGGTGAACTGAGATGAGCATGGAAAATGACTTTTGGTGAGATCATTCTCAGTTATCATGTGTTTTATGAAAGAAACACAAATGTCACAAGATGCATAGTAAGCATATATGATGCTCTCACAACTGAGTGTACAAGAAAGCTTCTTAAGACCCTGTAGCTATGGCTCTTGACCTTGTCTACAGAGAGAAACAATCTGTGCGGTGAACATGCCAAGTGAAGATATTCTCTCACTTTGACACAGAATCCCCACATGGAACCCATAGAAGTGTGATGCTGATTTTCAGCAACCTCTGTTGTCAGTCCTGAGAATGAGCCCTGACATATTTCCCGCTTTGCTCTGAGACTTGTGGAACATGTGCCAAGCGATGGCCAATGGTTGTCAAGACTCTGGCAGGTACACACAAATTACCAGCTCCTCTGGGACACAGCAAAGGCAGTACTCAGAGGCAAGTTTATAGCTCTGAGCTCCTACATCAACAAATTGGAGAGATCTGAAACTAGCAATTTAATGACACATCTAAACCTCCTTGAAAAAGAGCAGCAAGATAAACCCCAATCCAGTAGACGGAAAGAAATAATCAAAATTAAATCAGAATTAAATGAATTAGAATCCAAAAAAACTATAGAAAGAATCAACAAAACAAAGAGTTGGTTCTTCGAAAAACTTAACAAAATTGACAGACCCTTAGCAAATCTTATCAGAAAAAGAAGAGAGCACACCCAAATTAATAAACTCAGAGATGAGAATGGAAACATCACCACGGAAACAACCAAGATTCAGAACATTATAAGGGAATACTTCTCAAAACTTTATGCTAATAAGTTTGAGAACTTGACAGAAATGGACCTTTTCCTAGCAAATATTGACATGCCAAAACTAAACCAAGATGAGTTAAACCAGCTTAACAGGCCCATATCAAGCATTGAAATAGAAACAGCAATAAGAGACCTCCCAGCTAAGAAAAGTCCAGGACCAGATGGTTTTACAGCGGAATTTTACAAGGCCTTCAAAGCAGAGCTCACACCAATACTCCTCCAACTCTTCAATGAAATTGAAAGAGAAAGCTCACTACCGAACACATTCTATGAAGCCATCATAACCCTCATCCCAAAACCAGGCAGGGACTCATCAAAGAAAGAGAACTATAGACCCATTTCTTTGATGAACATTGATGCAAAACTTCTCAACAAAATTTTGGCCAATCGACTTCAACAATTCATCCAAAAAATCATACACCACGATCAAACAGGATTCATTTCAGGGATGCAAAGCTGGTTCAATATACTCAAATCAATTAATATTATTCATCACATCAACAGGAGCAAGAATAAGAACCACATGGTTATCTCAATAGATGCAGAAAAAGCATTCGACAAGATCCAACACCCCTTTATGATGAAGGTTTTGGAAAAATTAGGAATCCATGGAACATTCCTCAATACAATAAAGGCTGTATATGACAAACCTACAGCCAGCATTATACTCAATTGTGAAAAACTAAAGCCCTTTCCTCTTAATTCAGGAACGAGACAAGGATGCCCACTCTCTCCACTTCTCTTCAATCTAGTATTAGAATGCCTAGCTACAGCAATAAGACAAGATGCAGACATAAAGGGGATCCAAATAGGGAAAGAAGAAATAAAACTCTCCCTCTTTGCAGATGACATGATCTTGTATTTAAAGAATCCCATAGACTCCACTCCCAAATTACTCAAGCTGATTCAAAACTTCGGCAAAGTAGCAGGTTATAAAATTAACCCCCAAAAATCAATGGCTTTTCTGTATGCCAACAATGAGAAAAGTGTGGCTGAAATTAGGGAAGCAACTCCATTTGTAATAGCCCCACAAAAAATAAAATACCTAGGAATTAACTAAAGAAGTGAAGGACCTCTATGATGAAAACTTTAAAATCTTGAAAAAGGAAATCAACACAGAACTTAAAAAATGGCAAAACCTCCCATGCTCCTGGACTGGAAAGATCAACATCGTGAAAATGGCAATACTTCCCAAGGCTATCTACAAATTCAACGCAATACCTATCCAAATTCCAACCTCATTCTTCAAGGAAATAGAAGAGGCAATCCAAAAATTCATATGGAACAATAAAAGACCCCGAATAGCAAAAACGCTCCTGAATGGAAAGAACACTGCTGGAGGAATATCAATACCAAACTTCAAACTCTACTATAAAGCCATAGTAATCAAAACAGCTTGGTATTGGCATAAGAACAGACCTCAGGACCAATGGAATAGAATTGAAAACCCAGAAATGAACCTACAGACCTATAGCCATCTAATCTTCGATAAGGGAGCTAAAACAATAGAATGGAAGAAAGACAACCTCTTCAGTAAATGGTGCTGGCAAAATTGGTTAACTACATGTAGAAAACTTAAGCTAGATCCTTATATATCACCCTGCACCAGAATCAACTCCAAATGGATCAAAGACCTTGAACTCAAAGCAGACACTCTGAAAACATTACAGGATGGAATAGGAGAAACCCTAGGTCTCCTTGGCTCAGGCCGAAATTTTCTGAATAGAGACCCGGAAACACAACAAATCAAAGAAAGGTTGGACAAATGGGATTGCATAAAGTTGCAGAACTTCTGCAGGGCAAATGACATAGCTAGCAAGATCAATAGAAAGCCCACGGATTGGGAAAAGATCTTTACTAGCCATACAACGGACAAGGGTCTCATATCTAAAATATACTTGGAACTCAAAAAATTAAACCCCACAACAACAAATCCTCAAAGAAACAACTGCCCAATAAATAAGTGGGCGAAAGACTTAAAGAGAAACTTCTCTGAAGAAGAAAGAAGGATGGCCAATAGACACATGAAGAAATGTTCAACATCCCTAGCCATAAAAGAAATGCAAATCAAAACAACATTGAGATATCACCTCACTCCAGTTAGAACGGCAAAAATCAAGAACTCTAACAACAACAGATGCTGGAGGGGATGTGGACAGAAAGGAACCTTACTTCATTGTTGGTGGGAATGTAAACTTGTTCAACCACTTTGGAAAGCAGTATGGAGGTTCCTCAAAAGACTTCACATAGAGCTCCCCTATGACCCAGCAATCCCACTTTTGGGCATTTACCCAAATGTTTACAAACAAGACCACACTAAAGCTACCAGCACAACTATGTCTATTGCAGCATTATTTACCATAGCTAAGATATGGAACCAACCCAGATGCCCCTCAGTAGATGAATGGATCAAGAAAATGTGGTATATATACACAATGGAATTCTATGCCTCCATCAGAAAGAATGACATTGCCCCATTTGTTAGAAAATGGAAAAACTTGGAAAAAATTATATTAAGTGAAGTAAGCCAGGCCCAAAGAAACGTAGGTCCCATGATTTCCCTTATTTGTAATATCTAGTATATGTATGAGTCAAGTGGAAAAGGTCAGATAATGTGATGTCAGGAAAATGAACCCTTAGATATGTATTTTAATGTTTTTTTCTTTCATGCATGTGTTTCTAACACATTTATAAGATTATCTCTTTGTTGCTTTGTATGTCCCTCCCCCACAGTATAACCCCTGCTTTCACTATATTTGATGTCAGTATAACTTGTGGAGGAGATGGGGAAAAACCAGTTGTTTAAGGATACAGGTGGACCTGTTGCAACAATGAGAAGTACAAGTTGTCATGTCCAAAACGAGCTTTACAACGTTGGTGCGGGGGGGGGGGGGGGGGGGGGGGGAAGGAGAAGGATTGGGATTAGGGGGGGAGGGGGGAGGCTGGGAAGGGATGTGAAGGGTAAACAAAGGAGGAGGCTGCAATGCTTGGTAAGAAATGTACGCATTATCCTGCCCATGTAACTGTAACTCCTCTGTACAGTATGTTCACAAATAAAATTAAATTAAATTAAAAAAAAAAAAAAGACTCTGGCAGGTGAGGACAATCTGCAGCTACATGTCCAGACTGAGAAACCATGGCCAAGTTTCCACAAACCAGGCACTCTCAGCAATCCTGCTCAGAGTGCATAGACCAGGACAACCTCTAGCCATTCTGGGTGACAATGAAAGGACAGCCACCAAAAGGCATCCCCAAGAGCAGGTCCCCTGCGTCACTGCCAGAGAGCATGGCATCTGCATGAATGGGGGAGTCCTTGCTGGGGCTGTCAGCTGAAGATTCCCCAGGCCCCAGGGGCCTACACTTGACTTCCCCCAGAACCACACTCTGTGGAAGACCCTGGCTGCATGAGAACTTGTTCAGCCAAGCCATGGGCCTGTTGAGGACCATGGAAAGAAGCTCAGTAAAATAAAGGCCATCTCCAAGACTCAATCCCAGACAACCTAAGAAGGGCAAGGAAGTGAAAATCACACTTGTCCCCTACTAGATGTTTGTGGGTCACCTAGTGATGTGCACAAAAGGATCTCTTAAGATGGGTGAGGCCTTATGAGACGAATATAAACAAGGATCACAGTGAGATTCCAGTCTGCCTGCTCCCAGGAGCAATGGACTGATCCACATGGAAGAACTTGAGGAGCAAGGTGTGCACTGCAGATCCTGACAACACTACATCTTTCCCTGCTCACCCTCCTCATTCCGTGGACAGCCCAGACCCAGGCTCAGCTGTTTGAGGACACATTCCAAACAAACTATCTTTATTTACTCTGCACAATTACATAGCCCTCCAGCTAAATCTCCCTCCCCATCCTCCCCTTTACTCATTCCCCCTCTCCTCTTTCCCCTCAGTCCTACTACCCTCCCCCTTCCCCTGCTACCCTGAGGACCACTGGATCAGCACTGAGTGAGGAAGAGCTTTTGCTTAGTCGATTGCACAATGCAAGCCAGGTGAGATCTCACACAGGCCCCAACTGGCTTCAAGGATTTTTCTTCTTCCTCTTCTTCCTCTGGACCTCCAACACCTCATGCTTTCTCTTCTGAGGCTGTGAGGGCTGAACCAGCCCCAAAGACAAGTCCTGCTTTGCAGACTCCTCAAAGTGAGATCCTGGGCATGGATTCTTTACTGGGGTGCATGAGTCTCCAATGCGAGCCCTTTTCTTGGACTTGGCAGGTGGAGGGGGATCCAGGCTGCGGCCTCTTCTCTTGCACAGTGAAGGCCCGGGGGCTTGGTGTCCAGAGGACAGGAGGGTGGTGGGGGAACTGGGGCTCTGAGATAGTCCCCAGGGCAGGAGACAGTACTCAGAGCCCAGCAAGGAAGCCATGCTGGGGACACATTCCTTGCCCACCTTCCTGTCCCCTGCTCGCTTGCGTGGAGTGCCAGCAGGAGACTCTTCCATGTGATTCACGGCATCTCCAGACCCCACTCTCTGGGGATGGGATCCATGTCCTCGGGGACAAACAGTGGACAGGGTGGCTCCTACTGAAGGACACCCATGACCCCCCTGGAGAGCAGCAGAAGCAGGTGTCAGGTGCTCTGCATCTGTGCCACCATGGCTCTGATCATCACTGCAAACGATATGCAGAGTGCTGGTATCTGCACTGACTACTTGTTGGGGGCTCTGCTCATTTCTCTCTGCACCTTGGCAGATGGCCAACTCAGAAACACTTGAGGCTACTCTGGGTGCCCCAAGACGTTTCTCCACTATCTGTTGGAGGAAATACAGTTACTAGCTTTGCATCTGGCTGGGAAAGGCCCACAGTAGAGGGAACAACTTCAGGGTCACCTCTCTTGGTTGCAGACACACACACTTGTGCTCGTCAGCTCCCCATGGGTCTCTTTGCAGCTGTGCAAGCTCAGCCCCTCCCTGGCTCTCCTGGGTCCTTCCTTCTAGTCCACATCCACATCTACCATCAGGAATAACTTCCAAAGCCATGACTTCCCACAAGCCTAAGGCGTGCTCCTCCCCTTTTGGTTGTGCGACCTTTCTTCCCCTCCTGATCTACCTGCCTACAGTCTTTCCTGTGCCAACCTGCTTGGGGGTGAGTCCTTCTTCCTGTTCCAGCTCCTCAATTAGGGCCTCAAGATCCAGCTCTGGTTTGGAGGAAAGCAATTCTTCCAGGAATTTGGGATGAATGATGGCCTCCACCTGGAGCAGAAGGAAGAGGGTGTCAGTGTGTCTAGAAAAGAGAAATCTGTGCCAAGGGGACTTTGAGAACACAGGAAGGAATGACCTCCCCAACCTGGTCCACACACACACACACACACACACACATACCACACACACACATACACACACACACACACACACACACACACACACACACACACACATACACACACACACACACACTCCTGAGCATCCAGGGAATCAAGGGCCATTTCAAGGGAGAGGGAAAGTGGCAGAGAACAGGGCTGGAGCTGGAGCCCACATTTGACATGAAGTCCTCCTGGCAGCACAGCTGGTCAAGGAGGCTCAGGAGCTCTGGATCTGAGCACATGTCTTCCACATCCTGTTGTTCCATTCCCGCCTCTTTGGATGTTCCCCCAGAGTCCTGGGTGCACAATTGAGGAAGGCCCTCCAGCCAGTCCATGATGGCCATGTACTCCTCCACGGCTTCAGCTGGGATCTCCTCGGGTGCCTTGGTCTCTGGCGGCCTCTGACCTTTGGGTGCTGATGGCTTGGCAGGCTGAGCCTTGAGGCCAGTCTTGCTGGAGTTGCCCTCTAAGGGAGAGAAAACCAAGACAATGCATGAATGGGGGAATAAGCTTCACCCTGATATTGCTGAGCAGCAGAATTTAGTGGCACTACCTGGACCTAGCACTGGCACAGACACTGGAGCAGGAAGAGCCACTACAAAATATGGAACATGTAAGACAGGCATGTGCTACCACATTCAGATACAGTGTAATTCTGTCGCTCTCCCCATCCCATCCTGTTCCTGAGCAGGTATTGTCCACAGTGCTAGTATAGTGGAGAGAGGAGCTACAAATATAACCCGAATAATAACCAGTTTCATACTAACTACATCAGAAACCTCAGGCTCTAGAGGATGCTTCACTTCAATTACAAGAACAACTTCTTCATCCTTATAAAGAGCCCTGGAAGTGAGTAAATCCATCCAGAACTCCTGTGTCTACCCTATGCCATGGGCTCCAATAGAACATTGAAAGATTCTACCTGGCTGCTGGAGAATGTCAGGGGATGAGGGCCTTGGAGAGTCTGGCTTCAGTGGAATTGCAGGAGACTGGCCCTGGAAATGGATTAACCCCTGCCACTTTGAATTCTCCATTACCTCTGTAGCCTCAAATTCCATGAACCTAGGGAATGAGGGAGGCACAGAGTGAGTTGAGCGGGAGATGAGCCCAGCCCTAGTTCTACGCAGGAAGACATGGAAGATGTGTTTGGAGGTTGTTCTCTAGTCCCAGAAGGCTTCTCATAAAGGGTGAAAAGTACATGTCAGCAAGGGAATGAGTGACATTGTCCAAAATGAAATGTGCTCTTTACGTAACTTAGGTTACAGAACCCCTCTGTATATAATAGTAATAAATTAAAAAAAAGCAAAAGTCAGGAGACTTTAGATTTTCCATGACTTGCATGGAAACAAATGACCTAGGAAGGGCCTTTAGTGGCCTATCTTCTAGGCCTATTCTGTCCCTGCTCCTAACCACAGGAGGTGGCTGGCAGAAGCTGATCAGGATTGAGTGATGGAGAGAACAAAGATAGGAAGTTAAAACTTGGAGTTTCTAGAGCAAGAATGGGCCCTAAAACGTCATGAGCCATTGACTTCTGGAGCAATATCCCCGCTCCCTGACCCAAATTTGGAAGTCACCAATTGTTGGCAGATTATTCCTGCAGATGTGAATATTCACTTCCTGACAGGTATGGACCAGACATCAGTGAGGCTACAGTAGTTCGTGAGGACCCCACCAGAGCACATCCCATACCTCAGAGAGACTGTGCCACCCCTTGGCCAGAAAGCTGTCAGGAGAAGGGCATCTTCTGTGCATGTCCATGCCCTTCCTGGCAGTGGGAGTGATGAGCCCCACTGGGCCCAGGTGTGCAGTCTCTGTCCTCCTCCACCACACAAACCCCAGCTCCAGGGCCCCTCACTCACTTGGCCGCCATCTCGTGAAAGTTCATGCGCTCGTAATTGCTAATGCCTTCCCACTCCTGAAGGCCTCTCCACAGGCCCTCGTCCAGGGACATGTTGGGCTTGAGCCGGGCCAGGGACCGAAGCACTGGGCTGCAATTCATCAGGATCAGTCACAGCCCACAGCCCACAGCCCACAGGTGACCCTCCATTCCCAGTGGACCCAAACCCTGTGCTCCTCACCCCTGCTGCCTACATGTCCAGCTCCCATGTGGGCTCTTATCTCCAGGTCACCCTTATGGACCACAGAAATCAGTAGCAAAGGCACTGCTGGCCTTCCCCATGTTCCTGTGAGTGCTTTCCATTAGTGAACATTCTAGCCTGAAATACTCTGTTCTTCAGAATTGACATACTCTGAAGCCTTATTCCCCCAGTGAAGCTATTGGGAGACAGGGCCTTTGGCCAGCCTAGCTTAGGTACAGTTATGGAGATGGCATTCTTTGCCAGGACAGGACAGTGGCCTTGGAGAGACAGACAGGAAGAGCAGCCAAAGCTATCTCTCAGCCCTGCATGACACACACAAGGCAGCCATGAGGAGAGCCATCTCCAGACATGGAATCTGCCAGCCCCAGAGTGTGAGCTTTCCATCCTCCAGACTGTGAGCAAGGAATGGTTTCTATTGCCGGTTCCACAAGTATGGGTGAGGCCTGATCTGAGTGGCACATGCACAAAATGGTCTTGAGCCTAAAGACAAATTGTGGCTCCCTTCATAGCAGGTGCTCTTTGGGAATGTGGGCCTTTCTACATTGCTAATCCTTCTGGAAAAGAACGATGGCCACACTCACAGGGGTACCATGGTGCAAAGGGAAGGAGCTTTTCTTGCCCCTGTGTGACACTCCTATGTCTGTGTGTGGTTTTTCTCTAAAGGTATGATCAGCTTCAGGATTTCCCTGCCCTTGTGGTGTGGATTCCCATGCAGGAGCCCCAGCAGGAGATCTAGGTTCCCAGAGGAGACACTCACATGAAGAAGCAGGCAAGGGCTTCCCCATCAGGAGTCTGAGGAAGTTTCTTCGACACCAAGGCCTTCAATTGCTGCCAGCGCCGAAAGTTCTGATAGACACTGGGAGGTGGAGGCTTGGCCTGGGATGTGGGCTGACTGCCCTCTGCACAGGGCCTCTCTGGCCACGGTGCCTGCTGGCTCACTGGCGGCCTGATGGGAGCCTCCTGGGAAACTGGTGGTGTTGATCCCAGGGGTGGGCCCCAGGTCAAGCTGTCTTGGGCAGCCTGTCTACATCCAGTCATGGGGACACTCACTGGAGCACTGCTGGCAGCACCAGGCAAGAGGAGTGGAGCTGGGCCCATGGAACCCACATCCCCAGGAGGGACATTCCAGATGAGAGGGGCCTGAGTGACAATTACTTTTGGAGTGTGGAGGGGCACTGCTGGCCTTCCTCCTGTCCCCATTTCCACAATGACATGGGAGGAGCCTGCCCCACTGGATTTGCAGCTTCCCCCTGACACCAGAGATGTGCTGGGGAAAGCAGGCAGCACCAGAGGGCTCCCCTGAGGAGGGAGTGCAGCAGCCACTGTTGGAGGTGGACAGGAAGGCTGCTTCCTCAATGACCCTTGTGCTGGTTCTGGGGCGGCTGTGTGGAAGGGCAGCTCTGTGAGAGGAACTCTGGAAGCAACGGGGTTCAGGCTCAGGTAGGCTGCAGACGCTGGACACGCTGCTGGAGAGAGAACAGGGTTCATTGAAGAGGGACAGAGCACCGCAGAGGGGCTCCCTAGGACTTGGAAATACGGAGGAGGAAGGAGGAAGGACAGCAAGTCAGGGCTTGCAGTGGGAAATAGTGTTTCACAGATGTCCCCAAGTGAATGCCATGGTGTGTCTCTCTTTGAGGATTAATCCTGCCAAGGACTTGCTCCTGTTCTACAACACTCCTGCACCTGTGTGTGCTGCGATTAACCCCTCAGCTTCGTCTGCTTCTGTGGGTCTCCTTCAGACATCCTGGGCAGATAGCCCATGCCCCTGAAGCCCGTTTCCTAGAAAGGGGTTAAATTGCCCCTGTTTCGCAGCATGGTCCACTCAGCATGCTTGCTCTTGTGCAGGAGACCCTGTCCATCGGCAATGCTACCCCCCAGTCTTTTCTATGGAGTTATCATATTCAAAAGCTGCCCCTTTAGCTCCTCAGCCTTCCTTTTCCTGATGCTCTACATAAACCTCTCCTTTTGTCTCTCACCCACCACCAGAAACAAAAGCTCTGAATGAAATCTCTCTCACCTAGCAGCTTAGGAAGTCTAGAGTTATCCTCATAACACAACCCACAACCCACTTCACATTAGCACCTTCCTGGATTAACAGTAAGGGAAGAGGCTTCTCACCAGGCCTTTCCTATGTAATTGCTTGTCCCTTCCTTCACAGAACCTTTGGTGTGGCTGATATCTTGTCCTTGCACAGCCAGGCATGGCTGCAGAGGACCAGAATGCTCAGGGAATGGGGAGTAGTGAGTCAATAACGGGAGAGTCTAGAGATTTTCATAGTCATTTTGTCACATCAGAAATGTGTCACTTCTATTTTGCCCTCAGTTCTATCATGGATTGGGTAACAGTGATCCAGGCATGAAGCAGATACACAGGGTCAACAGTGGTCTAGAGTATAGCATGTTCTGAATGCCCTCATGTAGCATCTGTGAAGAAAATTAGGTGCTCAGGTCCTACACCTAACCAACAGGTCACCTGCTGTAACTTGAATGACATGAGTAACAGCAGAATGTCCTCCCCACTCAGTGGTGCTCCCTCTGACCTCTTCAGAAAGACAACCCCAGAATCTACAAAAGGAAAGTCGGCAGCAGTCCATATCAGTTCCCTATTCATGAAATACCAGATGGAGGAGATGGGCCCAGCCTTCATGTGCACACACAATTAAAGGGCAGAGATTGTTGACAAAACAGAAAATCGGAAGGCTTCTTTGTACCAAAGGGATGACAGTCCCCAAGTGTGTGCAGCCCAAGTTGTGTGTCAGTTGAAGTGTCCAGGCTGCCCTGTCCCTTTGCAATGAATGGCATGAGTTACCTGGACTAGCATAGAAGTCCCCTATGGATAGGAAGAGACCAGCAGGTCTGGCCTGTGGCCAGTGGAATGATCTGCAGCCTCGTCTAAGAGACCATATGCCTAGGGTCCTTATGATGACTCCCTTGGGAGCCATCTCCAAATTGTCATACTTTCCTGAGTCATCTAGATGATCTTGGGAAAGTTCAGTGCTATGCTGGTAAGCTACAGCTCAATAACTCAAGGTGGGAGCGTGGTGGCAAACAGAAACTCCAGAAACCTTTCAGGGATAGCTGGGGGTTAGAGGTTCTGGCCCTGCCCTTCAGGCTTACCTCCATCTGAAGCCATCCCCACAGGGTTGGACATCACCCACAGCTCTCTGGCAGCCTTCGAAGGCAGGAAAGTCAAGTGGAGAACCCAGAGAGCAACGTGGCTCCAGTTGCTTCTCAGGGTCCAACTACAACTGGGGAAAGTTTAAATGTAAATAGCAGTAGAATGTGGGGGTCAAGGCATTCTACAGTGGGGGAGGGGCAGAGACCCAGGAGGGCTGGGTGGGGAGTTGACAGACATTCCATTAAGGGCTGTGGCAGGTGGACCAGAACATCAGTTCCCTTTAAATAATAATACAGAGGCAAGATGACTGGTGGGTGCCCAGGCAACTTTAATATTCTCTCTCACATGCAGAGGCCAATGGTTTTGCTGATGTTTTCTTCCTTCATGTCTTCATCCATAAGCCTGGTTTTCTTTCCTTCATCTCACCCAATTTCCTTCTGCATAAGTAGATTCTTGAACCATTTCAATGGTTTCATAAGCTCGGTCTTTAAGCTCAGGTTTGCCAATGCATATGTCTATTTGCATGTGTACATCATGTGTTTATATAATTTGTATGTATATATAATGTGTATACATCGTCCATACCCATACATAAGTCTGGCTAAAGATGATTTCAAATATGAAATATCCATGGTAGTCTCTAGACTTCATAGCCATAGAGAAGGCTGTGAGAAATAGGGAGGCAGAAAACCTACTCTCGCCCTATGGTAAAGGTGCTTCATATTTCTCTTTTCATTTTTATGCAAACATTAGAAATTCTCTATGGCTTCTTTTGTCTGTGTAGTTTGAGAAGATCCAGGCTTCCACCCACCGATCCCTAGTATTCATTCCTCTGTGTCCTCCACATGGTAGTGGGTGCTGTCCCCTGGGATCCTGGCCACACTGCTCACTGGATTCCCAATGGCTTATCTCTATCACATCCACTTGTTCTTTTGAATCGGGTTTCTTTGTTGCGTGGGTGATATTAATGACTTGATGTCTTGTCTTTGGCATCAAGTTGTATTCTTTGTTGTTAGTTTTCACACTAAGATGATGGTAGAGCCACACAGATCCAGTAAGACACATAGGTGAAGCTTTGTGTTTTGATCTTTAGCTGAGCTAGTGCTTCTCTCATCATCTTCTGTCCTGAAGTGCTGCTGGGACAGCTAACCACACCTTTCACAGCCATATGACTTCGGGGTACATATTTGATGGTCTCTGCAGCAGGGAATCATACATCTCTATTTCTAAATATGTTTTGTACTTTTCTTCCTGTCATGTCTATACAGTGCCCATGTGTTCCTGTCATTGACACCTTTAAGGATAAAATAATTTTGTGGCCAGTTGCTAGTGACTTAGGCCTGTAGTCCAAACTAGTCAGGTGGCTGATATGTCTGGATCAAAGTTCAAAGCAATCCCAGGTAGAATATCCATGACATTCTAATCTCCAATAAACTACTGCAAAAAATGAGAACTGGGGCAGTGTCTAGTAGTAAAGCAAAAGACACTCACAGACAATACCCAGGCCCTAAGTTCCAGTCCTACTTCTGGCAAATAGAAAGGGGAAAAAAGATGATTTCTGTCCAAGTTTGGATTAATGTGAAGGTCTGATAATATTTCATGTAGGTTCACCCAGGTTACAGATTTTTGTTTCCATAGAACAGTAACTATGAATTGGAAGTGTGAATTTGTGATAAAGTTGGGTTTTAAGACTTGCCTAGCAATCAGTTAAGCACCAATTGTGAGTATATCTGAAGAGTAATGGTTTTAAGCAACTCTTAAAAATTTGTGTTCTCATTTGCATCTTGTGACAATTGCAGTTCTTCAATGTCCAAATCACAGGAATTTTAATACTCACAGTTTATGCCAAGACCAAAGACATTGCTAGAAAATGCACAATGAGACATAGGATGAGTTTGTGGAAGAATCCCAAAGGAAAGTTTGTGTTACATGATGGACTGCACTCCTTGCTGGCACCCTACAGATGGGAAGGGAAGAAAAGTCCAGAAGGACTGTTCCACTTGGTGGCCTTTCTTGGAAACAGAACACTGTTGGCTGAGATATTTTGACCAAAATGGATGTTGTATGAAGTATAACAGAGGCCAGTGGGAATGGAAGGCAGAGCATCTCAAGTCTGAAGCCCTGCGGTGGGGGTGGGGAGATTGTGAGGCTCCCTGGTTTGGGACACTTGTGTGGCTCCATGTCTCAATTCTTGTCCAATATCCTGTTTCCTATCACCTATATTTCTGAATGAGCCTGTGCATATTTCCATCAAACGTCTGCATGGTGTTTGGTCACAATGGCAGGCGTGAGGACACACTGCGGCTGCCCCTCTGCATACCTACATGTAAGCTTCAGTCTTCTGTCACAAGGAATAATTGCTTTCTTAATGTAGCCACCTTTCTGTTCTTTTTGGCCTCTTCCCTGTTCAAGTCTCCCTAGACCTTACTTGGGGCTAGAGATGTGCAGATATAATGAAATTATTCCAGCTATAAGTTGTGAAGACAGTGCACACAGAGGCAAGGACTCGAGCCATGTTGAGTGCCAGGAAGGAAACGCCAGTGACAATGCACTGGTGGAGAAGCATCACCGAGTTTCAGAAGACAGAGCCCCTCTGCCCTCTCAGAGGGGACTAGCGATAGTAAGAGGCTCTATTTTGTCCTTGGAGCTTTGCAGTGGGCATACCTTGCTGGGGATAGCTTGAGGATGTTGCTGCAGCCCGTGGAATGAGAAATCAGAGGAATCTGCAGGGCCCTGACAGGGGAGTGCTGGTGTTGAAAGGGTTAGTAACTCAGGACAGGTGTTTTTCTTTCAAGTTTCTGACTGACATTTTGCAGTATGTCTCACAGAGGGAGGGAGCGAGAGGGTAAAGGGGAGGGAAGGAAAGAGAGATTTGGAATGAGAGACAGCAATTAAAAGGTGCCCCATACCACATGAAACCAACCAACATTTGGCAAGCTTTCAAATTGAGGAAAGCTGTCACTAAACTGTGAGAGCATCCACAGTTACTGGGGAATCTCTGTGTGGAGGAGATGTACATAGCAGAGCAAAGCTGTAGTATGAAAAGCTCTAGGACACAGTGTGGCCCAGGTCTGAAACTCTGTGCCAGAGGGGTCTTAGGAGGAATTTGGAGTTGGGTGGTGCGCAGTGCAGAGGTCTCAGGTTGGTGAGTTTGGAAATCAGGAGTGTGCACGTGTGACCGGCTGTTTTAAGGAAGGGTGACAACCCACGTTCTGGGAGGGGCCTCCAGGTGAACTGTGACATGGCTCCACGAGGGCTGCGCATGCGCCTAAGGAGGCGCTCTGATGCTTCACCTTCAACTGTCAACTTCCTGGTGGAGATGCGCAGGCGCGAGCCTGGCCCCTCACTGGGGAACGTTATGTGCAGGCGCGAGCATGGATGATGTCATTCCGATGTAACAGCACGTGTAATATTACACGTGTAATAGCAGCTCAGGGCTCAGTCTTCCTGAGCTAGTGAGTGGGCTGCTGCAGTGTTCTGCCCTGGGGCTTTAGCATCCCGTGTCTGCGTGGTGTCAGCAGCCTGTGAGCCTTTAGCATCCCTGTCTGTGTCCATGGGTGGTGGCAGTAGCCTGTGTCCTGTGGGACTCGGTGTCCTTTGATCCCGGCCAGCTACCTGGCAGTTTGTGCACCATGGGTCCTGGCGAGTGCCATAGCCCTGCGATCTCATTTTTCGGTGGGATCGTTGGCCTTCTAGTAGAGGATGCAGGGTAATAATGTGTTGTAAGCCTGCAGGCATGGCCCCTCCAATATCTCTCACAGCCTCAAGAAGGGAGAAGCTTGAGGGAAATGTCTGCTGTGCTTGAAAATCCGTGTCCAGTTCTGCTAAACAGTAGCTCCTTTCATTGCACAGTGATAGGACTGACAGACCTGCTTGGTGTACTTATCCTTATGGAAGTGAGCACATCTATCAGCATCCAGATTCTCCCTGTAGTCATCAGTGCTCTTGATGCCATTGCAGGATTTCATAAGAGGCTCTAACTGAGACCGAAGTTGTCACAGCATGACTGCTTTTCGGTGGATGCAAGAGTGTGGTGAAAATCAAGCCTGGTGTGTAGTAGTTGATCAAAAGGATTGTGTGCAACTCATGTGATAGTTCTGTAATGTTTATTATGTATTCAGAGTCTTGGAGCATATTTGCCCATGTGAGGCCATGACCTGCTCCTTTGCAGGACAATGATTATATTACAATGTGTTATTCTTGACAACCTGGGACCCGTTACAATTCCCAGAACGTGGACGCTTTTCTGTATATGTTTTAGGACATTACTTGGGAAATTGTTTAACTTTATGTTTTTCAAATTGAGAGTGAAATAAAATGTGTGCATTTACATGTGTGACTGATGATGTGTCTGAAACTGTTCAGAATATGGTAAGTCACAGTAACAAGTGAATGTATTTATAGGATATGATATCCTATGTTTACAAGTTTACCTTTGAGATATGATGTGTGCAAGTCAGTTTTTAACATTTTGCCAGAATTTTTTTAATTCAGACTTTAGAGTTTATCATGTCAAACTTAGAAGAAATCTGTTTATATGTTTATGGATCTGATAAAGAAAATGTTCACTTTTCTGTGGATTTGAAATTGGTTTAAATTTTGGGTAAAATAGAGGAGGAATATTTGTATGTTCAGGAATGGCTACATGTTTGGTTTCTCTATGTTTTTACCAATTTTATTTCCCAGAGGAATTCTTATATCTCTTACTGTGTATTGAGAAGAAGAACACTGAGATTGTGTTTTTGTGTCTGTGTGTGTGTGTGCCTGTCAGTCTGTGGTAAATTTTCTAAGATGTGTCTTCAAAGTACGAGCCACTGGTGACCACACTTGTCACTGGTTCATGGACATAAGCTTTGGAGGATAGGAGCACTATATTATGTTTGGATCTTCAGTGTCTCACTGTCTCATTCATGCCTTCTTTTTGATCTTGCTTGGTTCTTAGGCAAAACTGTGATTGGCAGCTGTGGGAGCCAGCTAGGTAGAGCCTAGGGTGAGGGAATTAGCACACTGTAAGCAAGCCTCTTTAAGGGATGCTTGCACTCTGGACACTCTTCTTTTCATATTCACCATGATGAGGTGGGGAGGAATCATCTACTACACATTCTCCAACATGATGCACTGCGTCACAAGTACAAGACAAATAGTGCCACGTGGCCCAGGACTGGAACTCGAGGATCTGTGAACCCAAAATGTATCCTCCTTTCAGTGATTCATCCCGACTATTTTATTATAGCACCACAACAGTTATGAAATATTCATAAGTGAGTTTGTTGGTATCATATGAGTGAGTCGTTAAGAAATTTGCCCATGTGAGGCCATGTTCTGGTTTTGGAGAATAGCTCCTTTGCAGGCCAATGATTATATTACAATGTGTTATTCTTGACAACCTGGGGCCTGTTACAATTCTGTTACAAATCTGGTGTTTTCCTGGGTAGGACCTTACTTTATAACCACAGCACAGCAGGCCTCAGCCCCTCTGTGTGTACAGACTCAGCTGCCATACATGCAAGTCACAGGCAACAAGTGACAAAAATCAACTCGGGGATTTGTGGTCTAGAAACTTCCTGCCAGCTGTGGCTTTTTCATGAGCCCCGTGGGAAACACTTGTAGTGTCAGAGGCAAGATGATAATTGAAACATGGAAGGAAGCTCATGGCCTCTGCTGTGAGGACACCCAAATCTGCTCAGCTGTGGCATAGAAGTGTCTGGGGAGCTCAGGTGGACTGTCCCAGGCCCCTCTCAGCAGCATGACATGAGCAGTGGCTGTGCTGCCAGGGAGGAGGCAGAGCCCAGCCGACAGCAGACACTGCAATGGTGCTTTTAGGATGATCCTTTCCTTTGGGTCCCTTGGTGAAAACCTCAGTACTGTCCTGTGCAGAAGAGAAATCTGAAGACTTGTCCTGCCTTCAGCACTTCTCAGTGGGTATCAGGTTCCTCAAGATGCAGTGTGGACCAGGGGAACTTACAGATTTAGGAGCCAGTCTGCTGGTTGCAGTGCCTGAATCTGTGTGAGCTCTGACTCTGGGCACACTTTGCTAACTTCTGAGCCTGGGCTTCTCTGTGAACTGGTGCCACTCAGCTAACTCCAGGGGCTGTGAGGATTACAGTCAGTATGTGTGAAGGACTTTGCTTAATGAATGGTGGCATAGTATGAGTAGGTGCCAGGTCTTCAGTGACAGGTATTCTGGCGCTTTGCAAATACATGCTCTGCCCTTGACCCAAATGCAGGCCCCCTTCCAATCTACACTCAGGGCAGTAGCAAGTGTTCTGTAGCTCAGGGGGAGCATGTGGTCCCTGCTCTTACACCTGAACCTCATCCTCAACATTTTCCTCACAGTGACATGAGGGCTGTCAACCGAGTCTCTTACAGTATTGAGATAGCAGGGATAGGAGCAGATTCTGCAGAGCACCCTTCATGGTGTCTACAATCAGACAACCGCATAGAACTACAGTTCTACTACAATAACCTGCTAGTGCATGAAATTGATTCCACCTTGTGGTGTGTGTGTGTGTGTGTGTGTGTGTGTGTCAGTGTTTCAGTGTCTGAGAAGTGGCCTGAAATTCTTTCCCTGACTTCATCCCTGCCCTATACCATGAGACTCAGTGAACATACCCCTTCTGATCACTCATTCTATGTCTGGGTTCTGCTGTTAGTCCTCCCACATTGAGGTGTTATTCTTCGTCCTCCATGGACTGGAGAAATTTGTTAAGCTTCATGTTAGAGGAGGCAGTCGATAGTGCTTGTGTCTCTGTTATGTGAGTCTGTCCAGAGGGGACAGGATGACAGCCTACCCATTAGGGTCACCTGCCTTCCATGATCTCATTCATTTCAATCTCTCCGGAGAAACATATGATCTATTAATTATACCTGCTGGGTATTACACTTATCTGAGTGTCTCTGTGTGTTACAGCAGCAGATAGCAGGTAGACCTGAGAACGAAGTCCAATCTTCTGCCTAGATTGAGAATTTCGCTTGTGGAAGAAACTGCAATCATAAAAACAGTTTGATAAGATGGCATATGCTTTCTCCTTTGTACTTCTCCATTCTCATTCCTTTGCAAACAAGAAAAGTTTGGTAGGTCTTCAAGATGATACTATATCATTCATTTCAATCTGCAGATCAGAGAAGATGAAGAGTTTTTAATCACATTACTGCTTCTATGTCACCACAGGGCTGTGTGTCTCTCTCAGTGGGTGGGGGTGGGTATTTAGGTGAGGGTATTAATTTTTTTGTTGAAAAAGCTTAAGTTGCTAAATTCTTTTTCTGCTTACCACTTAAAAACATCTCTTTTTATTACTAAAGCATTTATTTCTCACCACCCTGTGTTACTAATGGCATTGACCTACATGCCATGTACAGTTCCATATGCTTTACAGCTGTTAATTCCTTTGTCAGTCTTAATAGCTCAATGAGTCCAGCACTGTTATCTCTGTTTTCCACAAGAAGAAGCTAAGGCACAGAAAGTGTCAAAGGTGAGGCTAAGTACTTTCAAAAACATAAACTAAGCAGGATGTAAAATTCAGGGTTAAAACCAGGTGTCAGGCAGCTGCTTTTATCCCCTTTTCTTCACAGCCTCTGAGTCCTTGGGTATTGTTTTCTCCTTCTTATTGTTGGGAATGCATCACAAAACTTGAGGTGATCTCTACAGTATGAGCAGCTACCCATTGTCTGTAAGCCTTTTGTAGTTTGCTTATCCAAGAAACAACTTGGATATTGAAGGACCTTGGGGAATTGCCCCTCCCCAGACCTATTTTTTCTTTATTGTTATGATAGATTTGCTATACAGAGAGGTTGCAGTTACATGAATCAGGTAATGAGTAAAATTCTTTTGAACCATGTTTCCCCCTTCCCTCACTCTCTCCTAGGTTTTCCCTCCCACCTATTAGATGTACAGTTTAGTTTCTACATAGTGTCTCATAGGTACCACTGTGGTATTTGTTCACTCTATGTTCCACCTTTTTTCCTATCCCCCTCTTGTTATCTCCAAAACAAACCAACACTAAAGGAAAAGAAAACAAAACCAGCAAGAGCAGCAGCAAAAAGCTATTTCTTGTTTCCTTTGGTTTGAGTTCATTTCATAACAGATTATTTTATATGATGATATGCACATGGCTATTGAGCCTATGTCAACCAATCCTTCCCATATCTTCCTTTGGCTCGAGTGAATGTCTAAGTTCCATATGTTTATCATGAGCCGGTGTGTATGTATGTTTGCCTGTACATAAGTGTGCATATATGTATGTGTAAGTATGTATATATATATATTAATCATCCATTCTGTTTACTTGCACATTTATAAGCTCCTAATTACCACAAATGAGGAAAATATGCAACCTATATTTCTATGGCTCTGGCTTATTTCACTTAATATAATTTGTCCAACTCTTTCCAGTTGGTCGTAAAAGGTAAAATATCATTCTTTCGATGGATGATTAGAATTCCATTCTCTGCATGTAAATGTGTGTGTGTGTGTGTGTGTGTGTGTGTATATATATATATATATATTGTGTATATATATATATATATATATATATATATATATATATATATAACTGTTCGTCCACTGATAGGAACATGATTCCACATCTTGAGTATGACAAAGAATGTTGTGGTGAAGATGGTGGTGCTGGTATGTTTGGTGTGGCCTTGGATTGTATTGGTTGAATGCAAAGAAGTGGGATTGCTGGGTCTCAGGGTATCTATATGTTTAGTCCTTTAAGAACATTCTTACTGCTTTCTGACGTATTACTCCATATTTTTCACATTTTGGTTCTTTATGGATATTTTCCTTCATTTCATCTACTTGATGATATGCTATGAATGTTTCAGCATCTCCTAGCTGGCTTTGATGGCAACACAGTAGCCCCAGTGATGTGCATTGGATTGTATGACATCTGCTTTTGAATTTCTCTGCCAGCATAAGCTGAAGGAGGTATACCTGGGTTAGGTCAGTTTGGTACTAGCAAGATCCAAGGAATAAAGCCAAGAAAACCCTTAGATTCTGCTGCTTCTTGATAATTCCAATGACTTAGGTGGGAGAATGAGTAAAATGTTTTGGTGTGTGATGGTATTATGAGAGCCGGGCTAGTGCACTAAGCCCAGTATTTTCTGTCAGTATGTCCTTTTCTGTTGCTGTTTCTATTGTTTTTGTCCATTGTCCACTTAGTGATTTTCCTGGGTTTTATACCTTCTCTCCTCCCTCTGCTTCTCAAGTTGCCAGGAATACTGACTTGCACCACCACATCAGCAAGAACAAAATCTCTTGACTGGCCAAGGAATGCACTAGTGTGACCCCTACTGAGAAATCAGCCTCTCCACTGAGCAAGTTGGTGAGTCATGAAGAGAGAATAGACAACATGAAGGCTAATAAAGGGAGGAGTTGTCATGACTTTTCTCGGCATAGGTGGAGATCTTTCTGGAACTTAGCTGGCCTCCTCACTTTTTCACTAGGTTACTGCTCTGCTATTATTGGCCACGAAGTCTGGTAGTATCTTTATACAGAGGTTAAGGCCAGAGAGTAGCTAGAAAAATAGGAAGATAGAGAAGAAAATCTATCGTCTTGTTCCAGTCATCCTCTCATTCATCTTTGGGTCTAAGTCAGAAGTCACTTTTTCTGCAAATGGAGCCATAATGACCTAGTCAAATGACCAAGAAATGTGACCTCGAAACTGTTACCATGTTAGCCCACACTCCAGAGTTTCAATCCCCAGCGAAGCTAGTGAGACACTGGGGAGGCACTGGCCAGCAGGATGGCCTGCAACCTTAGAGATTTTAAAACCAAAATGAATGGAGCCAGGGGATTTATTTAGTCATTATGCCTTCCTTTCTTTCCTTTATTTCATTTTTGTTTTTTGTTGTTTTTTGTTGTTGGTGGTGGTTGTTGGGCTTGGACTCTGGGCCTGGGTGCTGTCCCTGAGCTCTTCAACTCAAGGCTAGTGCTCTACTACTTGAGGCACAGCGCCACTTCCGGTTTTCTAGTGGTTTGTTGGAGATGAGTCCTGCCCAGGCTTGTTAAAAATCATGAACCTCATATCTCAGCCACTTGTGTCACTAGTATTACAGATGTGAGTCACCAGCACCTGGCTAATAGTCATTATTCTTGATTTAAAACAGGGAAATAATATTGAAGACTCATTACTTACATTTACTACTCACCTCATGAGATAGCCCTCCTATGCAAGTTTCCTCTGCAGTTTGATTTTACTGACAGAAACAGCTTTCAGGCCCTCATACACTTGTACAAACATGCTGCTTTCAAAGGGAGAAACGTGGGCTTGCAGCAATCTAATACAGAGCACAGTGTAAAGAAAGACAATGGAATGAAGGTAGATTTTTTTTTCCTTTGGTGAACTGAGAGGAGGATGGAAAACCACTTTTGGTGAGAGCATTCTCAGTCGTCATGTGTTTTATGAAAGAAGCACAAGTATCAAGAGATGCAGAATAATCATATCTGAAGCTCTCACAACTGACTATACAGTAAAGAACTCCTTAAGACCCTGTGGAAAACATGATAGGTAGTTATGGCTCTTGAACTTGTCTACAGAGAGAAACAATCTGTGCGGTGAACATGCCAAGTGAAGATATTCTCTCACTTTGACACAGAATCCCCACATGGAACCCATAGAAGTGTGATGATGATTTTCAGCAACCACTGTTGTCAGTCCTGAGAATGAGCCCTGACACATTTCCTGCTTTCCTCTGAGACTTGTGGAACATGTGCCAAGCGATGGCCAATGGTTGGCAAGACTCTGGCAGATGAGGACCATTTGCAGCTACATGTCCAGATTGAGAAACCATGGCCAAGTTTCCCGAAACCAGGCACTCTCAGCAATCCTTCTCAGAGTGCATAGACCAGGAAAAGCTCTAGCTATTCTGAGTGACAATGAAAGGACAGCCACCAAAAGGCATCCCCAAGAGCAGGTCCCCTGCGTCACTGCCAGAGAGCATGGCATCTGCATGAATGGGGGAGGGTTCTTGCTGGGGCTGTCAGCTGAAGATTCCCCAGGCCCCAGATGGCCAACACTTGACTTCTCCCAGGGCCACTCACTGGAGAAGACCCTGGCTATTTGAGAAATTCAGCCATGGGCCTGATGATGGCCTTAAAAAGAGGCTCAGTAAAAAGAAGACTATCTCCATCAATCCCAGAGAACCTAAGAAGAGCAAGAAAGTGGAAATCACAAAATGGCCTTCCCTACTAGATGTTTGTAATGATGTGCACAAAAGCACCTCTTACAATGGGTGAGGCCTTGTGAGATGAATAGGAACAAGGATCACAGTGAGATTCCAGTCTGCCTGCTCCCAGGAGCAATGGACTGATCCACATGGAAGAACTTCAGGAGCAATGTGTGAACTGCAGATCCTGGCAATTCTACATCTTTCCCTACTCACCCTCCTCATTCCATGGACAGCCCAGACCCAGGCTCAGCTGTTTAAGGGCACATTCCAAACAAAACATCTTTATTTATTCTGGACAATTACATAGTCCCCCAGGTAAATCTCCCTCCCCAACCTCCCGCCCTTTACTCATTCTCCCTCCACTCTTTCCCCTCAGTCCCACTACCCTCCTCCTTCCTTTGAGGACCCCTGGATCAGCACTGAGTGAGGAAGAGCTTTTGCTAGGTCCATTGCACAATGCAAGCCAGGTGAGATCTCACTCAGGTCCCAACTGGCTTCAAGGATTTTTCTTCTTCCTCTTCTTCCTCTGGACCTCCAACACCTCACGCTTTCTCTTCTGAGGCTGTGAGGACTGAACCAGCCCGAAAGCCAAGTCCTGCTTTGCAGACTCCTCAAAGTGAGACTCTGGGCAGGGATTCTTTGCTGGGGTGCATGAGTCTCCAATGCGAGCCCTTTTCTTGGACTTGGCAGGTGGAGGGGGATCCAGGCTGCGGCCTCTTCTCTTGCACAAGGAAGGCCCGGGGGCTTGGTGTCCAGAGGACAGGAGGGTGGTGGGAGACCTGGGGCTCTGAGATAGTCCCCAGGGCAGGAGACAGTACTCAGAGCCCAGCAAGGAAGCCAGGCTGGGGACACCTTCCTTGCCCAACTTCCTGTCCCCTGCTCGCTTGCTTGGGGTGCCAGCAGAAGACTCTTCCATGTGATTCACGGCATCTCCAGACCCCACTCTCTGGGGATGGGATCCATGTCCTCTGGGACATGCAGTGGACAGGGTGGCTCCTACTGAAAGACACCCGTGACCCCCCTGGTCAGGTGTCAGGTGCTCTGCATCTGTGCCACCATGGCTCGGATCATCTCTGCAAACGATATGCAGAGTGCTAGTATCTGCACTGACTGCTTGTTGGGAGCTCTGCTCATTTCTCTCTGCACCTTGGCAGATGGCCAACTCAGAAACACTTGAGGCTACTCTGGGTGCCTCAAGACGTTTCTCCACTATCTGTTGGAGGAAATACAGAGTTACTGGCTTTGCATCTGGCTGGGAAAGGCCCACAGTAGAGGGAACAACTTCAGGGTCACCTCTCTTGGTTGCAGACACACACACTTGTGCTTGTCAGTTCCCCACTGGGTCTCTTTGCAGCTGTGCAAGCTCAGCCCCTCCCTGGCTCTCCTGTGTCCTTCCTTCTAGTCCATATCCAAATCTACCATCAAGAATAACCTCCAAAGCCATGACTTCCCACTAGCCTAAGGCAGTGCTCCTTCCTTTTGGTTGTGCGGCCTTTCTTCCCCTCCAGATCTACCTGCCTACCGTCTTTCCTGTGCCAACCTGCTCAGGGGTGAGTCCTTCTTCCTGTTCCAGCTCCTCAATTAGGGCTTCAAGATCCAGCTCTGGTTTGGAGGAAAGCAATCCTTCCAGGAATGAGGGGTGAATGATGGCCTCCACCTGGAGCAGGAGGAAGAGGGTGTCAGTGTGTCTAGAAAGGAGAAATCTGTGCCCAGGGGACTTTGAGAACACAGGAAGGAACAACCTCCGCAACTTGGTGCTCGAGAAAACACACACATACATACACACACAGACACACACACACACACACACACACACACACACATACCACACACACACACATACACACACACACACACACACACACAGTCCTGAGCATCTAGGGAATCAAGGTCCATTTCAAGGGAGAGGGCAAGTGGCAGAGAACAGGGCTGGAGTTGGAGCCCACATTTGAGATGAAATCCTCCTGGCAGCACAGCTGGTCAAGGAGGCTCAGGAGCTCTGGATCTGAGCACATGTCTTCCACATCCTGTTGTTCCATTCCCGCCTCTTTGGATGTTCCCCCAGAGTCCTGGGTGCACAATTGAGGAAGGCCCTCCAGCCAGTCCATGATGGCCATGTACTCCTCCACGGCTTCAGCTGGGATCTCCTCGGGTGCCTTGGTGTCTGGCGGCCTCTGACCTGTGGGTGCTGATGGCTTGGCAGGCTGAGCCTTGAGGCCAGTCTTGCTGGAGTTGCCCTCTAAGGGAGAGGAAACAAGACAAAGCTAGGATGGGAGAAGAGCTTCCACACGATGGCTGAGCAGCAGAGTTTAGTAGCGCTACACCAGCCCAAGACCAGCATAGACAGTGGAGCCAGAAGAGACTGCAACATGTGGAATATATAAGACAGCCATGCAGTACCAAATTCTGAGACACTGACGTTCTGGTGCTCTGCCCATCCCATTGCTGATCCTGAGTAGGTGTTGTCCAAGGTGCTTGTGCTGAGAGGAGCTATAGACATGGCCCTATGATAACCAGTTCCCTGCTAACTATTCCTCCAGAAACCTCAGGTTCTGGAGGGATGCTTTGTTTCCATTGCAAGAGGAGCTCCTCCATCGAAAACAGAAGCCCTGCGTGTGGGTAAACCCTTCAAGATCCCATCAGCCACTTCACGCCATGGACTCCAATAGAACATTGAGAGACTCTACCTGGCTGCTGGAGAATGTCGGGGGATGAGGGCCTTGGAGAATCTGGCTTCAGTGGGATGGCAGGAGGCGGGCCTTGGAAATGCATAATGCCTTGCAACTTCGAATTCTCTATCACCTCCATAGCCTCAAATTCCATGAACCTGGGAATGTAGGAGGCACAGGGTGAGCTGAGAGGGGGATGAGCCCCATGGGCGCTTCCCAGAAGAAGACATAGAAGGTGTGCAAGCAGTACTCTGAGGTTCTTGCCTAGGCGCAGAAGGTTGCTGATAAAGGATGAAAACAAGCTGTCAGTGCAGGAAGAAGTGACACTGTCCAAAAGAAGCGCACTCTTCACATGGTGCACATGACTGAACCACTCTAAATAACATACTTATAATAGCAATAAATAATATTTTTAAAAAACGCAAAGGTCAGGGAGACTTTAGATTGCCCAAAACTTGTGTGAAAAGATGTGACCCAGGAAGGACCTTCAGTGACCCTTCTTCTAAGCCTATTCCATCCATGCCCCAACCGGGGAGGTGACTGACAGAAGCTGATAAGATTTGTGATTGATGGAGAGAACAAGATGAAATTAAAACCTTGGGTTCCTAGACCAGGCATGGGCCCTAGACTCTCATGAGCCACTGATACCTGGAGCAACTTTGCCTTTGCACAACTGCCCATGTTGGAAGGGACCAGTTGTTGGCTGATTTCCACACCGGGTCTGACCCTCCGCCCCATGGCAGGTGTGGACCAGGCATCAGTGAGGCAGGAGTTTGTGAGGGCCCCCAACTCAGAGCTCAGCCCGCACCTCAGAGAGACTGTGCCACTGTCTGAAGAGAAAGCTGTCAGGAGAAGGGCATCTTCTGTGCATGTCCATGCCCTTCCTAGCAGTGGGAGTGATGAGCCGCACTGGGCCCAGGCGTGCAGTCTCTGTCCTCCTCCACCACACAAACCCCAGCTCCAGGGCCCCTCACTCACTTGGCCGCCATCTCGTGAAAGTTCATGCGCTCGTAATTGCTAATGCCTTCCCACTCCTGAAGGCCTCTCCACAGACCCTCGTCCAGGGACATGGTGGGCTTGAGCCGGGCCAGGGACCGAAGCACTGGGCTGCAATTCATCAGGATCAGTCACAGCCCACAGCCCACAGGTGACCCTCCATTCCCAGTGGACCCAAACCCTGTGCTCCTCACCCCTGCTGCCTACATGTCCAGCTCCCATGTGGGCTCTTATCTCCAGGTCACCCTTATGGAGCACAGAAATCAGTAGCAAGGGCACTGCTGGCCTTCCCCATGTTCCTGTGAGTGCTTTCCATTAGTGAACATTCTAGACTGAAATACTCTGTTCTTCAGAATTGACATACTCTGAAGCCTTATTCCCCCAGTGAAGCTATTGGGAGACAGGGCCTTTGGCCAGCCTAGCTTAGGTACAGTTATGGAGATGGCATTCTTTGCCAGGACAGGACAGTGGCCTTGGAGAGACAGACAGGAGAGCAGCCAAAGCTATCTCTCAGCCCTGCATGACACACACAAGGCAGCTATGAGGAGAGCCATCTCCAGACATGGAATCTGCCAGCCCCAGAGTGTGAGCTTTCCATCCTCCAGACTGTGAGCAAGGAATGGTTTCTATTCCCGGTTCCACAAGTATGGGTGAGGCCTCAGCTGAGTGGCACATGCATAGAATGGTCTTGAGCCTAAAGCCAAATTGTGGCTCCTTTTATTGCAGGTGCTCTTTGGGAATGTGGTCCTTTCTACACTGCTAATCCTTCTGGAAAAGTAAGATGGCCACACTCACAGGGGTACCACAGTGCAAAGGGAAGGAGCTTTTCTTGCCCCTGTGTGACACTCCTATGTCTGTGTGTGGTTTTTCTCTACAGGTGTGATCAGCTTCAGGATTTCCCTGCCCTTGTGGTGTGGATTCCCATGCAGGAGCCCCAGCAGGAGCTCCCTGTTCCCAGAAGAGACACTCACATGAAGAAGCAGGCAAGTGCTTCCCCATCAGGAGTCTGTGGAAGTTTCTTCCAGATCAAGGCCTTCAATTGCTGCCAGCGCCGAAAGTTCTGATAGACACTGGGAGGTGGAGGCTTGGTCTGGGATGTGGGCCGACTGCCCTCTGCACAGGGCCTCTGTGGCCACGGTGCCTGCTGGCTCACTGGCGGCCTGATGGGAGCCTCCTGGGAAACTGGTGGTGTTGATCCCAGGAGTGGGCCCCAGGTCAAGCTGTCTTGGGCAGCCTGTCTACATCCAGTCATGGGGACACTCACTGGAGCACTGCTGGCAGCACCAGGCAAGAGGAGTGGAGCTGGGCCCATGGAACCCACATCCCCAGGAGGGACATTCCAGATGAGAGGGGCCTGAGTGACAATTACTTTTGGAGTGTGGAGGGGCACTGCTGGCCTTCCTCCTGTCCCCATTTCCACAATGACATTGGAGGGGCCTGCCTCACTGGATTTGCAGCTTCCTCCTGACACCAGAGATGTGCTGGGGAAAGCAGGCAGCACCAGAGGGCTCCCCTGAGGAGGGAGTGCAGCAGCCACTGTTGGAGGTGGACAGGAAGGCTGCTTCCTCAATGACCCTTGTGCTGGTTCTGGGGCGGCTGTGTGAAAGGGCAGCTCTGTGAGAGGAGCTCTGGAAGCAACGGGGTTCAGGCTCAGGTAGGCTGCAGACGCTGGACACGCTGCTGGAGAGAGAGCAGGGTTCATTGAAGAGGGACAGGGCACCGCAGAGGTGCTCCCTAGGACTTGGAAATACGGAGGAGTAAGGAGGAAGGACAGCAAGTCAGGGCTTGCAGTGGGAAATAGTGTTTCACAGATGTCCCCAAGTGAATGCCATGGTGTGTCTCTCTTTGAGGATTAATCCTGCCAAGGACTTGCTCCTGTTCTACAACACTCCTGCACCTGTGTGTGCTGAGATTAACCCCTCAGCTTCTTCTGCTTCTGTGGGTCTCCTTCAGGCATCCTAAGCAGACAGCCCATGCCCCTGAAGTCCATTCCCTGGAAAAGCGTTAATTTGCCCCTGTTTCGCAGCATGGTCCACTCAGCATGCTTGCTGTTGTGCAGGAGACCCTGTCCATCAGCATGCTACCCCCCAGTCTTCTCTATGGAGGTATCATATTCAAAAGCTGCCCCTTTTCCTCCTCAGCCTTCCTTTTCCTGATGCTCTACATAAACCTCTCCTTTTGTCTCTCACCTACCACCAGAAAAAAAGCACTGAATGAAATCTCTCTCACCTAGCAGCTTAGGAAGTCTAGAGTTATCCTCATAACGCAACCCACAACCCACTTCACATTAGCACCTTCCTGGATTACCAGTAAGGGAAGAGGCTTCTCACCAGGCCTTTCCTATGTAATTGCTTGTCCCTTCCTTCACAGAACCATTGGTGTGGCTGATATCTTGTCCTTGCACAGCCAGGCATGGCTGCAGAGGACCAGAATGCTCAGGGAATGGGGAGTAGTGAGTCAATAATGGGAGAGTCTAGAGATTTTCATAGTCACTTTGTCACATCAGAAATGTGTCACTTTTCTATTTTGCCCTCAGTTCTATCATGGATTGGGTAACAAGGTTCCAGGTGTGAAGCAGATACACAGGGTCAACAGTGGTCTACAATGCAGCATGTTCTGAATGCCCTCATGTAGCATCTGTGAAGAAAATTAGGTGCTCAGGTCCTACACCTAACCAACAGGTCACCTGCTGTAACTTGAATGACAAGAGTAACAGCAGAATGTCCTCCCCACTCAGTGGTGCTCCCTCTGACCTCTTCAGAAAGACAACCCTAGAATCTACAAAAGGAAAGTCGGCAGCAGTCCATATCAGTTCCCTATTCATGAAATACCAGATGGAGGAAATGGGCCCAGCCTTCATGTGCACACACAATTAAAGGGCAGAGATTGTTGACAAAACAGAAAATCAGAAGGCTTCTTTGTATCAAAGGGATGACAGTCACCAAGTGTGTGCAGCCCAAGTTGTGTGTCAGTTGAAGTGTCCAGGCTGCCCTGTCCCTTTGCAATGAATGGCATGAGTTACCTGGACTAACATAGAAGTCCCCTATGGATAGGAAGAGACCAGCAGGTCTGGCCTGTGGCCAGTGGAATGATCTGCAGCCTTGACTAAGAGACCATAATCCTAGGGTCCTTATGATGACTCCCTTGGGAGCCATCTCCAAATTGTCTTACTTTCCTGAGTCATCTAGATGATCTTGGGAAAGTTCAGTGCTATGCTGGTAAGCTACAGCTCAATAACTCAAGGTGGGAGCATGGTGGCAAACTGAAACTCCAGAAACCTTTCAGGGATAGCTGGGGGTTAGAGATTCTGGACCTGCCCTTCAGGCTTACCTCCATCTGAAGCCATCCCCACAGGGTTGGACATCACCCACAGCTCTCTGGCAGCCTTCGAAGGCAGGAAAGTCAAGTGGAGAACCCAGAGAGCAACGTGGCTCCAGTTGCTTCTCAGGGTCCAACTACAACTGGGGAAAGTTTAAATGTAAATAGCAGTAGAATGTGGGGGTCAAGGCATTCTACAGTGGGGGAGGGGCAGAGACCCAGGAGGGCTGGGTGGGGAGTTGACAGACATTCCATTAAGGGCTGTGGCAGGAGGACCAGAACCTCAGTTCCCTTTAAATAATAATACAGAGGCAAGATGACTGATGGGTGCCCAGGCAACTTTAATATGCGCTCTCACATGCAGAGGCCAATGGTTTTGCTGATGTTTTCTTCCTTCATGTCTTCATCCATAAGCCTGGTTTTCTTTCCTTCATCCCACCCGATGTCCTTCTGCATAAGTAGATTCTTGAACCATTTCAATGGTTTCATAAGCTCGGTCTTTAAGCTCAGGTTTGCCAATGCATGTGTCTATTTGCATGTGTACATCATGTGTTTATATAATTTGTATGTATATATAATGTGTGTACATCGTCCATACCCACACATAAGTCTGGCTAAAGATGATTTCAAATATGAAATATCCATGGTAGCCTCTAGACTTCATAGCCATAGAGAAGGCTGTGAGAAATAGGGAGGCAGAAAACCTACTCTCGCCCTATGGTAAAGGTGCTTCATATTTCTCTTTTCCTTTTTATGCAAACATTAGAAATTCTCTATCCTTCTTTTGTCTGTGTAGTTTGAGAAGATCCAGGCTTCCACCCACCGATCCCTAGTATTCATTCCTCTGTGTCCTCCACATGGTAGTGAGTGCTGTCCCCTGGGATCCTGGCCACACTGCTCACTGGATTCCCAATGGCTTGTCTCTATCACATCCACTTGTTCTTTGGAATCTGGTTTCTTTGTTGCATGGGTGATATTAATGACTTGATGTCTTGTCTTGGGCATCAAGTTGTATTCTTTGTTGTTAGTTTTCACACTAAGATGATGGTAGAGCCACACAGATCCAGTAAGACACATAGGTGAAGCTTTGTGTTTTGATCTTTAGCTGAGCTAGTGCTTCTCTCATCATCTTCTGTATTGAAGTGCTGCTGGGACAGCTAACCACACCTTTCACAGCCATATGACTTCAGGGTACATATTTGATGGTCTCTGCAGCAGGGAATCATAAATCTCTATTTCTAAATATGTTTTGTACTTGTCTTCCTATCATGTCTATACAATGCCCATGTGTTCATGCCATTGACACCCTTAAGGATAAAATGATTTTGTGCCAGTTGCTGGTGACTTAGGCCTGCAGTCCAAACTAGTCAGGTGGCTGATATGTCCGGATCAAAGTTCAAAGCATTCCCAGACAGAGCCTCTTATCTCCAATAAACTACTGCAAAAAGTGAGAACTGGGGCAGTGTCTAGTGGTAAAGCAAAAAGACACAGACAATACCCAGGCCCTAAGTTCCAGTCCTACTTCTGGCAAATAAAAAGTGGAAGAAAAGATGATTTTTGTCCAAGTTTGGGGTAATGTGAGGGTCTGAAATATTTCATGTAGGTTCACCCAGGTTACAGATTTTTGTTTCCATAGAATAGTAACTATGAATTGGAAGTGTGAATTTGTGATAAAGTTGGGTTTTAAGACTTGCCTAGCAATCAGTTAAGCACCAATTGTGAGTATATCTGAAGAGTAATGGTTTTAAGCGACTCTTAAAAATTTGGGTTCTCATTTGCATCTTGTGACAATTGCAGTTCTTCAATGTCCAAATCACAGGAATTTTAATACTCACAGTTTATGCCAAGACCAAAAGACATTGCTAGAAAATGCACAACGAGACATAGGATGAGTATGAGGAAGAATCCCAAAGGAAAATATCTGCTACATGATGGACTTCACTCCTTGCTGGCATCCTACAGATGGGAAGGGAAGAAAAGTCCAGAAGGACTGTTCCACTTTGTGACTTTCTTGGAAACAGAACACTGTTGGCTGAGATATTTTGACCAAAATGGGTGTTGTATGAAGAGTAACAGGGGCCAGGCGGGAATGGAAGGCAGAGCATCTCAAATCCAACGCGGCCAGGTGTGGGGGGGAGGTTTGGGGGGGGCGTGAGTCTCCCTGGTTAGGGACACTGGTGTGCCTCCATGTCTCAATGCTTGTCCAATATCCTGTTTCAAACCACCTATATTTCTGCATGGAACTGTGCATATTTCCATCAAACGCCTGCATGGTGTTTGGTCACAGTGGCAGGGGTGAGGACACACAGCGGCTACCCTCTGCCCCCTCTGCATACCTACGTGTAGGCTTCAGTTTTCTGTCCCATGAATAATTGCTTTCTTATATGTATCTACCTTTCTGCTGTGCTTGTCCGCTTCCCTGTACAAGTCTCTCTAGACCGTACTTGGCGTAGAGATGTGCAGATTTAATGAAATTATTTCAGCTATAACTGGTGAAATCAGTGCATGGAGAGGCAAGGCCTTGAGCCATGTTGAGTGCCAGGAAGGAAACGCCAGTGACAATGCACTGGTGGAGAAGCATCACCGAGTTTCAGAAGACAGAGCCCCTCTGCCCTCTCAGAGGGGACTAGCGATAGTAAGAGGCTCTATTTTGTCCTTGGAGCTTTGCCGTGGGCATACCTTGCTGGGGATAGCTTGAGGATCTTGCTGCAGCCCGTGGAATGAGAAATCAGAGGAATCTGCAGGGCCCTGACAGGGGAGTGCTGGTGTTGAAAGGGTTAGTAACTCAGGACAGGTGTTTTTCTTTCACGTTTCTGACTAAAATTTTGCAGTATGTCTCAGAGAGGGAGGGAGCGAGAGAATAAAGGGGAGGGAAGGAAAGAGAGATTTGGAATGAGAGACAGCAATTAAAAGGTGCCCCATACCACATGAAACCAACCAACATTTGGCAAGCTTTCAAATTGAGGAAAGCTGTCACTAAACTGTGAGAGCATC
The DNA here is from genome assembly GCF_019054845.1 of Dipodomys spectabilis. NCBI lineage: Eukaryota > Metazoa > Chordata > Mammalia > Rodentia > Heteromyidae > Dipodomys > Dipodomys spectabilis. Next base: position 16,781,113 of record NW_024870775.1, read on the forward strand.
CACAGTTACTGGGGAATACTTGTGTGGAGGAGATGTACATAGCAGAGCAAAGCTGTAGTATGAAAAGCTCTAGGACACAGTGTGGCCCAGGTCTGAAACTCTGTGCCAGAGGGGTCTGAAGAGGAATTTGGAGTTGGGTAGTGCGCAGTGCAGAGGTCTCAGGTTGGTGAGTTTGGAAATCAGGAGTGTGCACGTGTGACCGGCTGTTTTAAGGAAGGGTGACAACCCACGTTCTGGGAGGGGCCTCCAGGTGAGCTGTGACATGGCTCCACGAGGGCTGCGCATGCGCCCAAGGAGGCGCTCTGATGCTCCACCTTCAACTGTCAACTTCCTGGTGGAGATGCGCAGGCGCGAGCCTGGCCCCTCACTGGGGAACGTTATGTGCAGGCGCGAGCATGGATGATGGCATTCCGATGTCACAGCACGTGTAATATTACACGTGTAATAGCAGCTCAGGGCTCAGTCTTCCTGAGCTAGTGAGTGGGCTGCTGCAGTGTTCTGCCCTAGGGCTTTAGCACCCCATGTCTGCGTGGTGTCCGCAGCCTGTGAGCCTTTAGCATCCCTGTCTGTGTCCGTGGGTGGTGGCAGTAGCCTGTGTCCTGTGGGACTCGGTGTCCTTTGATCCCGGCCAGGTACCTGGCAGTTTGTGCACCATGGGTCCTGGCGAGTGCCATAGCCCTGCGATCTCATTTTTCGGTGGGATCGTTGGCCTTCTAGTAGAGGATGCAGGGTAATAATGTGTTGTAAGCCTGCAGGCATGGCCCCTCCAATATCTCTCACAGCCTCAAGAAGGGAGAAGCTTGAGGGAAATGTCTGCTGTGCTTGAAAATCCGTGTCCAGTTCTGCTAAACAGTAGCTCCTTTCATTGCACAGTGATAGAAGGTCTGACAGACCTGCTTGGTGTACTTATCCTTATGGAAGTGAGCACATCTATCAGCATCCAGATTCTCCCTGTAGTCATCAGTGCTCTTGATGCCATTGCAGGATTTCATAAGAGGCTCTAACTGAGACCGAAGTTGTTACAGCATGACTGGCTTCCGGTGGATGCAAGAGTGTGGTGAAAATCAAGCCTGGTGTGTAGTAGTTGATCAAAGGATTGTGTGTAACCTATGTGTTAGTTCTGTAACATTTATTATGTATTCAGAGTCTTTGAGCATATTTGCTCATGTGCGGCCATGACCTGCTCTTTTGCAGGTCAACGATTATATTACAATCTGTTATTCTTGACAACCTGGGCCCCGTTACAATTCCCAGAACGTGGATGCTTTTCTGTATGTGTTTTAGGACATTGCTTGGGAAAATGTTTAACTTTATGTTCTTCAAATTGAGAGTGAGAAGAAAATGTGTGCATTTACATGTGTGACTGATGATGTGTCTGAAACTGTTCAGAATATTGTAAGTCACAGTAACAAGTGAATGTATTTATAGGATGTGATATCCTATGTTTATAAGCTTACCTTTGAGATATGATGTGTGCAAGTCAGTTTTTAACATTTTGCCAGAACTTTTTCATTCAGACCTGAAAGTATATCATGCCAAACTTAGAAGAAATCTGTGCATATGTTTATGGATCTGATAAAGAAAATGTTCATCTATTCTGTGGATTTGAGATTGGTTTAAGTTTTGGGTAAAATATAGGAGGAATACTTGTATGTTCAGGAATTGCTACATGTTTGGTTTCTCTATGTTGTTACCAATTTTATTTCCCAGAGGAATTCTTATATCTCTTACTATGTATTTAGAAGAACACTGAAATTGTGTTTTTGTGTCTGTGTGTGTGTCTGCCTGTCAGTCTGTGGTAAATTTTCTAAGATGTGTCTTCAAAGTACGAGGCACTGGTGAACACACTTGTCACTGGTTCATGGGCATAAGCTTTGGAGGATAGGAGCATTATATTATGTTTGGATCTTCAGTGTCTCACTGTCTCATTCATGCCTTCTTTTTGATCTTGGTTGGTTCTTAGGTAAAACTGTGATTGGCAGCTGTGGGAGCCAGTTAGGTAGAGCCTAGGGCGAGGGAATTAGCACAATGCAAGCAAGCCTCTTAAAGGGATGCTTGCACTCTGGACACTCTTCTTTTCATATTCACCATGATGAGGTGGGGAGGAATCATCTACTACACACTCTCCAACATGATGTACTGTCTCACAACAAGTACAAGAAAATAGTGCCATGTGGCCCAGGACTGGATCTCGAGAATCTGTGTACCCAAAATGTATCCTCCTTTCAGTGATTCATCGTATTTTATTATGGCACCACAACAGTTATGAAATATTCGTGTATGTGTTTCTTGGTGTCATATGAGTGAGTCCTTGAGAAATTTGCCCATGTGAGGCCATGTTCTGGTTTTGGAGAATAGCTCCTTTGCAGGCCAATGATTATATTACAATGTGTTATTCTTGACAACCTGGGGCCTGTTACAATTCTGTTACAAATCTGGTGTTTTCCTGGGTAGGATCTTACTTTATAACCACAGCACAGCAGGCCTCAGCCCCTCTGCGTGTACAGACTCAGGTGCCATACATGCAAGTCACAGGCAACAAGTGACAAAAATCAACTCGGGGATTTGTGGTCTAGAAACTTCCTGCCAGCTGTGGCTTTTTCATGAGCCCCGTGGGAAACACTTGTAGTGTCAGAGGCAAGATGATAATTGAAACATGGAAGGAAGCTCATGGCCTCTGCTGTGAGGACACCCAAATCTGCTCAGCTGTGGCATAGAAGTGTCTGGGGAGCTCAGGTGGACTGTCCCAGGCCCCTCTCAGCAGCATGACATGAGCAGTGGCTGTGCTGCCAGGGAGGAGGCAGAGCCCAGCCGACAGCAGACACTGCAATGGTGCTTTTAGGATGATCCTTTCCTTTGGGCCCCTTGGTGAAAACCTCAGTACTGTCCTGTGCAGAAGAGAAATCTGAAGAGTTGTCCCGCCTTCAGCACTTCTCAGTGGGTATCAGGTTCCTCAAGGTGCAGTGTGGACCAGGGGAACTTACAGATTTAGGAGCCAGTCTGCTGGTTGCAGTGCCTGAATCTGTGTGAGCTTTGTGACTCTGGGCAAGCTTTGCTAACTTCTGAGCCTGGGCTTCTCTGTGAACTGGAGCAAATCAGCTAACTCCAGGAGCTGTGAGGATTACAGTCAGTATGTGTGAAGGACTTTGCTTAATGAATGGTGGCATAGTTTGAGTAGGTGTCAGGTCTTCAGTGACAGGTATTCTGGCGCTTTGCAAATACATGCTCTGCCCTTGACCCAAATGCAGGCCCCCTTCCTATCTACACTCAGGGCAGTAGCAAGTGTTGTGAAGCTCAGGGGTAGCTGTGGTCCCTGCCCTTACACCTGAACCTCATCCTCAACATTTTCCTCACAGTGACATGAGGGCTGTCAACCGAGTCTCTTACAGGATTGAGATAGCAGGGACAGGAGCAGATTCTGCAGAGAACCCTTCAAGGTCTCTGCAATCAGACAACGGCATAGAACCACAGTTCTACTACAATAATCTGCTATTGCATGAAATTCATTCCACCTTGTGGGGCGTGTGTGTGTGTGTGTGTGTGTGTGTGTGTGTGTGTGTGTGTCAATGTTTCACTGTCTTGAGAAGTGGCCTGAAATTCCTTCCCTGTCTCCATCCCTGCCCTATACCATGAGACTCAGTAAACATACCCCTTCTTTTTTTTTTTCAATTTAATTTTATTTTATTTTTTTGTGAACATACTGTACAGAGGGGTTACAATTACATGGGCAGGATAAAGCGTACATTTCTTATCAAGCATTGCAGCCTCCTCCTTTGTTTACTCTTCACAACATACTCCTTCTTATTACTCATTCTATGTCTGGGTTCTGCTGTGAGTCTTCCCTTATGGGGGTCTTGCTGTTGGTCCTCCGTGGACAGGGGAAATTTGTTAAGCTTCGAGTTAGAGGAGGCAGTCCAAAGGGCTTGTGTCTTTGTTATGTGAGTCTGTCCAGAGGGGACAGGATGACAGCCCAGCCATTAAGGTCACCTGCCTTCCATGATCTCATTCATTTTGATCTCTCCGGAGAAACATATGATCTATTAATTACACCTGCTGGGTGTTACACTTATAGGGTGTCTCTGTGTATTACAGCAGCAGACAGCAGGTAGACCTGAGAATGAAGTACAATCTCCTGCCTAGACTGAGGATTTCACTTGTGGAAGAAACTGCAATCATAAAAACAGTTTGATAAGATGGCATATGCTTTCTCCTTTGTACTTCTATATTCTCGTTCCTTTGCAAACTAGAAAAGTTTGGTAGGACTTCAGTATGTTATTTTATCATTCATTTCAATCTGCAGATCAGAGAAGATGAAGAGTTTTTAATCACATTACTGCTTCTATGTCACCACAGGGCTGTGTGTCTCTTTCTGTGGGTGGGGGTGGGTATTTAGGTGAGGGTATTAATTTTTTTTTGCTGAAAAGGCTTAAGTTGCTAAATTCTTTTTCTCCTTGCCACTTAAAACCATCTTTTAACTACTAAAGGATTTATTTCTCACCACCCTGTGTTACTAATGGCATTGACTTACATGCCATGTACTGTTCTAAATCCTTTACAGCTGTTCATTCCTTTGTCAGTCTTAATAGCTCAATGAGTCCAGCACTGTTATCTCTGTTTTCCACAAGAATAAACTAAGGCCCAGAAAGTGTCAAAGGTGTGTCTAAGTACTTTTAAAAACATAAACTAAGCAGGATGTAAAATTCAGGGTTAAAATCCAGGTGTCAGGTAGCTGCTTTTATCCCCTTTTCTTCACAGCCTCGGAGTCCTTGGGTATTGTTTTCTCCTTCTTATTGTTGGGAATGCATCACAAAACTTGAGGTCATCTCTATAATATGAGCAGCTACCCATTGTCTGTAAGCCTTTGATAGTTTCCTTATCCAAGATACAACTTGGATAGTAAGGACCTTGGGGAATTGCCCCTCCCCAGACCTATTTTTTCTTTATTGTTATGATAGATTTTCTATACACAGGGTTGCAGTTACATGAATCGGGTAATGAGTAAAATTCTTTTGAACCATGTTTCCTCTTCCCTCACTCTCTCTCAGGTTTTCCCTCCCACCTATTAGATGTACAGTTCAGTTTCCACATAGTGTCTCATAGGTACCACTGTGGTGTTTGTTCACTCTATGTTCCACCTTTTTTCCTATCCCCCTCTTGTTATCCCCAAAACAAACCAACAATACAAAAGGAAAAGAAAACAAAACCAGCAAGAGCAGCAGCAAAAAGCTATTTCTTCTTTCCTTTGGTTTGAGTTCATTTCATAACAGATTATTTTATATGATGATATGCACATGGCTATTGAGTCTATGTCAACCAATCCTTCGCATATCTTCCTTTGGCTTGAGTGAATGTCTAATTTCCATATGTTTATCATGAGCCGGTGTGTATGTATGTTTGCCTGTATATATGTATGCATATATGTATATGTAAGTATGTATATATATTAATCATCCATTCTGTTTACTTGCACGTTTATAAGCTCCTTCTAATTACCACAAATGAGGAAAATATGCAACCTATATTTCTATGGCTCTGGCTTATTTCACTTAATATAATTTGTCCAACCCTTTTCAGTTTCTTATGAAAGGTAAAATATCGTTCTTTTGATGGATGATTAGAATTCCATTCTCTGCATGTATGTGTGTGTGTGTGTGTGTGTGTGTGTGTGTGTGCGTGTGTATATACATATATATATTACATTTTGTGAACTATTTGTCCACTGAATGACACATGATTCCACATCTTGGCTATGGTAAACAATGCTGTGGAGAAGATGGTGGTGCTGGTATGACTGCTGTGGCATTGGATTCTATTGGTTAAATGCCAAGAAGTGGGTTTGCTGGGTCTTAGGGTATCTATATGTTTCGTCTTTTGAGATCATTCTTACTGCTTTCTGATGTATTACTCCATATTTTTCACATTTTCGTTCTTTTTGGATCTTTTCCTTAATTTCATCTATTTGGTGGATGTGCTGTGACTGTTTCAACATCTCCTAGCTGGCTTTGATGACAATACTGTGGTCCCAGTGATATGGGTTGGATTGTATGATTTCTGCTTTTGAATTTCTCTGCCACCATAAGCTGAAGGAGGTATACCTGGGTTAGGTCAGTTTGGTACTAGCAAGATCCAAGGAATAAAGCCAAGAAAACCCTTAGATTCTGTTGGTTCTTGATAATGCCAATGACTTAGGTGGGAGAATGACTAAAATGTTTTGGTGTGTGATGGTATTATGAGAGCCGGGCGAGTGCTCAGCCACTTGGGCACTAGCCCTAGTATTTTCTGTCAGTATGTCCTTTTTTGTTGCTGTTGCTATTGTTTTTGTCCATAGTCCATTTAGTGATTTTCCTGGGTTTTATACCTTCTCTCCTCCCTCTGCTTCTCAAGTTGCCAGGAATACTGACTTGCACCACCACATCAGCAAGAACAAAATCTCTTGACTGGCCAAGGAATGCACTAGTGTGACCCCTACTGAGAAATCAGCCTCTCCACTGCGCAAGTTGGTGAGTCATGAAGAGAGAATAGACAAAATGAAGGCTAATAAAGGGAGGAGTTGTCATGACTTTTCTCAGCATAGGTGGAGATCTTTCTGGAACTTAGCTGGCCTCCTCACTTTTTCACTAGGTTACTGCTCTGCTATTATTGGCCACGAAGTCTGGTAGTATCTTTATACAAAGGTTAAGGCCAGAGAGTAGCTAGAAAAATAGGAAGATAAAGAAGTCAATATATCGTCTTGTTCCAGTCATCCTCTCATTCATCTTTGGGTCTAAGTCAGGAGTCACTTTTTTCTGCAAATGGAACCATAATGATCTAGTTAAATGACCAAGAAATGTGACCTCAAAACTGTTACCATGTTAGCCCACACTCCAGAGTTCCAATCCCCAGCCAAGCTAGTGAGACACTGGGGATGCATTGGCCAGCAGGATGGCCTGCAACCTTAGAGACTTTACAATCAAAATGAATGGAGCCAGGGGATTTATTTAGTCATTATGCCTTCTTTTCTTTCATTTATTTCATTTTTGTTTTTTGCTTTTTGTTGTTTTTTGTTGTTGGTGGTGGTTGTTGGGCTTGGACTCTGGGCCTGGGTGCTGTCCCTGAGCTCTTCAGCTTAAGGCTAGTGCTCTACTACTTGAGGCACAGCGCCACTTCCGGTTTTCCAGTGGTTTATTGGAGATGAGTCCTGCCCAGGCTTGTTAAAAATCATGAACCTCATATCTCAGCCACTTGTGTCACTAGTATTACAGACGTGGGTCACCAGCACCTGGCTAATAGTCATTATTCTTGATTTAAAACAGGGAATTAATATTGAAGACTCATTACTTACATTCACTACTCACCTCATGAGCTACCCCTCCTATGAAAGTTTCCTCTGCAGTTTGTTTCTACTGACAGAAACATCTTTCAAGCCCTCATACACTTGTACAAACATGCTGCTTTCAAAGGGAGAAACGTGGGCTTGCATGTTGCAGAGCACAATGTAAAGAAAGACAATGGAATGAAGCCAGATTTTTTTTCTTTGGTGAACTGAGATGAGGATGGAAAATGACTTTTGGTGAGAGCATTCTCAGTCGTCATGTGTTTTATGAAAGAAACACAAGTGTCGAGAGATGCAGAGTAATCATATCTGATGCTCTCACAACTGACTGTACAGTAAAGAACTCTTTAAGACCCTGTAGAAAACGTGCTAGGTAGTTATGGCTCTTGACCTTGTCTACAGAGAGAAACAATCTGTGTGGTGAACATACCAAGTGAAGATATTCTCTCACTTTGACACAGAATCCCCACATGGAACCCATAGAAGTGTGATGATGATTTTCAGCAACCGCTGTTGTCAGTCCTGAGAATGAGCCCTGACACATTTCCCGCTTTGCTCTGAGACTTGTGGAACATGTGCCAAGCGATGGCCAATGGTTGTCAAGACTCTGGCAGGTGAGGACAATCTGCAGCTACATGTCCAGACTGAGAAACCATGGCCAAGTTTCCCCAAACCAGGGACACTCCGCAATCCTGCTCAGAGTGCATAGACCAGGACAAACTCTAGCTATTCTGAGTGACAATGAAAGGACAGCCACCAAAAGGCATCCCCAAGAGCAGGTCCCCTGCGTCACTGCCAGAGAGCATGTCATCTGCATGAATGGGGGAGTCCTTGCTGGGGCTGTCAGCTGAAGATCCTCCAGGCCCCAGGGGCCTACACTTGACTTCCCCCAGGGCCACTCACTGGGGAAGACCCTGGCTACATGAGAACTTGATCAGGCAAGCCATGGACCTTTTGAGACCTGTGGAAAAAAGCTCAGTAAAATGAAGGCCATCTCCAAGACTCAATCCCAGACAAACTAAGAAGGGCAAGGAAGTGAAAATGACAAAATGGACGTCCCCTAATAGATGTTTGTGGGTCACGAACTGATGTGCTCATAAGGACCTCTTAAGATGGGTGAGGCCTTGAGAGATGATTATGATCAAGGATCTCAGTGAGATTCCAGTCTGCCTGCTCCCAGGAGCAATGGACTGATCCACATGGAAGAACTTCAGGAGCAATGTGTGCACTGCAGATCCTGACAACTCTACCTCTTTCCCTGCTCACCCTCCTCATTCCGTGGACAGCCCAGACCCAGGCTCAGCTGTTTGAGGACACATTCCAAACAAACTATATTTACTCTGCACAATTACATAGCCCCCCAGGTAAATCTCCCTCCCCATCCTCCCCATTTACTCATTCCCCTTCCCCTTTTTCCCTCAGTCCCACTACCCTCCCCCTTCCCCTGATACCCTGAGGACCCCTGGATCAGCACTGAGTGAGGAAGACCTTTTGCTAGGTCCATTGCACAATGCAAGCCAGGTGAGATCTCACTCAGGTCCCAACTGGCTTCAAGGATTTTTATTCTTCCTCTTCTTCCTCCGGGCGTCCAACACCTCATGCTTTCTCTTCTGATGCTGTGAGGGCTGAACCAGCCCCAAAGGCAAGACTTGCTTTGCAGACTCCTCAAAGTGAGACCCTGGGCAGGGACTCTTTGCTGGGGTGCATGAGTCTCTAATGCGAGCCCTTTTCTTGGACTTGGCAGGTGGAGGGGGATCCAGGCTGCGGCCTCTTCTCTTGCACAGTGAAGGCCCGGGGTTTGGTGTCCAGAGGACAGGAGGGTGGTGGGGGAACTGGGGCTCTGAGATAGTCCCCAGGGCAGGAGACAGTACTCAGAGCCCAGCAAGGAAGCCAGGCTGGGGACACCTTCCTTACCCACTTTCCTGTCCCCTGCTCGCTCGCGTGTAGTGCCAGCAGGAGACTCTTCCATGTGATTCACGGCATCTCCAGACCCCACTCTCTGGGGATGGGATCCATGTTCCTGGGGACAAGCAGTGGACAGGGTGGTTCCTACTGAAGGACACCCGTGACCCCCCTGGAGAGCAGCAGCAGCAGAAGCAGAAGCAGGTGTCAGGTGCTCTGCATCTGTGCCACCATGGCTCTGATCATCACTGCAAACGATGTGCAGAGTGCTGGTATCTGCACTGACTGCTTGTTGGGGGCTCTGCTCATTTCTCTCTGCACCTTGGCAGATGGCCAACTCAGAAACACTTGAGGCTACTCTGGGTGCCTCAAGACGTTTCTCCACTATCTGTTGGAGGAAATACAGAGTTACTGGCTTTGCATCTGGCTGGGAAAGGCCCACAGTAGAGGGAACAACTTCAGGGTCACCTCTCTTGGTTGCAGACACACACACTTGTGCTCGTCAGCTCCCCACTGGGTCTCTTTGCAGCTGTGCAAGCTCAGCCCCTCCCTGGCTCTCCTGTGTCCTTCCTTCTAGTCCACATCCACATCTACCTTCAGGAATAACGTCCAAAGCCATGACTGCCCACAAGCCTAAGGCAGTGCTCCTTCTTTTGGTTGTGCGGCCTTTCTTCCCCTCCTGATCTACCTGCCTACCGTCTTTCCTGTGCCAACCTGCTTGGGGGTGAGTCCTTCTTCCTGTTCCAGCTCCTGTGTGCCAAGTGGACTTTGAGAACACAGGAAGGAACAACCTCCCCAACCTGGTCCACAGAACATTTGTTAACTACACACACACACACACACACACACACACACACACACACACACACACACACACACACACACAGAGTGCTGAGCAGCCAGGAAATCAAGGTCCATTTCAAGGGAGAGGGAAAGTGGCAGAGAACAGGGCTGGAGCTGGAGCCCACATTTGACATGAAGTCCTCCTGGCAGCACAGCTGGTCAAGGAGGCTCAGGAGCTCTGGATCTGAGCACATGTCTTCCACATCCTGTTGTTCCATTCCCGCCTCTTTGGATGTTCCCCCAGAGTCCTGGGTGCACAATTGAGGAAGGCCCTCCAGCCAGTCCATGATGGCCATGTACTCCTCCACGGCTTCAGCTGGGATCTCCTCGGGTGCCTTGGTCTCTGGCGGTCTCTGACCTGTGGGTGCTGATGGCTTGGCAGGCTGAGCCTTGAGGCCAGTCTTGCTGGAGTTGCCCTCTAAGGGAGAAGAACAAGACAAAGCTAGGATGGGAGAAGAGCTTCCACACGATGGCTGAGCAGCAGAGTTTAGTAGCGCTACACCAGCCCAAGACCAGCATAGACAATGGAGCCAGAAGAGACTGCAACATGTGGAATATATAAGACAGCCATGCAGTACCAAATTCTGAGACACTGACGTTCTGGTGCTCTGCCCATCCCATTGCTGTTCCTGAGTAGGTGTTGTCCAAGGTGCTTGTGCTGAGAGGAGCTATAGACATGGCCCTATGATAACCAGTTCCATGCTAACTATTCCTCCAGAAACCTCAGGTTCTGGAGGGATGCTTTGTTTCCATTGCAAGAGGAGCTCCTCCATCGAAAACAGAAGCCCTGCGTGTGGGTAAACCCTTCGAGACCCCATCAGCCACTTCACGCCATGGACTCCAATAGAACATTGAGAGACTCTACCTGGCTGCTGGAGAATGTCGGGGGATGAGGGCCTTGGAGAATCTGGCTTCAGTGGGATGGCAGGAGGCGGGCCTTGGAAATGCATAATGCCCTGCAACTTTGAATTCTCTATCACCTCCAGAGCCTCAAATTCCATGAACCTGGGAATGTAGGAGACACAGGGTGAGCTGAGAGGGGGATGAGCCCCATGGGCGCTTCCCAGAAGAAGACATAGAAGGTGTGCAAGCAGTACTCTGAGGTTCTTGCCTAGGCGCAGAAGGTTGCTGATAAAGGATGAAAACAAGCTGTCAGTGCAGGAAGAAGTGACACTGTCCAAAAGAAGCGCACTCTTCACATGGTACACATGACTGAATCACTCTGAATAACACATTTATAATAGCAATAAATAATATTTTTAAAAATCGCAAAGGTCAGGGAGACTTTAGATCGCCCAAGACTTGTGTGGAAAGATGTGACCCAGGAAGGGCCTTCAGTGACCCATCTTCTAAGCCTATTCCATCCCTGCCCCAACCGGGGAGGTGAGTGGCAGAAGTTGATCAGGATTGTGATTGATGGAGAGAACAAAGATGAAATTAAAACCTTGGGTTCCTAGACCAGGCATGGGCCCTAGACTCTCATGAGCCACTGATACCTGGAGCAACTTTGCCTTTGCACACCTGCCCATGTTGGAAGGGACCAGTTGTTGGCTGATTTCCACACCGGGTCTGACCCTCCGCTCCCTGGCAGGTGTGGACCAGGCATCAGTGAGGCAGGAGTTTGAGAGGGCCCAAAACTCAGAGCTCAACCTGCACCTCAGAGAGACTGTGCCACTGCCTGGACAGAAGGCTATCAGGAGAAGGGCATCTTCTGTGCATGTCCATGCCCTTCCTGGCAGTGTGAGTGATGAGCCCCACTGGGCCCAGGCGTGCAGTCTCTGTCCTCCTCCACCACACAAACCCCAGCTCCAGGGCCCCTCACTCACTTGGCCGCCATCTCGTGAAAGTTCATGCGCTCGTAATTGCTAATGCCTTCCCACTCCTGAAGGCCTCTCCACAGGCCCTCGTCCAGGGACATGGTGGGCTTGAGCCGGGCCAGGGACCGAAGCACTGGGCTGCAATTCATCAGGATCAGTCACAGCCCACAGCCCACAGGTGACCCTCCATTCCCAGTGGACCCAAACCCTGTGCTCCTCACCCCTGCTGCCTACATGTCCAGCTCCCATGTGGGCTCTTATCTCCAGGTCACCCTTAGGGACCACAGAAATCAGTAGCAAGGGCACTGCTGGCCTTCCCATGTTCCTGTGAGTGCTTTCCATTAGTGAACATTCTAGCCTGAAATACTCTGTTCTTCAGAATTGTCATACTAAAGCCTTAATCCCCCAGTGATGCTATTGGGAGACAGGGCCCTGGGCCAGCCTAGCTTAGGTACAGTTATGGAGATGGCATTCTTTGCCAGGACAGGACAGTGGCCTTGGAGAGACAGACAGGAAGAGCAGCCAAAGCTACCTCTCAGCCCTGCATGACACACACAAGGCAGCCATGAGGAGAGCCATCTCCAGACATGGAATCTGCCAGCCCAGAATCTGAGAATTCCATCCTCCAGACTGTGAGCAAGGAATGGCTTCCATTGTCGGTTCCATAAGTATGGGTGAGGCCTCAGCTGAGCAGCACATGCCCAGAATGGTCTTGAGCCTAAAGCCAAATTATGGCTCCCTTCATAGCAGGTGCTCTTTGGGAATGTGGCCCTTTCTACAGTGCTAATCCTTCTGGAAAAGTAAGATGGCCACACTCACAGGGGTACCATGGTGCAAAGGGAAGGAGCTTTTCTTGCTCCTGTGTGACACTCCTATGTCTGTGTGTGGTTTTTATCTACTGGTTCCATCAGCTTCAGGACTTCCCTGCCCTTGTGGTTTAGATTCCCATGCAGGAGCCCCAGCAAGAGATCTAGGTTCCCAGAGGAGACACTCACATGAAGAAGCAGGCAAGTGCTTCCCCATCAGGAGTCTGTGGAAGTTTCTTCCACACCAAGGCCTTCAATTGTTGCCAGCGTCGAAAGTTCTGATAGACACTGGGAGGTGGAGGCTTGGCCTGGGATGTGGGCTGACTGCCCTCTGCACATGGCCTCTGTGGCCACGGTGCCTGCTGGCTCACTGGGGGCCTGATGGGAGCCTCCTGGGAAACTGGTGGTGTTGATCCCAGGGGTGGGCCCCAGGTCAAGCTGTCTTGGGCAGCCTGTCTACATCCAGTCATGGGGACACTCACTGGAGCACTGCTGGCAGCACCAGGCAAGAGGAGTGGAGCTGGGCCCATGGAACCCACATCCCCAGGAGGGACATTCCAGATGAGAGGGGCCTGAGTGACAATTACTTTTGGAGTGTGGAGGGGCACTGCTGGCCTTCCTCTTGTCCCCATTTCCACAATGACATGGGAGGGGCCTGCCCCACTAGATTTGCAGCTTCCCCCTGACACCAGAGATGTGCTGGGGAAAGCAGGCAGCACCAGAGGGCTCCCCTGAGGAGGGAGTGCAGCAGCCACTGTTGGAGGTGGACAGGAAGGCTGCTTCCTCAATGACCCTTGTGCTGGTTCTGGGGCGGCTGTGTGGAAGGGCAGCTCTGTGAGAGGAGCTCTGGAAGCAATGGCGTTCAGGCTCAGGTTGGCTGAAGACACTGGTCTCGCTCCTGGAGAGAGAGCAGGGTTCATTGAAGAGGGACAGGGCACCGCAGAGGGGCTCCCTAGGACTTGGAAATACGGAGGAGTAAGGAGGAAGGACAGCAAGTCAGGGCTTGCAGTGGGAAATAGTGTTTCACAGATGTCCCCAAGTGAATGCCATGGTGTGTCTCTCTTTGAGGATTAATCCTGCCAAGGACTTGCTCCTGTTCTACAACACTCCTGCACCTGTGTGTGCTGCGATTAACCCCTCAGCTTCTTCTGCTTCTGTGGGTCTCCTTCAGGCATTCTGTGCAGACAGCCCATGTCTCTGAAGGCCGTTCCCTGGAAAAGCGTTAATTTGCCCCTGTTTCGCAGCATGGTCCACTCAGCATGCTTGCTGTTGTGCAGGAGACCCTGTCCATCAGCATTGCTACCCCCAGTCTTCTCTATGGAGGTATCATATTCAAAAGCTGCCCCTTTACCTCCTCAGCCTTCCTTTTCCTGATGCTCTACATAAACCTCTCCTTTTGTCTCTTACCTACCACCGGAAAAAAAAGCACTGAATGAAATCTCTCTCACCTAGCAGCTTGGGAAGTCTAGAGTTATCCTCATAACACAACCCACAACCCACTTCACATTAGCACCTTCCTGGATTAACAGTAAGGGAAGAGGCTTCTCACCAGGCCTTTCCTATGTAATTGCTTGTCCCTTCCTTCACAGAACCATTGGTGTGGCTGATATCTTGTCCTTGCACAGCCAGGCATGGCTGCAGAGGACCAGAATGCTCAGGGAATGGGGAGTAGTGAGTCAATAACGGGAGAGTCTAGAGATTTTCATAGTCACTTTGTCACATCAGAAATGTGTCACTTCTATTTTGCCCTCAGTTCTATCATGGATTGGGTAACAGGGATCCAGGCATGAAGCAGATACACAGGGTCAACAGTGGTCTGGAGGACAGCATGTTCTGAATGCCTTCATGTAGCCTCTGTGAAGAAAATAGGTGCTCAGGTCCTACACCTAACCACCAGGTCACCTGCTGTAACTTGAATGACATGAGTAACAGCAGAATGTCCTCCCCACTCAGTGGTGCTCCCTCTGACCTCTTCAGAAAGACAACCCCAGAATCTACAAAAGGAAAGTCGGCAGCAGTCCATATCAGTTCCTTATTCATGAAATACCAGATGGAGGAGATGGGCCCAGCCTTCATGTCCACACACAATTAAAGGGCAGAGATTGTTGACAAAACAGAAAATCGGAAGGCTTCTTTGTATCAAAGGGATGACAGTCACCAAGTGTGTGCAGCCCAAGTTGTGTGTCAGTTGAAGTGTCCAGGCTGCCCTGTCCCTTTGCAATGAATGGCATGAGTTACCTGGACTAGCATAGAAGTCCTCTGTGGATGGGAAGAGACCAGCAGGTCTGGCCTGAGGCCAGTGGAATGATCTGCAGCCTCGTCTAAGAGCCCATATTCCTAGGGTCCTTATGATGACTCCCTTGGGAGCCATCTCCAAATTGTCATACTTTCCTGAGTCATCTAGATGATCTTGGGAAAGTTCAGTGCTATGCTGGTAAGCTACAGCTCAATAACTCAAGGTGGGAGCGTGGTGGCAAACAGAAACTCCAGAAACCTTTCAGGGATAGCTGGGGGTTAGAGGTTCTGGCCCTGCCCTTCAGGCTTACCTCCATCTGAAGCCATCCCCACAGGGTTGGACATCACCCACAGCTCTCTGGCAGCCTTCGAAGGCAGGAAAGTCAAGTGGAGAACCCAGAGAGCAACGTGGCTCCAGTTGCTTCTCAGGGTCCAACTACAACTGGGGAAAGTTTAAATGTAAATAGCAGTAGAATGTGGGGGTCAAGGCATTCTACAGTGGGGGAGGGGCAGAGACCCAGGAGGGCTGGGTGGGGAGTTGACAGACATTCCATTAAGGGCTGTGGCAGGTGGGCCAGAACCTCAGTTCCCTTTAAATAATAATACAGAGGCAAGATGACTGGTGGGTGCCCAGGCAACTTTGATATTCTCTCTCACATGCAGAGGCCAATGGTTTTGCTGATGTTTTCTTCCTTCATGTCTTCATCCATAAGCCTGATTTTCTTTCCTTCATCCCACCCGATTTCCTTCTGCATAAGTAGATTCTTGAACCATGTCAATGGTCTCATAACTTTTATCTTTAAGCTCTGCTTTATATACACATGAATTTATGTGCATGTATACATCCTGTGTGTATATATAACGTGCCTGTTTATATACATATATCATGCTCAAACATTTTCTCTGTATACACACAGAATATTGGCTAAAGAAATAACAGTGACTGTCAAGTTTCGATTGGAATCTCTGGACTTCATCGCTGTAGGAAAAATGTCAGGAACAGGAGTGCAGAAAGCCTTCCCTTGCCCTAGTCTCCAGGTCCTTATTGTTTCTCTTTCCATTTTTATGCAGACTTTGAAATTCTCCATCCTTGTAATGTCTATATATGTTGAGAAAATCCAGGATCGTACCCACCAATCTCCATTCCTCATTCCTCTGTGTCCTCCACATGGTAGTGTGAATTGTCCCCTGTGATCCTGGCCACACTGTTCACTGGCTTCGCAATTGCTTGTCTCCATTACATGCTTTGCTCTTTGGAATGCATATTCTATATTTCTGGGGCCAGTCTTTCTGACTTGATGGTTTGTATTTCAGTTGTTGGATTTTTTGGCCCTAAATGATGGTAAAGCAGCACATATTCAGTAGGAATCCTAGGTGAAAGGTTGTGTTTTGAACTTTCCCTAGACTAGTGATTCATGATCTAATGTCTTGATGCTGGGCAGAGACAGCCAACATTCGATTTCATAGCCACATGACCATGAGGGTACATAGATGATGGTCTATGCAGCAGTGTGGTTTTGTTTTGTTTTGTTTTTGGTCGGTCATGGGGCTTGAACTCTGGGCCTGAGCGCTGTCCCTCAGCTCTTCAGCTCAAGGCTAGTGCTCTACCACTTGAGCTACAGTGCCACTTCCTGTTTTCTGGTGGTTTATTGGAGATAAGACTTTCACGGACTTTCTTGCCCAGGCTGGCTTTGAACCGTGATCCTCAGATCTCAGCCTCCTGAATAGCTAGGATTACAGGGGTGAGCAACCAGGACCCAGCTTTGCACATCTCTTTTAAATGTTTTGTACTTTTGCTTATATCATGTCTCTACAATACCCATGTGTTCATGCTAATGAAACCTTTAAGGAGAAAATGATTTTGTTCAATTGCAGATTAATGTATGAGTGTTTGATAATGCTTCATGTAGGCTCGCCTAGGTTACAATATGTTGTGTCATGGGGATGGTATGAATATGAATTTTGAGTTTTTGGCTATGTTGAGCCATGCCTCTCAATAAGTGCACAACTCATTGTGAGTATATCTGCATGGCAATTGTTTTAAAATGTCCCCCAAAGAAAATTTGTGTTCTAATTTGTATATTATGAGTCATTGCCAGTACTTCATTATCCAAATCACAAGGGGAAAAAAGCACTCCTAGTTTGTGTTGTGACAAGAAGGTATTGCTAGAAAATTGCTCAAAGAGATTTCAGATGAGCATGCAGAGGAATGCAAAAAGAAAAGGTCTCTAGGTGATGGACCTCACTCCCTGCTGGACACCCTATTGGTGGAAACAGAATATTAGTTTAGAAGGACTTTTCCATTTTGTGAACTTTTCTGAACAGAATACAGTTGGCAGCTAAGCTATTTTTACCAAAAAAAAAAAAAAAGGTTGTTGCATGAAATGTAACAGGGGCCACACAGAGATGGAAGGCAGAGGATCTCAAGTCCATAGCTAGGAGATTTCTCCCTGGTTGCTACAGTTGTGTGGCCTCATGTCTCAATGACTCTCCCATTTCCTCTTGGGAAATTCTTGTTTCCTTCCACCTGTACTTCTGAATGAACCAGTGAATATTTCCATCAAACACCTGCATGGTGTTTGGCCACAGTGGCAGGGGCAAGGACACACAGCGGCTGCCCCTCTGCATACCTACGTGTAGGCTTCAGTCTTCTGTCGCATGGAAGAACTGCTTTCTTACATGCACCTACCTTTCTGTTCTGTTTGGCAGCTTCCCTGTACAAGTCTCCCTGGACCTTACTTGGGATGTGCAGATATAATGAAATTATTCCAGCTATATTTTGTGAAGACACACCATGCAGAGGAGTAAATAAAAGTTATTTGGACCCTTAGTTGTGATGATTCTTGTAGAAATGCCTCAGACAGTGTTGAGGACCAAGAAGGAAACACCAGTGAAAAACGTATTGAGAAAGCCTTGCTGTGTTTCAGACAACAGCTGCCCCTTAAGCTGTTCAGAGGAGACAGAGGAATAGTAAGAGGACATATCTTGTCCTTGGAACTATGCAGTGGGAAGATCTTGGTAGGAATAGCTTCCAGAATCTTCCCTCTACCCTGTGGAATGAGACTTTATAGGAATCCTACCAGGTTCTAGGAAGGTGAGTGATGGTTTTCAACATATTACAATTCAGGGTAGATTTTATTTCATGTTTCTGATGGAAATTTTGCAGTATATCAGAGGGGAAGGTAGGAAAGCAGTGAAGGAAGCAGAGAGAAAGAAAGAAAGAAAAATTAAAATTGTCTCCATATTATTTGTAAAGTTGACCAAAATTGTCTTAGATTTTCAAGCCCACTAAAGCTATTATAAAACTTTGAAAGCAAACATTTGTGTGTCAACATTTATTGGGTGTGTGAAATAAATGTTCATAGCAGAGTAAATGTAGTTGGAAAAATTGTGGGAATACAGTCAGGCCAAATCACATTTTAGAGTGTCCCTCAGGTCTGAAACTGTCAGAATGGGTCTTTAATGAAACTTGCAAATGGGTGATGTGCAAGTGCAGGTGTGGCAAGTTGGTGAGTTTGGAAATCATGAGTGGTCGTGTGTTAAACAGCTGGCTTTAAGGAAGAATGGCCACCAAAATTCTAGAAGGGAGCTTCCAGGGTGAGCTCTGATCACTAGCTGCGTGGGTGCGCATGCGCACATAGGAGGCACGTTGATGTACCACCTTCGACTGCTTGGTGAAGATGCACAGGCGCGAGCTTGGCTGCGCACTGGGGAGCATGGTCGCGCAGGTGCAAGTAGGGATGTCATGGCAACAGTCTTTGTTCCCATGGTGATGTCCAGGGTCTCTTATATAAAATCACATGTAATAGAAACTCAGAGCTGAGTCTTCCTAAGCATGTTAGTGCACTACTCCAGTGTTCTGTGAGCTTTAGCAACCTTATGTTTATGGGTGGAGACAGTACTCTGTTGGCCTTGATACCCTGTCAGACTCGGTGCCTTCTTGAGCCTGGCCTGGTACTTGGCAGTGTATACACCATGGATGCTGGAGAGCCACAGCCCTGAGAGCCCTCATTGTTCTGTGAGATCTTTGGCCTTCAATTGGGAATGGAGGGTAATAATGTTGTGAACCTACAAGTGTGGCCCCTCAAACACTCCTCACACCCTCAAGACTATAAAAGCTTGAGGAAAACTTTTTATGTGCCGAAAAGTCTTTTCCAGGTCAGCTAAAAAGTGACTCCTGTTACTGCAAAGTGATGGAACTTCTAACACACCTTCTTGTTGCACTTATAGAAGAAAATATATCAGCATCCATATTCAGTCAATATTCAATCAATATTCATCACTGTTCTTGCTTCCTTCACAGAATTTAATAATAGGGTTTAAATCAAGACTGATATTTTCATATCATGACTGACTTCATGCAATTGTAAGAATAGTGAAAATCAAAAGTATTATTTGAGTCACCGTGAATAAAATGAAGTTACAATAAACAAGAGTCTATATTTTATTGTTCCTTATTTAAATCTATTTCACTGTTTTTACAAGTTTTATCATTATAAAGGTGATTACAGAGGAGGCACAGTTACATAAGCCAGGTAAAGAGTACGTTTCTTTTTGGACAATGTTACCCCTTCTCTCACTTTCTCTCCATTTTTGCCTCCCCCACCTCCACCCATAAGTTGTATAGTTCATTTCAACATAGTGTAGTGAGTACCACTGCTGCATTTGTTCATCCTTTGTCCATTTCTGTGCCCCTCCTCACCCTCCCAAAGACAGATACATGAACAAACAAAAAGAAACAAAAGGAGCCACCAAGAAAAAAGCTTCTTGTTTCCATTTCCTGGAATTAATTTTGATAAATATTATTTTATATGATCAGAGGCACATAGGCATTGTGCCTCTGTGTTCCTCTCCTAAGAGTATATCCTCCTCTAGTCTCATTGTGTATGAATGTCTAGTCCCAGTGAATTTTAGATCTAGCTTCTGCATATGAGAGAAAACATGTTCCATTTGTCTCTCTGAGCTTGGCTTACCTCACTTAACATGAATTGCTCTCAGTCCATCCATTATCCTGCAAATATTATTCTTTCTAATGGCTGTGTAAAATTCCATCATGTGTAGGTGCTACATTTTTTTGATCCACTCATTTATTATAGGGCATCTGAGCTGTTTCTATAACTTAGCTGCTCTGAATAGTACAGAAATGAACATGGATGTGCAAGTGTCTTTATGGTATCCTGATTTGTGATATTCTATTCTAGGTAGATGCCCAACATTGGTGTAGCTGGGTATAAGGGAAGATCTATGTTTAGTTTTTTTTAGGAACCACTATCCAGAGTGGTTGCACTAATTTAGATCCCCACCAACAGTGCAATGGAGTTTCTTTTCCCCCACATCCCTACCAACACTTGTTGGTATTCAGATTCTTTTTTTTTGGGGGGGGGGGGGGTCCGGTCGTGGGGCCTGAACTCTGGGCCTGGGCGCTGTCCCTCAGCTCTTCAGCTCAAGGCTAGCGCTCTACCACTTGAGCCACAGCACCACTTCTGTCTTTTTTTTCTTTTTGCTTATGTGGTGCTGGGGAATCGAACCCAGGGCCTCATGCATGCAAGGCAAGTGCTCTACCACTGAGCCACCTTCCCAGCCCCAGATTCTTTTTTACACATAGAAAATATCTTTTACTCTGAATTATACAAATTGAAAGTGCCATGCAAGTACTGTTTATAACATCTGTTGACATATTTTAAATATTATAATACCCTTTTAAATGAATGAGTTCAGTCATCCCAACAGTGTATCATTTGTTTTATCTTTAGTGATGCTAACGACCAAGTTGTCAAAATGATTACAATCATATTAATATTTAACAGAATTGTGATGTCTTGTAATACCGGGACACTGGAAAACATTGAATTAAAATATCATTACAGCTTTGACTCTTCAAGGGAAATGCAAGAAGTTACTTTGAGGGTTTGAGTTGAAGAAAGTAAGCCCAATTGAATATGAATAGTTTTCATTCCATGAAATCAATGTACACACTCTAATCAAACATGTGTTCCATTGGCATTTTGAAGTTTTTAAGAGGCTACCAGGCCAGATCTTTCCCTTTTTGCTTTTTTCCCCCTTTCCTCTCTCTCACTTTGCCTTCAGCCATTTTCTCTGCCTCTGGTTTATCCATACTGGGTACTGTCTGTGCTGGTCTAGAAGTCTTTTGTTCTTCTTAATTTCGGTCTCCTTTTCATGTCATCATTTTCGTCCTTCTCCGCACACTCCATTTTCTCTTGGCAATGTGTGGGTACCACCATGTTGCTATTTCTTGAGTGTCTTTCATTAAAACATCACCATCAACTTTGCAAATACTGTAAGGTCTGCTGAGCTCCTTTGAGGCATTCTCCTTTCTCTTCCCAGCACTATTTTCTTTTCCACTTACTCCAGAGGCACAACTGCACTGACCACATGCAACACACATTGTGCAAATCCTATTTAATGCTCTTACTTGTCAGTATAAGATGGAATTAGTGTGCATACTTTATCATTTAGACAAGTGTTTGCTTAGATTGTGGGTTATGTGAATTTTCAGGTGGTTATTTTAAAATGTGATGCTATAGTAACATGAAAAACTTCATGAAACCTGCATTTCAACTAATAAAAGCTGAGTAAGGTAATATAGGCCTGTCATCCAACCTATACAGGAAGTGCCCTGAAGGCATCTCAGAAAACAGCATGTCTGTCCTAGCACACTTTGGAAGGTAAGGGAGTTTTGTTTGACAAGATGTCCCTGGGTCTCCTTCCTTGCACTGGGCCACCCAAAGAAATGTTTCTCACAGACCTGTTTTGCACTGTCCAGCCATCATGGTACTCAGAGACAGCTACAACTCTGGTCTAAATAGGCCCAACTAATGTTCAAGTTTATACCAGAGCTGGTCACCATTCCTTAGCTGATTTTTCAGGTAAGCAAAATGTCAGAGTTGGTGAGTTACGGAGTCTTCTACCGATATTTCAAGGAAAGCCCTGTGTGAGTCTCTGCCCGCAGCCTGTGATGCGGATATGTGTGAAGCTGTGTGAGCCAAAGCTTCCATAGAGACTCAAGGTATTTTGAGATTCCAGAATGTGAAATGCCAAGCCAAATGAAGAGTGTGGACTTGCGAGATGCAGCCAGCAAGGCCAGAGTGATAAGGCTGCTCAGTACCATGGAGTTCCTATGCCACCACCATTCATGCAGAGATGTAGGATGGATTGTTTGCCCTGTTGGCTTTGGTCTTGCTTTGGTTCAATTGTTCTTTGCTGTTTTCTTATGCTTCTTGCCTTTCAGAATGGAAATATTTACCTTGTACCATTGCATCTTAGAAGTATGTGATTTACCTTTTTTGTTATTTTATTTTTTGTCGGTTGTGGGGCTTGAACCCTGGACCTGGGTGCTGTCCCTGAGCTCTTCAGCTCAAGGCAAGTGCTCTACCTCTTGAGGCAAAGTACCACTTCCAGTTTTCTGGTGATTAATTGGAGATTGGAGTCTCATGGACTTTACTGCCCCGGCTGGCATTAAACCATGATCCTGAGATTTCAGCCTCCTGAGTATGTAGGATTACAGGCATGCCCAGCTTTTTTTTTAAGAAGTACAAAGTAATATAGCTGTAAAAAGTTCCATTCTGCCACCAGAGAGAAGCAGTAACTCAAAAGAGGGAGGGTTGGGAGAAGAAAAAAGTATCTTAGCAACAAGACAGCATGAGAGAGGACGCGATGCTAGGCCTGGATGCATTTTGTCCAGAACAACCTAGAGGAAGTGTATGCAGCATCACTGTTGGACTGTTACCCCAGTCTCAAACAACCAGGCTTTGAAGCAGTTCAGCTGTCTTGAGAAATGGTCAATTCTAGAACATGGGTTGTAAGAGCATCCTGAAATCAGCAAGACATCCTGGGCCTGCAAAGCTAAGAAAACATTGTTTAGTACATCTGCATGTTTGGTTTTCTTTACAACCAACCCTGCTCTGCACTTTGCAGCTCCTTTTTGGTTTTTTTCCTTAAACCTGGGAAGGAAGTGTGCGCATGGAAACACACTAACTACAGAGTTAGTCATTAAGATACAGGGCAAGGTTTTAGGGGCATAATAGTCAAAAGTGTACATTGAAAAGGAGAGAAGTAAAAGTATTTAATTTTAGGTGGAGCTTCCTTAAAAGTTTACCATCCGTCATTTTTTTGTTTCTTATATGTTCTTCCCCCAAGGTATATAATCCTTGTTTTCACTGTATTTGATATTGCCCTGCATCTTGTATATACATTTTTCTAATTTGGGTAGGGGAATGGAAATAACAAAATGCTGAAATAAGGATACAGGTTGGCCCATTGTAACACTGAAATGTACAAGACACTCTGTTGAAAACCAACTTTACAACTCAGAGGGGGCGGGGCGGGGGTGGCGGGAGGGAGAAGTTGGGGTGGTGGAGAGGGAAGAGATGGTAGGGGAAAAACAAAGGAGGAGGTAACAACGCTCAATAGGAAATGTACTTATTGCCCTACTCATGTAACTGTAACCCTTCTGTACAGTATTTTTACAATAAAAAACATATTTTAAAAAAGTTTACCATGAGTCTTAGAGAAGATGTTGGATTTGTACTTTTGAGCTTTGGTAAGGCTGTTGACAATTTGAAGCCTCTTGATGATTGAATGTATTTTGCATTATGAGAGGGACACAATTTTTTGACATTATATTTTGGACCTAACTTATATTTTGGAATTTTTTTCAATTTTTCCTTGAGCTTAGTGAACTGATCATTTATAAGTTATACAGTTCTATTAAGAACATATTTGGTTAGAAATCGAATGTACACATGTGAAATAGAACCAAGAGACTTGAGAGAATGGGTGGAGTTGGGATAGATAGAAAATCATGGAGGGGTGACATCAATCAAGATGCATTGTACTCATAAACATGTTCAATTTAAACCTTTTTTGCACAACTAAAGATAATTTATAAAAGTTGAATTTTTATCACACTCAAATCATTTGCCAGTATGAAGGCAGTCTAAACACACAAGTAGTATTCCTATGATGACATAAAATATTGAAAATAACCATTTTATCAGAACTGCCTTTTAACAATTCACTTAAATCCTTTCTGGAATCTTAAATCTATTATAAAAACACAAATTATATTTGTGTTCATTTTTTCAGTATTCTATAGACAGAAAATATTTCTTGAGTAGTCAGTTTTGTTGCTGTTGTTTTTGCCAGTCCTGGGGTTTGAACTCTGGGCCTAGGCATACTGTCCCTGGGATCCTTTGCTCAAGGTGAGCACCTTACCACTTGAGGAGCCACAGTGCTGCTTCTAGCTTTTTTCAGTTTTCTGCGTGGTTTATTGGGGATAAGAGTCTCAGGGACTTTTCTGCCCAGATTGGCTTCAAATCGCAATCCTAATTTTCAGCATATATCCAGATTAGCATTATTTTAAGTGAACGGTCCTGAGAATTTCCTCTTCTTGTTATGTAATACATAGTAAAATTTATGGTTCCTTTCTCTTTTTTGGGAGAGTCTCCTGTCCTTATTTATTTTTTGTTTTCCTCTTATAAGTATATATTAGTTGTACAAATAATTTCTTTGAGGTACTTTCATATACGCATAGAACGTACTATTTCCACACCCCAGCTTCCATGGTTCAGATCATTAAGTGTTGCCCAAAGACTCATGTTTGTTAATGGCTTGGTCTCCAGCTAATGGCCCTATGGGAGCTAGTGGAACATTTTCAGACTTGGGATCTAATCAAAAGAAATTAAGTCATTGTGGGCCTGCTCTTTCAAGGGATATAGGGAACCTCTTTCTCTTCTGCCTGGCTGCAGTGAGGTAAGGAGTTACCACTTCCATCCAGTAGATCCCATGATGATGAATGTGCCAGTGCAGTGAAACACCTCATAGTTACTACTTTTAATAACTTACTACTACTACCCTGGGGCCAACAGACATGATTGAACTGAAGGCATCTCTCCCACTTTGTACTGTGTGTGTGTGTATATGTGTAAGTGTGTGTGTGTGTGTGTGTGTGTGTGTGTGTGTGTGTGTGTGTGTGTGTGTAGGTCGTGAGGCCTGAATTCTGTGCCTGGGCGCTGTCGCTCAGCTCTTCAGCTCAAGGCTAGTGCTCTACCAGTTGAGCCACAGCGCCACTTCTGGCTTTTTCTGCTGAGGAATTGAACCCAGAGCCTCATGCCTACAAGGCAAGCACTCTACCACTGAGCCACCTTCCCAGCTCCCACTTTGTACTTTTAACAGGTTATAGGAGCTTGTTTGAGGCCATTTTGGTTACAGATTAGAAGAACACATTCCAAGAGGTACTTAACAGGTTGTTTGGAAGCAGTAAAAGAAGCACACGTGGGCACTGGCTTTGGATAGAATTACTACAAAAATCAAATACTCAGAATCCTGTTTCTTTATTCAGACATAAGTAATCACACAATTAGCAGTTTTCTGCTGACAATCATTATCCAAACACTCATACTTCCATAGTTTTATGCCCATGTAGTTGTGCTCACCTGTAGTTCCACCAATCTGGAGGTGGAGGAAGGTGAATTCAAGTTCAGTGCCAACCTAGAAACATGTTTCCAAGCCAAATCAGATTGGGCTACATAACAATGAAGA
The DNA here is from genome assembly GCF_019054845.1 of Dipodomys spectabilis. NCBI lineage: Eukaryota > Metazoa > Chordata > Mammalia > Rodentia > Heteromyidae > Dipodomys > Dipodomys spectabilis. The sequence goes on from NW_024870775.1 coordinate 16,806,588, forward strand.
AGTAAATAATAAATGAAACAATAACTTCACTATAGAATCATGATCTAGACTCTTACAGCCAGTCTTGAGTCAAATGTGAATGCTCAGTTTTGCTGGACAGGTTCTACTGAAAATAAAGACAATGATTACCATATCACTTGAATCATACCACATATGCCTGGCACCAGATGAGTGCTTTTATATTCATGCTTGCCAAAACCAGCAAGAAGATTCTAAGTGGATATATTTATGAATTCCATTTTATAGATGATAAAGCTCCAAGGCCCATCGAGGCAAGGAATCAGGCCCCAATATGTGCTAGACTAATAAGCAGTGTTTAATCTGTGAAATAAGCCAGGCATCATCCTCGTCAGTGCATTCAATTGCCAGGCTGTGAAGGCACAAAGCATGAGCACCACCAAATACTCCAGCAAAAATATTGTGCTCAGATCCTGCTTTCTTAAGATAACTGTAACAAATCAACCCATGACTCCCTGATAATAGGAGCAAAACAAAACAATATACAATATACCTTCCTTTGTAGAACATGTGTATTCCATAGGTAACCTGGTGGATTAAAGCATCCCAGAAGGAGAGAAGATAGTAGGGCAAAGCAACATGTACAGTGTTGAGAGATGTCATAGCCAACACTGAAACACTTAACAATGAGGAGTAAAAATAGTGGTCATAAGACTAATGAGTCCAGGTCACAGAATTCAGCCTCCTACCAAGAATATAAAACTAGCAAATAGTGGATAGGTAGACTAAAAAAAAAGACATTTGATACATGCAAGCATACAAGAGGGGGAAAATAACCCCAAATGTAGGCCATATAGAAAATAATAGATACAGACTTGATATGACAAGATAATCTGTATTTATTGTGGGGTTTTGGTTTTTGTTTTGAGGTTTTTATCGTCTTTTGTTGTTGTTTTTTTACAGTACTGGAGTGTAAATTCAGGACCTTGTACTCTAGACCTTCTGCTTTAGTTATTTTGAGATAGGATGTCACTTTTGACCTAGGCAGGCCTGGACTGGCGTACTATTCACACTTCACAGTCATGCACCACTGCACCATCTTTTTCTGTTGACATGGAGTGGGAAGACTGAACTTTTTGCTCAGGCTGGCCTTGAACCACAACCCTCCTAATATCAGCCTACTGAGTAGTTAAAAAGATTACAACTATCCCACCAGGTACTGGTGGCTCATGTCTGTACTCCTAGCTATTCAGGAGGCTGAGATGTCCCCAAGACTCTTAACTCCAATTAACCACCAATAAAAGAAATGGAGCTATGGCTCAAGTGGTAGAAAGCTATCCTTGAGCAAAAAAACTTAGGGACAATGCCCAGGCTCTTAGTTCAAGCCCCAGGACCCATGCGCACACCACACACACAGACACACACACACACACGCACACACACACGTTACAGGTACCTAAGGTGTGAGATATTGAAGTTTTGCTTTTTATTTCTCTAATAAATTTTGATGTGAAGGTGCTGTTTGCCAACTTTTCTTTTCTTTGAAGAAATGTCTTTGTTCACTTAGAAGGGGTATTTGATCTTCTGTTTTTTGGTTGTAAGAATCTTTTATATATTTTGGATATTACCCTTATCAGATACATTTGTAAATATCTTTACCAATCTATATTGCCTTTTCTGTTTCATGACAATACACTTTAGTGCACAGAAGTTCTAAGCTTGGGGGAAGTCCAGTTGTTTTGTTGTTGTTGCTCATGCTTTCAATATCCTATCTCAGAATCCATACCCAAATCCAAGGATATAAACATCCATTCTGTGTTTCCTTCTAAGAGTTTCAATTTTAAGCACATTTTTATCCCCTTAATGTTCATATAGAAAGATATCCTGAATTGGATATCTATATTCTTTTTTTTAGCACCTCATACTAGGGGAAACCATACAAAAATAAGTCCTTTGGTGACTTATTTTACCTAGCATAATGTTCTGTAGGGTTGTTCATGTTGTATTATTTCAGAAATTCCTGCACTTTCTGGTATATATGTATATGCACATACACACATTTTTGAAACTCCATCTTCAGTGGACACTTGGGTGTTTTTCACTTTTTGGCTATGAACAAGGGTGTACAAATTTCAAGCCCTTGCTTTGTTTTTTTTAGAGGTATATGCTGAGAACTGGAATTGTAGGATCACATAATAATTGGGTTTTGTTTTTTGTTTTGTTTTGTTTTGTCGGTCGTGGGGGCTGAACTCTGGGCCTGGGCCTGTTCCTCAGCTCTTCATCTCAAGGCTAGCACCGTACCACTTGAGCCACAGTGCCACTTCCGACTTTTTTCTGCTTATGTGGTGCTGAGGAATTGAACCCATGGCTTAATGCATGCGAGGCAAGCACTCTGCAACCGAGCCAATTTCCCAGCCCATGTCATTGTTTTTAATAATTTGAGGGACCCACACTGATTTCCACAATGACTACCCATGTTGCATTCTAACCAAGTGCAAATAATTCTAATTTCTCCACATTCTCATCAGTACTTGGTATTTTTTTGTTTTTTATAGTATTATCCCATGAGATATTAGGTAGTGTCTCACTGTGGATTTGTTTTACATTTCTGAAGTAGCTATTGGTATTGTGTATCTTCTTGTGAGCTTATCAGAAACGTGTTTATCTTCTTGGGGAAAATTCAAGTCCTTTGCTCATATTAAAATTGGGCTGTTCACCAGGTGCCACTGGCTCGTACCTGTAATTCTAGCTACTCAGGAGGCTGAGATTTGAGGATTGTGGCTCAAAGCCAGCCCAGGAAGAAAAGCCTGTAAGACCTATCTCCAATTAAGTACCAGAAAATAGGAAGTGACACTGTGGCTCAAATAAATAAAACAAAACTGGGCTATTTGTGTCCTTGAGTCATAGGAATAAACCTTAATACATGATTTGCAAGTATTTCCTTTACTTCAGTTAGTTGTCTTTAACTTTAATGATGTGTCCTTGGGTAAAAGAAGTTTAAATCTTGATGTAGTCTGGTTCATGTTTTCTTTTGGTGTCAATACTTTGTGGTATCCTGTAACTGCCAAATTCAATGTCATGAAATTTTGCTTATGTTTTCTTTTAAATGTTAGTTCTTACACTTACGTCTTCCACCTATTTTGAAATAATTTTTGTACATCGTGTAAAAGTCCAGTGTCGTTCTTCTGTATGTGAATGTCCCATTTCCCCAACACCATATGTTGAAAAGACTACCCCCATGGCACCCTGGTTAAAAACCGTTTCACAATTAAGCTAAATATATATTTCTGGTTTACTCTATTTCATTCCTCTCTGTATCCCTGTCTATGAAATTTCCACACAAATTTGATCACTAAAACTTAAGAAGTTTTGAAATAATTAGAAAAATGAGACCTCAAATGTATTCTTTTTCAAGAAAAAATGTTACTTGAGCTTCTACATTAATTTTGATATTTTGAATTTTTTTCAAAAAGAAAAGTTAGTTATGGTAAGAATTGCATTGAATCTATAGATTGCTCTTGACAGTAATGACACACTAATAATAGTAAGTATTACATTCCATGAAAATATCCTTCCATTTTTGGATATCTATTTTAATTTTCTTCAACATTTTATAGTTTTCCAAGAAATGTGTAAATCCTTGAACTCCTTGCTTAAATTTATTCTATTATTCTTTTTGATACTGTAAATGGTTTTCTTAATGTTCTTCCCAGATTTTTCATTGGTAGTACATAGAAACATAACTGATGTTTGTGTATTGATTTTGTATCTGGAAATTTCACTGAATTTGCTTACTACAGCAATTTTTGGTAGAATCTTTGGGGGTTTCTACATATGAAATTATGTCACTCAAAAAAGATAATTTTACTTCTCCTTTTCCAATGAGCATTCCTCTTATTCCTATTTCTTGCTTTATTGATGTGGCTATACCTTTTAACACTACATTAAAAAGAAGTAGAAAGTGGTATCCTTATTTTGATCCTAACTGGAAAGGGAGTTTTCCATTTTTAACATCAAATAGTATAGTATAGTGTTTTATCTTGTTATTTTTATTCTGTCCATGCCTTCAATTAGCTATTGTTTAATCATGAAAGGATGTTGAATATTATCAAATGCTCTGTGTGTGCGTGCACCTATGCACACATGTGCACACAGTAAACATTTCTATTGTTTGAAGTCACTCAGTATGGGGAATTGTGTTACAGCAGATCCTCAGATCTCAGCCTCCTACTGAGTAGTATTATAGGCATGAGCCACCACTACCTGGCCTAAATGCAAAATTTAAAGTTAAAAAGTTTCTATTAAAAAATTTATGTTTGATTGAACTTTCTTAAATATCCCACTAAAGCACAATTCACTTAAAAAAAGGCAAAATCTGAAAATGCAGCTTTACCCATGTTAAGAATTTCTCCTTGAAAGTCACTGCTATGAAAACAAAAAGGAAGCCACTCCAGAAAGTAATATTTGCAAATCACACATCTGTTAATGGACTTCTAGATAAAATATATTAAAAACTCAAAATATTATATAGAGAAACCAATTATTAATAGATATGAAAAGATACGCCACATAATTAAAAAGTGTCAAAACCAGTGTAAAGTGCTACTATACAGCTATGAAAATGTCCAAAAAATAAAAACCAAGCTAACTGTTGCAAAGATAAAGAGTAGCTGCTGATAGCTGTGAAGTGGTCCAGCCAACTTAGAAAAACAGTCTGAGTTTCATAAATCTACACTCTATAATACAGCCCCAAGAGTTTATCCAAAAGAAACCAAAGCACATGTCCACACAGACTTGCATTTTAAAAGTGCTTTATTTGTATTTGTCAAAACCTGAAAAGAACTCAAATGTCTTCAAATAAGTAAATGGTTTAAAAAAAAACAACAAAAAATGTGATATATCAGTGTAAAGGAATACTATCCAGCAAGAAAAATGAATTGCTCAACATGCACAATATTAGCAAAATTCAAAGTATGCTGAATGAGCTGAGCTCATCAATCCTACTCAGAAGGCTGAGTTGCAGTTCAAAGCCAGCCTGGGCAGAAAAGTCTCTCAGACTCTTAACTCCAATTAACCACCAAAAAGCCAGAAGTGGAGCTGTGGCTCAAGTGGTAAAGCACTAGTCTTGAGTGAAAAAATTATGGACAACACCAGGACCTGAGTTCAAGCCCCCAGGACTGACACACAAAAAAAAAAAGCTACTGGAATTGATAAGACAGAACTGTTACACAAAAATTTTTAGGCTAAGGCAAAAAATTGAACAATATCCAGCAGGAACAATAGCCGATGTAGTCTCAAAAGGCAGGTACTCTTGAAGATCAGATCAGGTTGACCACAGGAGCACAGTAATAGAGAAATCTTAAACATTCTTGAGAAGGGAATCCAATTGAGAGAAGGGGGACTTCCTGATGAAGGAGGGAGGTGGAATGCCAGAGAAGTGCTGGGTCCATGAACAAGAAGCATGAGGATGTGGAAGGGAGGCAAGGCTACACAGCCTCTATCAGTAGCCTGAGAGGACTGGAGGAGAGCTTCCCCTATTACCTCAGAGGGAGGGGTAGGCCCCTTCCATACCTGCTGAGGTCTTACTGCCTACATCCTCATCTGCCTAGGCCTTGTCACTCACCTGAACAAAGATCCAGAAGACTTTCACCCTTTGTTCCAGCTGTGTGATAAGTTTGGGATTGGAAAATGCAATTCCTAGTCATAGAAAGCAAAATTAAGGTGACCTTAAGTTAGTGACCTTTAAGAGGCTATCACAGAACTCAGCCAAAGGAAGTGACAGCAAAATGCAGAGGTAGGACCAAAGATGTCTAAATGCTAAGAAAGGATGAGCAAGGGTAGGGGATCCTAGATCTCAAGGCTGTATGATTCTGTGTGCTTGAGTGATTAAAATCCTCCTCCATATGAAGCAAGGTACATTCACTGAGATAACCTAGAGAGGTCCAGCATGAAAATGCAATGTCAGTCATCTCACACACACACATTTATATATACATGCATGCCACAAATACTCACACACACATGTACACACACACACCACTACAACATATGAAAAAACTGAGAGGGGGGGGGAATTTCTGCATCAATGATGTGGCAGCTATTAGACAAAAGCTTAAGATACCTGTAGGCAGCTTCTGAAACCTCAAACATGCTGGCCTTACCAGTGAAACCAGGTGGCCCTACTTGTTCATCATTACTTCCTTGCACAGGGTCCTGTGGACAGGACTCAGTAGCTTCTACATTTTCTGGGTGAAGGGCACAGCCATCTCATGGAAGTCCATTAAAACCTGTAACACAAACACATCCTTGTTCACTAAAGAACCAGATATGTCCAGTAGTAAGTTTACATTATTAACTAGGGCCAAAACTCGACGAAGGGTGCTCTGGGACACCCACATGAAATTTATAGATCCTACTTTTTACCCTGAATCTCCCTTGAACAATCACCAGTCATGGGCTGGGAAGGTGGCTCAGTGGTAGAGCGCTTGCCTTGGATGCATGAGGCCCTGGGTTCGATTCCTCAGCACCACATAAGCAAAAAGAAAAAAGCTGGAAGTGGTGCTGTGGCTCAAGTGGTAGAGTGCTAGCCTTGAGCTGAAGGGACAGCGCCCAGGCCCAGAGTTCAGGCCCCAAAACCGGACACACGCACAGCCAAAAAAAAAAAAAAACAACACAAGAGAATCACTAGTCACACCAGCCCCAAAGAACTGACCTACGGCCAACACATACCCCTTACCAATAGAGACTTTTGCATGGATATGTGGCATCCCCCAAGACCGCCACACCTCCTAGGGTCAGTGGAGGGTCGAATATGGGATTCCGACCGGGCCCTAGGCGTCTGAGGCACGGGTGGCACCTGGGGAACTGTCCTCCGGGAAGCCGCCCTGGCCTCCCCGGCCTTAAGGACAGGACGCAGTGACTGCTCCAAACCCCACAGGGACCCCACGTGGCAACGCCCTCTCCACTGCAGGTCCTGCCCGGGACTCTCCTCTGAAGTAGACCACGTGCGTCCAGACCCAAAGACCACCCCTACTGCCAATGCCTCTTCTCCGGGAAGGCGGGACCGGGGACCCTTCCCGCCCCCTGCCTCTCCCCCGCCCCTCCCACAGTCGCCTCGCACAAGGCCAGGAGCCGCAGTACTAGACCCAGACTGCCCAGAGGCACAAACTACAATACCCACACCGCCCTGCGGCCCCCCCTTACACTACCCGCACTGCCCCAGAGCACAAACTACAATACCCACGTCGCACTGCGGCACGCACTACACGACCCACAGACGTTCAGGAAAAAGCGCCTTCAATACCCAGAACGACTTGACTTAACTGGACCTGGGACTTGAGACTGCGGGAGTTGCTTCTTTTTACCTGCAGCTGTCTTTAGAACAGCTTTCGTCTTGTATTCACAGGACTACACAAGAGGTATGTAGGATCTTGAAATTGAAAAAAAATTCAGAAAAGGAAAACCCAACCCTTAGGTACATAAGAAGAGTGGTTTAGAAGGGGTAACAAGTTCGACAAGAAATGTACTCAGTACCTTATGTAACTGCAAACCCCTTGACAATAAAATTTAAAACACACACACACAACAACAACTTCGGGAGGAAGGGAGGAGTCGGGCAGGTGGGGAGAGATGGGATGATGGGGCAAAACAAAGGAGGAGGTAACAAAGCTCGATAGGAAATGAACTCATTACCTTACTCATGTAACTGTAACCCCTCTGTACAGTAGCTTTACAATAAAAAATTATATACAAAAAACCACAGTTGCCAATGTAAAATAATGTGGTTAGGTAAGCACTACTAAGCTCTATTTGGAAAAAGAAATGTTAACTACCTAGATACTTGCTTGTCTTTCACCTTGCAGGTTACCCTGTTTTACACTAGTGGTTTTTGTTTGTAGTTTGTTGTTTGTGGGTCCTTGGGCTTGAACTCAGGGCCTGAGCACTGTTCCTGAGCCTTTTTACTCACAGCTATTGCTCTACCATTTGAGCCACAGCTGCATGCCCACCTTTTTGGTGGTTGATTGGAGACAAGAGTCTCATGGTCTTCTTTCCTGCCCAGGCTGGCTTCAAACTGCTATCCTCAGAGATTTCAACCTCCTAAGTAGCTAAGATTACAGGAATGAGCCACCAGCGCCTTGGCATTAGTGTTTTAAAAGACAGCATGTATTTGCAGGGAAATGGATGGAGCTAGAAGAAATCATGTTGAGCGAGGTGTGCAAAAAGACAAACGGCACATGGTCTTCCTGATAAGTAGATGTTAAATCCAAAATGTTAGGTGATACAACAAAATTACAGGACTTAAGAAACCAAGGACTTCCACTCATCTGGTCAAATCACTACTAAATAATCCCCATGCTGCTGATCACATGTATGGTATATATGTGCACACCAGAGGGAAAACAGGAGGATGACACAGAACTAGAGGGAATCAGGGAAAACATACAACAACAGGATCCATCAACTGCACTGGACATTGACCAAAATGAACTAAGCAACTCAATGGCAGCAATGGGAGGGAGGGAATAAGTGGGAAAGAGGGAACAGCTGATGCTCTGCAAAACAAAAGAAATGTACATATCACCCAATGTGGAAGAAATAACTGTATTGCAAAGCTCATAGAACTCATAAATGTTATAGACCATGATAGACAGTTTGTCCTACGAAAGTTAGAATGTGTTTGTGACTTTAACTAAGCTTCACTATCCCACAGTATAGCTTCACTATACTGTGAAACCTGGGAAATTATGTAACCACTTAATCACAATAAAAAAATTGAAAAAAAAAAAGACAGCATGTATGAATACAAGAGGAATTTAAAGATGATTGTAAATTTTATCATCTAAAAAAAGATGTAGCTCATACATGACACATGCAACAGTATGAATGAATTACAGCATCCATAAATAGTGAAAGAATTCACACAAAAATAGACTACAGTCTATACTATTCCATTTCCACAATATTCTGGAATAGGACACATTATAAGTACAGAAAACAGATACAGCATTGCCAGAGGCAGGGATGACAGGAAGGAAATTGACTGCAAGGGCAACATGGAATCTTATCTTCCTAAAGCAACAGAACTGTTAAATGAATGTGGAGGTGGTCACAGACTGTACATTTGTCAGAATTCACCAAAATTGCTTGTAGATTATATTTGAATGAAGCTGACTTTTTAGTTTAAAAATTACAAATATACACATCCTTAAATCTAGCATTCCAGTGGATTTGGGGAGAGGGGTAATGGGGCTTGAACTCAATGCCTGGGCACTGTCCTCTTAGCTTTTTCTGCTCAAGGCTACTCTTCCACCTGAGGCACACTTCCATTTCCAGCTTTTTGCTGGTTAATTGGAGATAGGAGTCTCATGGAGGAATTTCTTGCCTTGGCTGGCTTTGAACTGAGATCTTCAGATCTCATCCTCTTGGGTAGTTAGAATTACAAGCATGAGGCAGGAGCCCAGCCAGCCATTCCATTTTAAGAATCTATTTTACTGATGGACTTACAGATGTAAATACTATGTTTGCAAGCTTATCACAGCACTGCTTACAATGCCTCACTAAAGGGGAACTAAGAAGAGGAAGAAAGAGGAGAAAGACACTGCTTTTTGAGATTTTTGAATCATATGAATATTCACTAGTAAAAGACCAAATTGTAAGTGATTTCCGTGGTATAGATGAGTTCTGGTGGCCTGAGTGACGGTGTTCTCTCTTTGGAGCAGCTATTCAGTCCCCAGCCAACCATTTATTTCCCTCTCATCTTAACACCTGTAAAATGCCTCTTCATTCCTAGAGCTCACTTCCAGGTCTCAGGGGGTGCTGTAGGGCTGCCTTTGCTTCTGGGGTGTTGCACCCTTGTTCTGAACTCTGACCATTAAAGGCAAGAACAGGGAGGATGTTAAGGATCAGAATTCTTTGCCAGCTCAGGATCAGGGTCTCAGTGAAGACCTGAAGTTACCACCAGATGGCAGTTTGGCTCTGTTCCCTGATGGCTGGGACCAAGACATTCCAACTGTACAATTTAAAAAGCCATGGCTACCTATTTAAAATTTTTAAAAAAAGGTCATTGAGCATTTAAAATACGGCTAATTTTAAAAACTAATTTCCATGTAAAAAATTCATATAGAATTTTGGAGACTTGGTAGAAAAATAAAACAAAATATTCCATTCATGTATTAACAATGATTACTTGTTAAAACTAGTATTTTGTATATATTGAGTCAAATAAACATATTAAATTATTTCCACCTGCTTTCGTAGTATTTCTTGATGTGACCACAAAAAAATTCAAATGTATATATTTGAACCACATTGTATTTCTACTGGACAGTGCTTCACTAGACCCTCTGTTAACACCACCCAGCAGAATCAACTTGAAGCCATAGCCAGGGCTGGATGTCATAGAATTAATTCACCAGCAGAGCAAAGCCAGTCCGGAGTGATGGATCACAGTAAATCCCTGAAAGCAGCAAAGGAGCCTCTGGCCATCCTTTCTTCTTGTCTCTTAGACAGTGAGGTCTCCATGAGACTCTGGGAGTGAGGCAGCTCCTAATAGGAGCCAGTACTGCATTCGTCATGCAACACTGCATCTGTAATCTCACTGACACCTGACATCCAAGCAATTTCAAGTGAAGAAACAGAACCAGAGTAGAGCAGGGACCACCTACATTCATCCCATAAGTGAGGAGTGGGGCTATAACTAGAAGTCACAGGACTGCCTGAATCTTCTTTTTTTTTTCTATTTATTTTTCTTTCTGCCTTTTAGATTCATGTTGTTTTGTTCTTTGGTTTGTTTTTTTAGCTGTTGTTTTTTCAGTACTGGGGTTTGAACTCAGGTTCTTGTGCTTGCTAGGCAGGCAAACTAGTACTGTCTGTTCTCCTTTATCAGACTTCCCTGCTCACTAAGTTCTTCTGAGAGAGGAAAGGAAGCCTCCACCACTCATCTCATCTCTTATGTTACACTTGGAATCATAAAGTGAGTATCTATAGCAGACCACTCAATGGACAAGACTTTACAAGTGAACAGAAGCTAGTTTTTAATCTCAGGGCACACTGTGGCATGGAACAAGCTAGAAGTAAGACCAATGTACAGGCTTTGTTGGGAACTTGCTTCAAGCCAGGCCCTGTAATTTCTTTCATTATCTCGTTTAATCCACATGCCATTTGTCAAAAGTAGGTGCCATTACCTCCATTTTACAATAGAGAAAACAGACATAGAGATTTCCAGAAGCTATAGTCTCGCGGTCTTATAATAAACCAGGGCTTCTTGAACAGGCCTTTCTCAGATCTGCATCTCAATGATCTGAAGACATCTAAATAGACACATACACACCAATTTTTTTTAAATAATATCTAATCTATTCCTGGTTTTGTCTTAACTTTCTACTAAGATCGAAATGTCCTCAATTTGTGAAATCTACAGTCATTATCATACTGAAAACTTTCCCACAAAATCAAAACTGGTACATAAGACTGTTCACTCACTTCTGTCTGGCACCACTTGCTTTCAACATGTATAACATCATAAATTAATCCAACACATCTACAGTGGAAGAAGTGAAATGTATTGATTCACAAATGGCATAATTATGTATGTAGAAAACAAATGGTAAAGACTAATGAAGTTGGATGGTAGGAGGAAAACAATGGAGGGGGTAACAATGTTCAAGAGGAAGTGTACTCATTACCTCACTCATGTAACTAACCCTCTGTATAGTATCTTTACAATAAAAAAAAAAGCGTAAATAAATAAATAGTAACTGTAACCCTCTGTATAGTATCTTTACAATAAAAAAAAGCATAAATAAATAAATAAAAAAGACTAATGAAGCTAGTTAATATAACAAAGCTGTGGAAAAATAAGAGCAATACATAAAACTCAATTCTCTAAAACTGTAAACAAAAAAATCAGAATCTGAACCTTTAAAAGAATATACCATTTAAAGTATCACAAACCATGAAATTATGAAAGATAAATGTTATAAAAGATTTGCAAAAAATGAAAACCATACAACATAGCTGAGAGGCGCTTAGGGTTTTTTTTTCGTTTTTTGTCAGTTGTGGGGCTTGAACTCTGGGTCTGAGCACTGTCCCTCAGCTCTTCAGCTCAAGGCTAGGGCTCTACCACTTGAGCTACAGCGCCACTTCCGGTTTCCTGGTGGTTTATTGGAGATAAGAGTTTCATGGACTTTCCTGCCCAGGCTGGCTTTGAACCACAACCCTCAGATCTCAGCCTCTTGAGTAGCTAGGATTACAGGCGTGAGCCACCAGCGCCCAGCTGAGAGGTATTTTTAAAGTCCTTTTCTTCTTTTTTTTTTTTGGCCAGTCCTGGGGCTTGAACTAGCACTCTACCACTTGGGCCATAGTGCCACTTCTGGCTTTTTCTACTCATGTGGTACTGAGGAATCGAACCCAGGGTTTCATGCATGCAAGGCAAACACTCTACCACTAATACACATTCCCAGCCCTTACAGTCCTTTTTAGCTTAAAAGTAAACAAATTTAAACAAGTGCAGCAATGGTTTTCAGTAGGCAGCATATTGAAAGTGAACTACACAACTTGTAGGCAGGGACTGGAGGGGAAACTGGAAGTGAGCAAAGGAGTGACATTGTCCAAAAAGAAATGTAATTTTTACCCAACTTTTGAAATGGGAGCCCCTCTGTACATCACCTTAATAATAACAAATAAATTTTTAATAAAAATAAACTGAAAGCACCTAAAAATTTATTGTAATTCTGGAGGTCAAAGTCTTAAAATCAAGGTGACAGCAGGGCTGTAGACATTCTGAAAGTCCAGGGGAATCTGTCTTCTTGTCTAGCTTTTCCACGCTGCCCACATTCCTTATAAATACTTCCTTTTCCTATATTCAAAACCCAGCAGTGTATCTTCAGAGATCCTCTAACCTCTATATCAACACTATTCATTCCATTCTGCATGTCTCTTCCTCCCCTCTGTCTGTTTCTCTCTGTGTCTCTCCCTTTCTCTGTCTCTGTCTCTGCCTTTCTGTCTCTCTGTTTCTCCCATCTGTCTCTTTCTCTCTGTCTCCTCTCTGTCTCTTTCTGTCTGTCTCTATCTCTTTCTCTGTCTATCTCTCTCTCACTCACTCACTCACTCTTTCTCTCTTTGGTACAAATCCTGGGGCTTGAATTCAGAGCCTGGGCACTCTCCCTGAGCTTTTGTGCTCAAGACTATTGCTCTACCACTAGAGCCACAGCTATATTTCTGGCTTTTCTGGCAACTAACTGGATATAAGGATCTCATGGGCTTTCCTGCCCAGAATGACTTTTAACCTCAGTACTGAGATCTCAGCCTCTTAAGCAGGTAGATTACAGGCTTTAGCCACCTGTGCCCTTTGTTTACTTATTTTTAATTATCTTTACATAGTAGCACAAAGGGATCTCAACTAAATGTCAATTTGAGTACAATGCATCTTGATCAGTTTCACCTCTTCCATCATTCTCCCCCATCTCTGCCAACCCCACCAATCCCCTCAAGATACCTAGTTCCATTTTCATATATGCACATTGAGTATTATAGCTATATCCATCTGTCCCTGTGATGCATGCCTATAATCCCAGCCTTTGGAGACCAAAGCAGGAAGGCCACTGAGCTACATAATGAATTCCAGATCATGCTGTATATATAGTGAGATTCTGAAATAAATACTGAGAACTTTTTTAAAGTTTTATAGAAATTAAAAAGCTAGAGGAGAGGGGTGGTTTAGTAGCACACTTAAGCACAAAGCTCTAGGTTCAGAACTGAAAGACAGAGGAGAGAGAGGGGCTATTTCTAACATTCATATGAAAATACAAAAGCCTAGAAAAGTCAAAACAACTTTGCAAAAGGCAGTACAAAGTTGAAAGACTAATACACTATAAAGCTAAACCAAGGGATGGAATCTGATCAAATCATATTGCATGCACACATAGAAATACCACAATGAAGCTCTTATACAATATACTTTTTTTTTTTACAAAAAGCCAGACACAGCAGCTGATGCTAAAGAGACAACTGCTAAAGAGACAGAGATTGAGATTATCCCTCAAGATCTGCAAAACATCAGCAATGCCAGTTTCAATCAACTATTTGGGTTTGTTGGTACATGTCTGAAATCACAGCTATGAAGAAACAAGTAAAATTACAATCCAGGCTACCGAGGCAGAAAATAAAAGACATTTCTTGAAAAATAATTTAAGCAAATGATAGTGCCTGCCTAGTAAGCATACAGCCTTGATTTCAAATTCCAGAAGCAGCAAAAAAAAAAAAAAAAGCAACCTCACAATGGTAAAGATTCAATTATAAATAAATTGTTCTGTACACTTAACACAATTCCTATCAAAACCTCAACAAGGTTTCAGTAGACATAGATAAGCTTCTTCTAAAATCTGAGTGGAGTGGACAGGCATGAAACTTAGAAGAGCTAAAACAATTTCAATCCCACTATATATCACCTTTATAATAACAATAAAATATTTAAAACAATTTCAAGAAGAATAAAGTAGGAACTTACTAAAATGTACATCAACCAAGAATAGTATGTTTGGCAGAGTAATAGAGACATAGGAACAATGAACTCATAAATAAATCTAGGAGAGGGAGGAGAAGGAACAGGATAAGGAGAAACTACAAGTACAGAAAAATTAGAAGTTTAGCATGGTGGTATACACCTGTAGTCCCAGCACTCACAAGGCTAAGGCAGAAGGATCATTAAGTCTGAGGCTTATGTAGGTTATATGCCAAGACACCTTCCCCAAAAAACAAACAAAAATATGAGAGAGAGCTCCTAGCTCATTACAAGATATTCTTAGATCAAAAAGATACATCTTTGCAAGCTGGATGCCATTGGCTCACGCCTGTAAGCCTAGTTATTCAGGTGGCAGAGATCTGAGGATTGCAGTTAGAAGTTATCTGGACAGCAAAGCCCAAAAAGCTCTTATTTACCATAAACAACCAAAAAGCTGGAAGTAGACCTTACAGCACAAGTGGTAGAGTACTAGCCTTAAGCAAAATAGCTCAGGGACAGTGCCCAGGCCTGAGTTCAAGCCACAGGACCAGCACAAGATACATCTTTGCTTCTATATCTATGATACTGAAACAGTAGGGGGGACTTTTCATTAGGGGTTGTCACAACCAAAGGGTGGTCCATCAAGTACAATAATTTTTGCAGCCAACCTTCCTCACCATGAGCATTAAAGAGGTCCATATAGTGACCTGAGCACTGAAATTGACTGGAGTCACACATCTCTGATAATAAGAGAAGCATGCATCATGAAATTTAAATACGATAAATTGGAATTTGAACAAAAATACAAAATTTAGCTCTTCAAAAGACACTATTAACAAAATGAAAAGGCACAGGCTGGGAAAAGGTATTTGTAAGCATGCTTTGGACAAAGGACCTGTATTTTGAGTATGAAAGATTAAATAAGCAAATAAGTCATTTTTTTTTAATGGTCAAAGACATGAGCAAGATTTTACCAAGACACAAGAATGGTTACTAGGTCCATGAAAAAAAAATCCCTAACATCATTAATCATTGTGGAAATACAAATTAAAACTTGAAGATACAAAAAATTTAAAAAAGGTGGGTGCCAGTGGCACACACCTTCTCAGAAGGAACCTGAAGATCACAAATCAAAGCTAGTCCAGGCAGCGAAGTATGTGAGACTCCTATCTCCAGTTAACCAGTAAAAAGCCAAAAGTGGAGATGTGGCTCAAGTGGTAGAGCTCCAGGCTTGAGCAAAAAAAAACTAAGGGATAGCACCCAGGCCCAGTTCAAGCTCCAGTACCATCAAACGAAGAAAATGTATTTGGGTTTTTAAATCTTTTTTGTATTGCTTTTTGGCTCTTGATTATTTTTGTCTAATCATTATTACTTTCCTTCTAGTTCTGGATTTGGTTTTTTATCTTTTCTATTTTGGGTCCCTTCATGGGCCTGAACTCTGAGCCTGGGCGCTGCCCCTCAGCTCTTCAGCTCAAGGCTAGCGCTCCACCACTTCCGGCTTGTTTTTTTTTTCCTTTTGGGTGCTGAGGAATCGAACCCAGGGCCTCAAGCGCTTTACCACTGAGCCACCTTCCCAGCCCCTAGATTTGGTTTTTTCTAGTGCCTATTAGTGAAATAGGTTGAGATCTTTTTTTTTTTTGGTAAGTGATAATCACTATAAACTTCCCTAAGTACTGTTGGTTTTTCATTCTCATTTATTTCATATAAGTTTATAAAGTTTCAGGGATGACACTATCCAAAAAGAAATGTACTCTTTACCTGACTAATGTAACTATACATCATCTTTATAATATTTTTTTTAAGTTTAAAGTTTCCTTCTTGTTTCTCCATCCGCTGGTTTTTCAAGAGTATTCACTACCCCTCTGTCCAGTATGTTCACAAAAAATAAAAAAATTTAAAAAAAGAGTATTCACTATTTCCATAAATGTGTATACTTCCTAAAGCTTTTTTGTTGATTCCTAATTTTATTACACTAAGGTTGAAAAAGATATGATTTCAAGTCTTTTAATTTGCTAAGGCTTATCATATGATCTGTTCTAGAGAATGTTCTATGAGCTGATGAGAAAATGTTTAAGCCCAAGCACTTGGCTCAAACCTGTAATTCCAGCTATTCAGGAAGTAGATATCGACAGGATTGTAGCTAGAGGCCAGTCCAGAAAAGGCAAGACTTTTATCTCAATAATCCAGGACGATGGCGCTTACCTGTGGTACATCTATTTGGGGACTAAAGACAGGTAGGATAGCAGTTTCCGATAGCCCTGGTCAAAAGCACAAGTCTCTACCTGAAAAATGAACCAAAAAGGGCTGGGGCATGGCTCAAAAGGTATGGAATTCGCCTAGTAAACACAAGAAAGACCGAGTTCAAACCTGTACCATTAGAAAATAAAGAGCAAAGCATGTGTACTGAGCAGTTATTGAATGAAGTATTCTATGTTAGGTCCGTTTGC
Organism: Dipodomys spectabilis; assembly: GCF_019054845.1. Taxonomy (NCBI): domain Eukaryota; kingdom Metazoa; phylum Chordata; class Mammalia; order Rodentia; family Heteromyidae; genus Dipodomys; species Dipodomys spectabilis. The sequence continues at coordinate 16,823,493 of NW_024870775.1, forward strand.
TATAGGATGCAGTTTAATGTCTTTCTCTATATAATGTCTGAAATTGGTGTTAAAATCCATTGGAGTCTCTCTCCCATTAATATTCTTTATATATTTGGGTAGTATGATATTGGATTCATATATACTCTCTTTTGCTGAATAAACCCTTATCATTATGTAATTACCTGCATCTCATTTTACTACCTTTAATTTCGGCTTTATCTAAGTAGGGCTATCCCTACTTTAGAGCGGAGGCCTGAGGGTTCCATTCAAATAGGGTCTCTTTTTCAGTCCTTTACTTTCTATCTATGTACGTCCTTATAGACTTTTTCTTTTTGTGTGAGGTCAGGACTCAAACTCAATTACTGATGCGTTTGCTCACTGGTGCTCTACTATCTGAACATCACCTCCAACACAAAGGAGTTTCTTAAGTAACCATCTTGTTTTTTGTTTTTCCATTCAGTCACTCTGCATTTTCAATTGGGAAATTTGATCAACTTAAGATAATTATATACAAGTAATTTTACTTATTTTTAGTTTTATGGTAATTTCTTCTTTCTCCCTCTATCTTCCTTCTTGGTTAAGTGATTTTCTCAAGCAGTCTTTAGATTCGTTTTGGGTTTTGGTGTATCTATTTTACAGTTTGTTTTTTTTTTGCTCATGATTTCAATGAAGGTTACCAAAAAATCCTTTAAATTATAATAAGCTATATTGAAATGAAGGGATGTAGTGATTCTTTTTTTTCTTTAATTTTATTCCAAAATCTTGTTTCAAAAGTAGGCATAGGTAAAATTTTGCTTGAGAAGAGAAAAACAAAGAAAATTAAATCACGTTCAAGTCACATAAAATACATTCAATTTCATTTTTTTACAATTTATTAAATTCCACAGTATTTGAGATAGTGATAAAGTCACAAACACATTTTAGCCTTCACGAGGCAAACTGTCATTACCATGGTCTATAAAGTTTGTGAATTCTATGAGCTTTGACAATACAGCTATTTCTTCCACATCAGTGATTTGTACATTTCTTTCCTTTTGCTATGTAAGCTGTTCCCTTTCCCTCATTCCCTCCCTCCCATCGCTACCCTTGAGTTGCTTAGTTTTCATCAATGTCCAGTGCCACTGAAGGGTTTTCCTGTTTCCCTGTGATTCTGTGTCCTCCTACCTTCCCTCGGATGTGCACATGTATACACCATATATGTGGTCAAGAACATGGAGATATTTAGTAATATGACAAAGTGAATGGAGATCCTTTGTTTCTCGAGTCCTGTTTACTTTGTCATATCTCCTTACATTTTGGATTTAACACACGTCAGGGAGACTATGTCTCAATTCTCTTTGCTCAGCTCACTCAAAATGATTTTTTCTAGTTCCATCCATTTCCCTGCAAATGCCATTATTTTGTCCTTTCTAATGGCTGCATAATATTGTATATAGGTACCACAATTTTTGGATCCATTTGTAGTAGGGCATCTGGGTTGTCTCCATATCTTGGCTATTGTGAACAGTGCTGCTATGAACATGGAGGTGCATGTGTCTTTGTATCCTGGTTCCTGTTGCTCAGCGTAGAGATGCATAGGAGTGGTATGGCTGGGTCATAGGAGAGGTCTATATTTAGCTTTCTGGGGTATATCCAGACTGCTTTCCAAAGTGGTTGTATCAGTGTACATTCCCACCAGCAATGCAATAGGGTTCTTCTTTCTCCACATCCCCTTCCACATTTGTCATTGGCTGAATTTAGGATATGGGCCATTCTGACTGAGGTAAACGTTTTTATTTGCATTTCCTTTACAGCAGGGATGAACAGTTCCTCATGTGTTTGCCATTTTAACTCTTCTTCTGAGAAGTCTCTCTTTAGTTCCCTTGCCCATTTAGTAATTGGTATGTTAGATTTGGGAGGGATTAGTTTCTTGAGTTCCCTATGTAAAATAGATTATTAGGCCCTTGTCTGATATATTGTCGGTAAATGTTTTTTTCCCCCCAATTAGTTGGCTGTCTTCTAGTTTGGTTAATATGTTTTTAACCTGTGCAAAACCTTTTTAAGGTAGTCCCATTTGTCGAGTCTCTCTCCCAATTTGTTGTGACCATGGGACTGAGTTCAGGAAGTTCCTTCCTGTGCCTGTAAGTTCAAGTGTCTCTCCTACTCTGTCCTGTAGTAGTTTCAGAGTTTCAGGTGTTAAGGTCTTTCATCCATTTTGAGTTGATGCTAGTGCATGGTGACAGGCTGGATTCCACTTTCAGTTTTCTGCATGTGGACATCCAGTTTTCCAAGCACTAGTAGTTGAAGAGGCTATGCTTCTTCCACAGTATGTCTTTAGCTCCTTTGTCAAATATCAGTATGTGGTTTTATTTCTGGATCTTCTAATCTATTCCATTGGTTTTCAGGTCTATTTTTGTGCCAATACCAAGCTGTCTTTGTTATTACGGCTCACATAGAGATGGAAATCTGGTATTGTGATCCCTCCTACGTTTGCTTTGTTGTTTTTGTTTCTTGGTTGTGGGGCCCAACTCTGGGCCTGGGCACAGTCCCTCAGCTCTTCAGCTCAAAGCTAGCACTCTACACTGGAGCCACAGAGCCACTTCTGGCTTTTTCTGCTTATGTGGTGCTCAGGAATTGAACCCTGGGCCTCATGCATGCAAGGCAATATCACTGAGCCACCTTTGCAGCCCACGTTGTTTCTTTTGCCTAAAGTTGCTTTGGCTATTCTAGGTCTTTCGTTGTTGCATATGAATTTCTTGGTTGTCTTCTCTATTTCAGTAAAGTAAGTCATTGGGATTTTAACAGGAGTTGCATTGAATTTGTATATCAAGTTTGCCATTTTCATTGTATTAATTCTACCTAAGAACATGGAAGGTCTTTCCATTTCCTGGTGTCCTCTATTTTTTTCTTTAGGCTTTTAAAGTTTTCACTAAATAATTCCTTTACATCTTTGTTTAGGTTAACTCCTATCTTTTTTTTTTTTTAAGGTTATGGTGAATGGGGTTGTTTCCTTGATTTCCCTTGCTTGTAAACTGTTGGTATATAGAAAGGCAATTGATTTTTGTGGGTTTTGTATCCTACTACTTTGCTGAAGTGGTTTATAAGCTCTAAGAGTTTAGGAGTGGAGTTTTGGGGATTAAGGTATACCATCATGTCATCTGTAAAAAGGGATAGTTTAGGAAAGTATAGTGATTCTTAAAGATAGGAAAAATGAAAAGATATACTAGTAAAAAGAAAAAACTACACTTGGACTCTGTATCTCCATTTCCAATTTTTCATGTCCCATTAGTCATTGTTTTATACCACTTAACACTTATTTTAAGATTATTTTTCAGTCTACTGGAGAATGCCTATCTTACTGGAATGTATGACTCCTATTGAGAAGTCTGCCTTTTTTTTTCTTGCTACTTTGATGTATATATTCTATATATATATATATATATATATATATATATATATATTACACACACACACACTGTCTTCAAACTTCCTGACTCCTCTTTGATCTATTTTTTTTAACTCTTGCATTGTTTTGAAACTTGGCCTTATACTTGCTAGGCAGGCTTACTTGGTTAACTTGGGTTACACCCCTATCCCTTTTTTTTTTGGGGGGGGGGGGGTCTGGTCGTGGGGCCTGAACTCTGGGCCTGGGCGCTGTCCCTCAGTTCTTCAGCTCAACGCTAGCAATCTACCACTTGAGCCACAGCACCACTTCCGGCTTTTTCTTTTTGCTTATGTGGTGCTGGGGAATCGAACTCAGGGCTTCATACAGGCAAGGCAAGCGCTCTACTGCTGAGCCACCTTCCCAGCCCCCCATCCCTTTTCTTCAGTGTTTTGTCCAGGCTGGTGTGGACAATGATCCTATGCATACTTCACACATAGAGTAACAGATGTGTCACGACATCCAGCTATTGGTTAAAATGGAGTCTTAATAACGTATTGTGCAGCTAATGTTAATGTGATTTCTCCCAAACTCAGCTTCCCAAGTTAACTTGATTACAGATGTATAAACCAAAGCACCACGCCTTAAAATTTTTTTTTTCTATTACGTTCCAACGTGTCTGCAGACTGAACTCAAGGCCTTGATCCACCACTTAAAACTACACTCCTAGTTCATTTTTGGTATGAGATAGAGTACTCCACATCCCCTTAAACATCAGTCTGGACTGGAAATGGACCAAATACTTCTTCAGGTACCAGCCTGTAATCAGGGCACTACTGCAAGGGGACCAATACAGGCTCCAAAGAAACAACTTGCATCATCAACCTCTGGTTTTCCTTCCCCCAAGCAGTTACTCCAAGTTGTGCAGCCTGGGATTGGAAGAGAGATGGAGCAATTGATAATACAGCCATCAAGGCTACAATGCTAGATCAGATCCCACAGCCCACACTAGGATCCAAACTGCTACTGGCTACCCAAGGGATGCTGGCTGTAGTCCAACAGACTGGAGCTACGGGTGTCACCTTGGCACCAGGGCAAGACTAAAGGCTCAAAACACCAGCACTAACTGGGGGCTTTCACCAGCCTGAAACTGAAAGCAAAGTACTGGGCACTGGTCCTCCCCACCTATACCTAAGGTTGCAGTTCTACTTCATGTGCCAAGTGGGAGGGGTTGAGAGAACAAGACCCTTGGTACACAAGGGTCTTGTAACCACAGAAAACCTGTCTTTGGTGTGTACCCCATACTCTTGCCACAGCTGGTAATATACAGGTCTACACAGCTCTATTCCAAAGCACTGACCTAGGGAAAGGGACTCTGTATGAGTTCTGTCTGGTGAACTTCACAGAAGCAGGCCCAACAAGGTCAAGTGCACTACTCCGAATCCTGTTCTACCCTCCAATAACTGCCTGAAGACTAGGGCAGTCTCCAAAATCCATCACGTGACACTAAATAGTAATGGCTCCAACACCTCAAATGTCAAAACTCTGAGCCTCACGGCCACACAATTTTATGGTTGTGGATCAAAGCTATGATCACAACATATTCAAAAGAGAAAGGGTGCAAGCACAAGCACTTTCTAATCCAGAAACCCTATCCCACCATTCCTTACATCTTATTGGTCACATGCCTATCCCTAAACCAAGAGCAAAACACCTTTCCCAAGATAAAGATCCATACCTCAACAAGCCTGTGATTCTAGCAGGACATTTGGGTAGATTAGCGAAGTCTGCCACAGAACCTCATCTTGATTTTGCAAAAAATGCCCCATAGGCTGCAGAGCTGACACACACAAGCTTCCCTAGAAATCCTGTTGTCTGATCAGTTTGGGGAGGAAGATTATGAAGATTTGTGTATACTACGTCCTGCTCTGGTATGCCCCTCTCCATCTACAGAAGGTAGTATCCTGTACCTTCCTTCAGCTGTTTCCTTACATACTCATGATAGGCCAATTATAGCAATCCTACTGACAAGATGCCCAAAGAGGAAAATGTGTTTTAGTAATGGCCAAAAGGTAAATTAGTAACCCAGGATACTGATTCCAAAGTTTCTATACCAGCACTGAGCTACCTTATTGCTTTGAAACTCTTATCCAGTGTTTTTTGTTACTAAACCAACCCTGCATTCAGGTGAGGAAATAAATATTAAGTCAAACTAAAATTGCCAAGTTATGGGTTTCAAGCAAGAATGATTTCAGAATCTTGAAAGTCTGAATTTGATTACTTCAGGTCAGCTACTGAACCAGTAAAGTCTGAGGTAACATCCAACTCCAAGGATTTTCAAAATTTCACCCATTTCTTTCCCATTTGTTTCCTACTTTCTACTGCTGATTATGCTATTTCCTAAGACACTTAAAGCAATGCATATGAAATTGATATGACTTTGTCATATGGAGAAGTCTGTTTTAACAGCATGTCCTAAAAGCCTTAACTAGCTGCTAGTTCACATCTGTACTAGTTTACTCAGGAAGCTGAAATTTCTGAGTCTGGGAATCAGCCCAAGCAAACAAATCCACGACTCATCTGCAATTAACCAGCTCAAATGCCAAACCCATATTTATTCTATTTATAAAACAAAACTAAAAGCCCCTGTTTAAAATGTAACATGTCAAGAACCTATCTCTTCCCTCCCTTTCCCAAAGGGAGGTGAAAGCTTTACTAAATTTCCTTTCAACCATTACATCTTAAGAGACCTTTCAACCTTAGGACACTAAAAACTAGCACCCTTCCTTGTGGGCAATGTCTATATTTGATGTCAGTATAACTTGTGGAGGAGATGGGGAAAAACCAGTTGTTTAAGGATACAGGTGGACCTGTTGCAACAATGAGAAGTACAAGTTGTCATGTCCAAAATGAGCTTTACAACGTCGGTGGGGGGGGGGGGGGGGGGGGAGAAAGGGGAGGAAGGAGGATTGGGATTGGGGGGGAGGGGGAAGGCTGGGAAGGGAGGTGAAGGGTAAACAAAGGAGGAGGCTGCAATGCTTGGTAAGAAATGTACGCATTATCCTGCCCATGTAATTGTAACCCCTCTGTACAGTATGTTCACAAATAAAATAAAATTAAATTAAAAAAAAAACAAAACAAGTAGACCGCATCTTTCTAACCCAGGTTTCTCCGGTCTGCATCCTAGCTTGGCTGAAAGCCACTTATACTGTCCGTCCACAGGAACCAGTCCAATTTTGTCTTCCAATTCTGGGAGAGCTGACCAGTGTTAGCGAGTTCAGCATGCAAACGAAAGTTTGAGTAAAGCAGAGAAAGTCAGATAAGGTGATGTTAATGAAATGAACCTTAAGATATGTATTCGAATGTTTTTTATTTGCTTTCAAGCGATTGTTTATGACACATTCATAAGATCATTTCTTTTTTACTTTGTAAGTCCCTCCCCCATTGTATAACAACTGCTTTCACTGTATTTCATGTAGGTATAATTTGTGGAGGGGAAGGGGAAAAACAATTCGTTTAAATAGGGATACAGATGGACCCATAGCAAAAATGCGATGTACAAGTCGTTATGTCCAAAACGAACTTTACAACTTTGGTTTGTGAGTGGTGGGGGGTATGGGACAGAGGAGGACTGTGGGGGAGGGCAGGAGGAGGATAGGAAAAGATGGGAATGGGAAACAAAGAGGACGTTACAATACTTTATAAAAAATGTACTCATTATCTTGCACATGTAATTGTAACCTCTCTGGTACATTGTTTTCAAAAAAAATAAATGAACAAATAAATAAATAAATTTAAAAACAAGAAAAAAAAATCTGAAAAGTAGACTTTCCCACAAGGTCTGCTTGAGAAGATTCAAAGAGCAAGAACTATTCAAGCAGGTAAAGGAAGGTATCCTATATTCATATTTAATTGTATGTATAAACTCACACAAATGATTACACAATTAGAAGAGCTAAGTATTCCTTGCATAAGCTTAATACAATTTGTAAATGCAACGAGCAAAAATCTGCTAATGGAAACTGAAATTGAGTATTTGTTACTCAGTGACTGGGCATTTTCCCTAGCATCCTCAGTACCAAAGAGACAAAAAAAAGCACAAGTTTTAAAGTATGCAATGTTTTTATTGAAAAGCAAATTATAGCAACTCTACTATCCTAAAAACTATCTACAATTATGGACCTTCTAGTCTTTGCATACATGAAACAGACTCAAAGGGTTATACAGAATAAGCTACACTTATGTCTACAATTACCACAATTATCTCCCAAACCATGCAAAGCTGCTTTAAATACTACCCCAAATTTAAATGAAGATAAAACACAGAAACTTTCCAAGAGTATTATTCACAAATAGTTTTGTAAATGCTTTCAGACATAACATTGGGACTACAGACAAGAATGCTGACAGTTTATAGGTCACAGAAAGGGGTGGGAGCAGCAAAAAATCCCAAAACCTGCTTTCCCCAAACCTCCCAGTGACCCCAAAGCAACAAGGTAAACTTTGCAAGTCTCCAATTCTTATCAATGGACTTCCCAATACAATATGTTGACAAGCTGTTTACTAATCACTAAGGCATACATTGCTGTCTTTGGTATTACTGCAATGTTTTATCTGAGAAAACCTACAGAAAGAACTCTGCTTACACCAAAGTGAAGTAGCAAGAACAGGGTAACGTGGAATAATAAGGCCCTAAGAAAGGCAGCAGGTCGTATAGTTACCTCCTTGTGGGCAAAATCCCTGCCCTAAAACTATGCAACCTACTACCTCTTCCTAGGAACCCATTTTATTCTTGTTGGTCTTCTTTCTACTTGACAGATGCACTTCAAAACACCAGTTAAATTAGGCTTGCATTCTTTGAGTTTTGTTTCAAACACAACCAATAAGAATTCTTTTACTGGTCCTTAAGGTTATTGACAATATGCTATTGGTGAAAAACAGGAAAATATTTTGAAAAAATCCAAACCTCAAGTTACAAGAGTTATAAAATAATTCAGTTCATTGGAGGATGCATTGCATATTGCTGGAATCACATTTACTTAAAACATCAAAAGTTATATAGCAAACTTCATCTTTTGATCCCTGAATTACATACAGAAAGCAGAAGCAAATTCTGATCACAATTTTTCAACTATTAAAAAAGACTTTTAACAGGCTAGAGACTGAGGGGGGAGAGGGGGGGAAAAGAGGAGGAAGCGAAGAGAAAATAAACTTATAGAGACTATCACTCTCCAGAAAGGTACTTCGAAATATTTTTACAAAATACACCATCCTCCATAAGTCAATACTTACACTGCTTGGCTACTAAATGGGCTCTTAAATAATCAATAAATGGTAAAATTCTTTTTCTTTCAGACCACAAGGATGTTTCTAAACACAGAGGTACATATCCACACTGAAGGGCGCATGACAGAAAAGCCCACAAATATGTGACAGGGTAGGTATGCATAGTGTCAATTTAACAAACATTATGCCACAAAGAATTTCCTCAGATACTATTTTTCTTTCACATAGTAAAAGGCAATGAATGTCAGTTTTCGCACCATCAGTGCATGTATGTCCAGTTTAGAACAAAAGCAAAATCCTCATGCAAGTATCCAAGATAAATCACTTGGGTCAGGCCTATATTCAAGGGAGTTTTGTTTCATGTAGCAATCTTGCTAACAATCCTTACTAAGATTTGGGATAAATGGGAAAAAGTTTATGAAAAAGTACCTTCTTCACCTCCACATTTTCCTTTTCCTAAACCAAAAGTCTATGAACAGCAAGCATTTAAAGTGGAGGGCTTTTAGCTTTGCCTAAGTCCAAAACCACACATAGCATGACCACTATGGGCCTTTATGGGTGTTAACATTCAAGTAAGCTTTTCTTTTTTAACCTTTTATTTTGTCACTGATACTAGGAATTGAACCCAGGGCCTCACACTATTGGTTGGCTTTCCTGCTCATGGCTGGCATTCCACCACTTGAACTATGCCTCCAGACGGAAATCTTGAAAAATTTTCTGCCTAGGCTGGCTTTGAACCACAATTCTCCAAATATGAGGCTAAGTAAACAGGATTACATATGGTGAGCCACCAGCAGCCAGCTTCAAGTAATCTGTTCTCTCATTTTCTTTAAAGCAACAATCATTGACTTTCCCACAGGACAGGGCAGGCGGCTTAGGTGATTACCCAAAACATCAGGTTTTGAAAGCAACTTTGCTGAGCTGTCAGCAACTTACCAGGGAGCAAGTGTATAAAATCCAGAGCCCATATCTCCTTTCCTAGGTTAGCAAATAAAGCCTGTCCAAATCAACATACCAAAAAAGCAGTGTCTAAAACATTTTCCAAGGCCACCCAAAACCCAGTGAGAATAAAATAATCCATGTGATTCTAATTTAGTTTACCATCTCCTTCCAATTTGTATGTACCTCTAACAGCCAGAGTCATCCTAGACACGGAGCAATAAACTTGCTCTTCATCCCCAAAAGGCCTGGATTTCTATTAAGGTTTCCTGAAGTGTACTTACTTTAAGAAATATATGTAAGAATTAAAATATATGTAAGAATTAAATATATGTAAGAATTAAAAGCATTTGATCACTATATAGTAGGAGAAATTAACTGATAACTACAAATGTTAAGTAATGTCAAAATCCATCAGTTTCATAGTATCTAGAGAAAAAGTATATAAAATATGTAGCAAGTCTACTCCTCAGGGAAGGCAATAGATTGTATAGTTATCTCCTGAACAGGGTAAAATCACTACCCCACAACTATACAATCTACTACCTCACTCTGATAGAGCAATATTTTCTTCACAACTGGAGAGCAAAATCTCTTTTAAAAAAAAGGCAATCAAAAGAAAATTAATAGCATTGACAAAAATAAAATACAGACTTATTCTATAATATAGAAATGAGGCAATAAAAAGTATGCCTTTAGACAAGTTAAACATTGTACTTTTAGTTATTGATTTTCCATGAAGTTGCCTAAATGCAGACTTTTCCATCACCTTAGGAAAGACAGTAGATTGTATAGTTATCTCCCAGTGGTGGGTGTGACCCTAAAACTATACAACCTACTACCTCATCCCACAGTGAAGAGAACATCCAGACTCAATGTTGAAAAGGAAGCCAGCTGAACACCACCAAGCTTCTCTTTGCCTCGATAATCCCTGTACAAATGAAGAAAAAGAAAAGTATTAAAACCACTTTCAATTCCTTAACTTGAACATTAACTGAACAATTTTACCACATATCTACAATGAGCTTGTATTCTGTTAATATTTAAAATGGTTAAGTTAGCTAAATCCATTCCCAGTAAGATGTTTTCCATAAGCTCATGACAGGATGGCATTTCTAACAAAACTCCACTAATATTTTTTTTGAGTGCTGATGACATAAGGCTCCAATTGGAAAATTCACACCTGACCTCATGATAGGTTATAGTCAAAACACAAGTACACTAAAACTACTTTGGGTTTTCTAAACATTTGTACAAATAAATACCAGTAACATCATTTATTTATTCTTGTAGTCATTATAAAGGAATATAAACATCTCATAAAATCTAATTACTTCAAAACCTACAAAATACTCATGTATTATACAAAATCCATTACTAATGATCTAAAAAAGGAATGAACCTACTTCCTTTATCCCTGACCAAACTCTGGTCTTATTGGAACAAAACTGGATAGTCACCTAGATCCTTGCTGCTACAAGAATGGGGATCACAGGCAGAATCCAAGATTATATTTAACATCTTCATATAGTAATACACCAAACCAAGCAAAATTACCAGTGTAAATTTGCAATCAAAGTCTTTAATACCTCAATTAGTCTATAAACAATGCTAATTCATCTTCAAATACATGTGCTCACTGAGTACCAATAGCTCACACCTATAATCCTACTCAACAAAACTGAAATCTGAGGATTATGGAAGAGAAGTCTAGGAGACTCTTATCTCCAACTATCAGCAAAAAGTCAGAAGTGGAGTTGTGGCTCAGGTGGCAGAACTGCTAGTGTTAACCAAAGTCTGAGAATGAGAAGCCCAGAGTTTCAAGCCACAACAATAGCACCACCACCACTAACAAAAAGCTTAATGTAACAAAATGTCAAGTTCAAAAATTTACCTTCATATTGAGTCAACTAACTTTCAATAATAGAACTCAATTCAGAACTTTTTTTCAACCAATTGTACTGAACCCCACTATACAAAAAGAATGAACCTAGACCACTATACTTGACACTATATTCAAAAGTAACATAAGTCAACTTGATTTAGTGAAAGGCAAACCATGCTAAAATATACATCAAAGATTTGACTCATAAATATAAATAGCCAGTAAGTACATAAAAAAGGATGCTCAACATTATTCACTAGTCATTAAGAGAATGCAAAAAGGTGGCTAATACTTTTAAAAAGGTAGTAAGTATTGAGAAGTATGTATTTGAAGAAACTGGGATCAGACAGAGTGCTGGTGACTTAAGTGGTACAAATGCTTTGAGAAAGTTTTGAGTCAAGTTAAATCATCACTATATGTGGTCTAAGTATGTAGCTGGTCCTGGTCCCCCATTTGGGGCTCCTGGCATACAGCTCCTCATCTCTCAAGTGACAAATGTTAATGAGCTAACTGGTAACCCCTAGATAGCTATGGGGAGAGGGGATTACCATGAGCAAACAAGATTAAAAGGGAGAGAAAACAGTCACCAATGGTCAGTGAGTATTATAAACCATGCTGGTTATCAAAACCTCTATTAAAAAAAAAAATCCCTGAAGCTGGGCACCGGTGGCTCACGCCTGTAATCCTAGCTACTCGGGAGGCTGAGATGTGAGGATCACGGTTCAAAGCCAGCCCGGGCAGGAAAATCCGAGAGACTCTTATCTCCAATAAAAACCACTAGAAAACCGGAAGTGGACTGTGGCTCAAGTGGAAGAGTGCTCGCCTTGAGCTGCAGAGCGCAAGGACAGCACCCAAGCCCAGAGTTCAAGCCCCATGACCGACTCCCCCCAAAAAAACAAAAACCCTAAATGACAGAACCCAGACAGCTATGAGTCAAGAAAAATATTTAGAGGAATAACAATTGCAGTTTGCAGAGAGAAAAGCTCCTGAGCATAGAGCCCTTTTGGATTTCATCTTAACTACTTCTTGTTCATTTATCTTTTGTAAACGGGTTCACAGTAAATATGCACTGTTCAGTGCTTCCTAACATCTGTGAGCCATCAAGCAAATTATAAAGTTTAAAAGGAAGATGTAAGAAGCCTCTAAACTATGGCCATCTATGGTGGCACCTTAAGACTTAAAACTAGAGTGTGAAACAGAGGCAGTCTTACAGGATCATTTCCATAGTAACCTGTGACATCTGTGCTAATGTCCCACTTCTCTACCATCTTGATAAGAAAACTGGTATTAAGGAAGTTTAACTTGCTGTTGCTGCACCACCACCACCACCACCACCACCACCACTACTTCTACTACTAGCAGTGGCTCTCCAAACTATCACTACTACTACTACTACTACTACTACTACTACTACTACTACTACTAGCAGTGGCTCTCCAAACTACCATAAACCTGGACACATTTCAACTGTACAAAACCAGAATCATTCCCCAGAACCAGTATTGTACTTTATTCCAATACTCAAGCTCCAATTTAAACATGTTTAGGGTTGGGATGTAGCTCAGTTAAGAATGCTTGTCTAACATGCCTAAGACCAACCCTCAATTCAGTCCTCAGTACTGAAAAATATTCAGCTGGGAATGTGGCTTAGTGGTAAAGTGTTTGCCTAGCATGCATAAAGCCCTGGATTTGATTCCTCAGAAAAAGCCAGAGGTGGCACTGTGACTCAAGTGCTAGAGGGCTAGCCTTGAGCAAAAGAAGCTCAGGGACAGTGTCCAGGCCCTGAGTTCAAGCCCCAGAACTGACAAAAAAAAAAAATATATATATATATATGTGTGTGTGTATATATATATATATATATATATATATATATTGCTGGTAATGCAATCCCAATGCCCACATTTATTCTTGTGTAATTGTAATCCCTCCCCCACTTTGTATATCACCTTTATAATAATTTTTTTTAATTTGGCCCTCCAGATAATTTGTGATGATACTGAAATTCAAGGTCTTGTGCTTATTAAGGCAGCTCTCTACCACTTGAGCCAGGCTTCCAAATCTTGTGCACTGGTTATTCTTTTATTTTTTTATGTCTTTTTAAAAAAATTATTTTGTGCTGATCCTGGAGCTTGAACTCAAGAGCTTAGGAACTATACGTGAGTTTTGCTCAAAGCTAGTACTATCACTTGGGCCACAGCTCCACTTCTGCCTTTTTGATGTGTACAAAAGTCTCATAGGTTTTCCTGCGTGGGCTGGCTTTTAACCTTGATCTTCAGATCTCAGCCTCCAGAGTAACTAAGATTACAGGCATGAGCCACTAATGCCCAGCCTGTACTGGATATTTACTTTTGTCAGTCATGGGGCTTGAACTCTGGGCCTGGACGCTGTCCCTCAGCTCTTCAGCTCAAGGCTAGCACTCTATCACTTTGAGTCACAGCGCCACTTCCAGTTTTCTGGTGGTTAATTGGAGACAGGACTTTTTTTTTTTTTTTTGGGGGGGGGGGTCATTCTGGGGCCTGAACTCTGGGCCTGGCACTGTCCCTCAGCTTTACCACTTGAGCCACAGTGCCACTTCCAGCCTTTTCTGCTTATATGGTACTGAGTAATGGAACCCAGACCCTAACACATGCAAGGCAAGCACTCTACCACTGAGCTCTACCTTCCCAGCCCCTATACCAGTTATTTGTAAGACAGGATCTCCATTCCCCAACCCCAGCTACTCTAGACTATCATCCTCCTATTTCCACTTTAGCTGGAATGACAACTACCATGCCCAGACTTTTGTTTTAAATAGGCGAACCATAATCCTCCCCACTTCAGACTGCAGACTCCTGGGTAGCTAGGATTAAGGCATGATCTACCACACTTGGCTAGTTAATAATTGTTTTCTAAAAGTAATTTTTATTATTTTGCCAGTACTGGGGTTTGGACTCAGGACTTCATGCTTGCTCAGCCTGCACTCCTATCACTGAACCAAGTCTCTAGCATGGCTTTTTGCTGGTTACTTTAGAGATGACTTCTGCCCTGACTTCAAACTTCAATCCTCCAGAACACACAGATGAACACACACACGAACACACACGCGCGCGCGCACATTCGCACTTCTGTCAACTCTCTGCCCTAGTTCACATTACCCTTCAATCTGTGGCTGAAATACTCTCATTAAGTAAGGTTCCATAAAGAGAATTATCCACATTTCTAAGTTTACTTTTGCAATTAATTTTTTTTTCCCCAGAGCCGAGGACAGAACTCAGGGCCTTGCACTTGTCAGGCGGGTGCTGTTCCACTGAGCTAAACCCCCAGCCACTTCAATTAATTTTTAAACCAACAAAAATTACATACTTTTATGGTACACAAAATATTTTCTAATATATACAATTACAGAATGGCTAAATTATATTAACTCCTTACCTCTCATTTTTCTGGGAGAAGGAATACACTCCTACTTTTAAAATACTTTAAAAATTAACTCAGCAGTTATACTATACTTCCTATTAATTTTTTTATACCTTACATATTCCTACAAAGTAGCTCTGAGAGTGAATTTTTTTTCCAAATTGTTTCATATTCCCATTCCATCCTAGGGATGGTATGGCTGTACAAATTTCATTTTGGTCCAACTTTTCTGTAAGTAAAATAAGCTATTTCCCCTATTCTCACTACTCAAGCTTTGCTTGCAAATCAAAACACTGGCTACTTAGGAATGACTTCCTTCAAGCTCAAACATTCAGTTCAATATTAGTGAAATGATCTAATAATGCTTGATAATAATGATACTGCACTCTTAACAGTATTTTTGCTTCCACTGATTACAATATAATTTTTTTATATATTTTCAACTGTTTCTCCAATGGAAGTTAACCTAATTCTAAGACTTCAATTTCTTTTTTTTTTTTGCTTTTTTTTTCTTTTTGCTTATGCGGTGCTGAGGAATCGGACCCAGGGCCTCACGCATGCAAAGCAAGAGCTCTACCACTGAGCCACCTTCCCAGCCCCTAAGACTTCAATTTCTTATCCTATTAAATACTGTATTAACTCTGAGGTTTATATTGTTATAACTATCTACACAGTAGGTCAGGCTTTCTAAAGGACCATTTCCTTTCATTCATTATTAAGACATACAGCAAATACTTTTAAAAGCATTGACTGATTTGCTTGGAGTACCTATATCAGAAAGTAGTGAAAGGCGGGCGCCGGTGGCTCAAGCCTGTAATCCTAGCTACTCAGGAGGCTGAGATCTGAGGATCTTGATTCAACGCCAGCCCGGGCAGGAAAGTTCGTGAGACTCTTATCTCCAATAAACCGCTAGAAAACCGGAAGTGGTGCTGGGGCTCAAGCAGTAGAGCGCTCGCCTTGAGCTGAAGAGCACAAGGACAGCGCCCTAGCCCAGAGTTCAAGCCCCAAGACCAACAACAACAAAAAAAAAGTAGTTAAAAAGATAACCAATGCTAAATCAATATGGTGTTCCTTTGTAAACTTACCTCTATCAACTGGTAACTTTACCAACTCCTGTTGCCACAAATTATGTTCTATGCTATCCTTGTACAGCTAAATTCTGCTGCAAATCCTAAATATGTGCAAATATTTAGGGTAAGGCTGGGAACCCAATCTGGGCAATTTGTTCTGCTTACTTAATATTATTATACATTACTTTGCAGTTCTAAAATCTTCTGCCTTCTTATTCTACTTTCCCAGGCTTAAAAGCCAATGACTGTACAGTCCATACAAAGGTAAGTTCTACTTACGTAAACTAGATTACAACTTACTTAACTATGTTTTAGTAGATAGCTGAGTGAGTAAAATTCACTAGGAAAAAAGATGCTTCTTAGGCATTAAATCATGAAACTGGCCAAATGAAAAGAAAGTGTTTAGTCTTCTCAAGAAACTAACATAACTTGGTGTTAATACAGACACAAAGGATGACTTAGAACAAAGTGCTCCTAAATAATACCCATCATATCATGTTAAAACAAGTAAAATATCTTAAAATAGTCCTAGCAAAATACCAAAGGTATAGCTGTCAGCTACTCAGAATACTTACATCTTTTATCTAGAAATCACCTGATGTAATTATCCTCACATCTGCCTATGAAGAGACCGACTGTTGGCTATCCTCAATTGCAGAATATTCAGCTAGCAAAATCTGATTTTCAAGAACCTAGACAACAGAATTAAGCAGGATCCATTCAGAAACTATTAGCCATTTATAATATTGAGCACTAAAAAATTTGAGTACCCATGTTATATGCCTGAAGTATAACATACTATTAATTTCAAAGACTTAGCAAAAACAAAAGTGAAAACTTTCATTTCATTTAAGTGATTATGAAATGCATAGAAAACTCACACAGGCAAAGACCGTACAATGACAAAAAGGCCTGTTACTCCAGGCGTCCTGAGGTCACATGAGGCAATGTGGACAACTCATTACTGAGATCCAGATAATTCTAGTCTCATCCAGACACAGAAGAAATGATTAGCTATTAATATTCTGGAACTGAAAAAATCTCTTAGAGCCTAAATAAAAGCTTCTTGGGCTATTAAAAAAAAGTAGCACATGATTAAAATACATGCTAATTCCGAATGGCAAATTTATTTCCCAACTCATAAAAACTCAAGTGAGGGGAACATGTTGCACTGAATATAAAGAAGGCTAGAGAAGTGCTGTAAGTGAAAAATATTTTTGGACTGTTTTTCAACCTTTTCTGACACTAATAAAATATTTTATAGGGATGTTAATAGCTGAATCAACACAATATTTTATGTATACTCTGTGTATACCTTTTTTTCATTAAACTCTGATCATGACGCACTAAACGGATTTCATGACCCCATGATTCAGGCCATAAAGTTTGAGACACAGATTTAGTGCTTTTAATACTAAGTCTCACTTTAACACTATCACTATTTACAACCCTAACTTCCATAGTGCTGTACTCTAAGTTAAGCAGTGTTTAGTTAATTCTACCAGGGAAAAATATAGCCCTTTTAGAGTAACATATGAAATTAACTTATTTAAAATACTCATCTTCACTGTGTGTGAACTGACTTGGAAACTTTTTCTTTCTTTAGCTAGGTATTTGTTTCCTTAAACTTGCAAAATTGTTGAGTCTCAAATTCAACAAAACTTTAATTTTGTGTGCATATGCATCTGTGACTGTTGGACTGTATTAGTCATAACTGGATTTTAAGATGTTAAGACGTTTCTTCATTCTTATGAGGTTCTTAAGTTTCAAACATTCTAAACAACTGTGTAAAATAAAACTCTTAAAACTCTGAAACTTCCAAATTGTTACTGATTTATTCACTTTGATATACTGTAAAGGAAACCAATTTGCCGCTCAGTAGAAAAATTTAGGTAAGAAAATTATCTTCTAAATGACATGCTTGTTTGAAACTTGACATTCAATTTTCTTATATAGCACTTTTCAGGCCAACAGAAACACATTGGGAAGCTACATGCTGTTTTCAACTTCAGACTGCCAGGAGAGCATGATTTTTTCAGTTACAAAATGTTACAACTTAGTCCCCAGTCACTCCAAGACTGTCTCTACGGTCTTTTTTTCCCCCATTTTCCAATCCTCTCCAAATTAAATCTTTTTCTTAAGCCAAAAGGCTGAAAAGTAAAATTCACACACACCCTCCCCGCCCCCGATACAGAACCCTACAGTAACAAACAAAAAACAAAAAAACAGTGGGGCGCCCGAAGGGCTCTCTTGGCCAAGGACATAAAGGTTACACATTGCTCACAGTAAAGCCCGCCAGGGAAGTTTATTAGCTAGCCTTGGGAGAAGCATTCGTTTCCAAGAGTTTGCAACGTTGAGTCAAAAGGCCAGCGCTGTTTCCGGTGACACCGAGCCGCAATTCCTAACACCACCTCCCCCCTCCCCCGGGATACAATTTCTTCCCGTTCTTGCGCTCCCTTCCCCCTCACCAAGGACGGCCGCCACCACGGACCTCCAACCACCGCAGCTGCGCTGGGAACCGAGGCCTCACACGGCGGAGCAAAGCACAAGGCAAAGAGCCAGCCACGGCTCTCCCGCCCTCCACGCCGGCCCGCCCGCGCCTTCCCGCTCGGTCACTACCCCACCCCCAACCACACTTCCTACCTTCCCTCCTTTATCCCAACCCCCAAGGCCAAGGTCTCCCTGGCCCACAAACCTGGTGGCGGAAATGACGTCATTGACTCCTGGCAACGCGCGCGACCAGTCACGCCACAGTTAGAGGCGGCACCAGCCAACAGGCGCCAGCCCGGGGGCGGAACTTCCGCCCGCCCCAAGTTTGATTGAAGGGGGAAGGGCGGGGTAAGGAATGTGAAGAATGACCCCCCTCCCCCGCCCGGTCGGGGAGGAACTGGGCGGGAAGCGGAGGGGGCTGGGGCAGGGCAACCGCGGCCACGCGGCACCCCTCCCCCGCCCGCGGCCCGGAGGGCTGCAGCTTCGGGACGCCACTCGTCCCGGAGCCACCCGTCCACCAGAGGGTGCCGGGCCACGCCGCGGGTCCACGGGCCACGCCGCGGGTCCCAGGCCGCGGCGGGCCGGTCCACAACTCTGCCCTCCTGCTGCCGCGAGTCTAAGGGAAAAAATGGCGACCTCCCCGCTCTCACCGTCATGCCTGCTGTAATCTGTACCCACCTTAGGCTCTCAGAGCCAGGTGAACACCACCACCGCGGGGATGGAGAAGTCCTCGCACCCGGGGCCGCCAGCAACCGCACCTGGAGAGCAGCGTGCCAGAACCTGGATGGAGGCGCGGGACCGGCACCGCCGCGGCGGCCGGAGGGAAGGCAGCGCGGGCGCCGGGAGGCCGATGCGGGGGCGGGCGCCACGGGCAGCGTGTGAACCCATTGGTGAGGCGTTTTGACTGACGTGCGCTTCACCCTTTCGCCTTAGCTGAGCCAGACTCGCCCGGACCCTACTGGAGGGCGGCCACCGTCGAGAGGCGTTTCCGGCCCGCCCGCTCTAGCCAAGTCCCTCTTTCTTATTGGAGAACCAGAAGAACGGCAGGGAAGATGTCCCTCTGTGCCCGCCCCCTGCGCGTGATGGATAGGTTGCATCACGTGGCGGCTGTTAGCAAGGCCCTGGGGCTAGGCAGTAGCTGGGGGTGGGGGGCTGAGGGACTTTTGGTAGATATCCTCGTTTGTCCGTTCACCACAGATCGAGGACAGCCTCAGTTGCTACCTCCTCGGTTGCCATGAGACCCCTAGAAGATCTTGGGCAAGCTCTCTCTCTCTCTCCGTTTGTATTCTCTTTTTCTCCTATGTTTCAAAGACTTAAAAAGGCTTTCAAAGCAATTCTTAGATGATCCAATTTTAAAATTCAACCAGAGTTCCTTGTTCTCCTGACAGCTTTACATGCACAGACTCAGCACATCACCTTCAAAGTCTGCCATTCTCACTCAGTCTCCTTGTTACCTCCAAGATTTGGATTCTAGTTCGGTTTTCACTAGTTTGTGGCTCTGTTAGCACAATACTCAAAACTACAACAAGCAAATTTGACTCCAGTTCATCTATAATAGAACCAGGAGAAATAGCACTTTACACTTTGGCAATGCATTTACACTCCAATGCTATCAAGTAGCTCAGCACTTAAAATCCACAATAAATATCAAAGGCATTGAGAAGATGGGCTTTATTTTGTGGGCTGAAGTGGACAAGAAACTAAGAGGGAAGTGGACTCAAACTTGTGAAACTGGATTTTAGACCCCAGGCCCAAAGTCCAGGAGTCCCAAGTCAGGTCTGGCCACTCACCCCCATATGCCATATAAAGAGACATGGGGGGGGGGGGGGGAGGAAGAGTAGGGAGAGACCAGAAAAGAGATTTATTCCATGGCAGCCATGAGAAGACAGCACTTCAGTACATTATCAGCATCATCAAGGGTATAGACATTGGCTTCAGGTTAAATAGGGAGAACTGGGGGCAGAGTGATAAAAGTATGGATAATTGAAGCAGTCCCAAGCGGAAGGTATGGCCTGGTTGACCATTAGCTCATTAGTGACATTAGTCTGTGTCCCTGGTCGAATAATTGTCATTGTATTACTGGAGCATAACAAGGTGGTATCTGGAATTTGAGGCCTTCTTTAAGATGGTAAGAAGACACTGCTTGTTTGAAGGGTAGTTTGCCTTCCACACAGCATGGTTATCATTGAATCTTCTCTTTCCGCCTGAAAACAAAGTGATTGCAAAAGGACTACAGCAGAGAATAGCTCAAAGCAAAGGACACAAAAAGTTCGGAGACTTTTAGTTAATTCACTGGACCCAGCAAAAGCATCTTTTAAGTTGCTATTGCACTTGTAGATAAGTAATATTTAAAGAGAGCTTCAGGAAAATGGAAGATGTCTTTAGAAAGGAGAGCACAGACCTGCAGTGGAATTCAGAAGACAGGAGTTAATCTGTAGAGTGAAAGAATTCCCAGATATCCTACTACAATGAAGAGGTCCTGTGGACTTCAATTATATTGAGGCCGGGGTTAGGGGTTTGTTGCATTGTAGAAGAAATTTATAGCAAAATCACTTCATATGTTCATCAACATGGTAAGTATGAGAAAAGGGATGTGATAATATATCCTCTTTTCCCATCCATGCTTAATTTTAAAGCATCAAACATGAAGTTCAACTACATGACTGCAAAGTAGAAACCATAGGGGAAAGATTAATAGATTTTACCATGTACATGAAAAGTGAATTAATAGAAATTAAGGCTTAAGACTAATAAGTTGAACATGTTTGTAACATTAAATAGAATGTCTGATTATCACTAACTGGAAGGTCCAATGGCTAAAAGAAGAAATTAAAATAGCTAATATAAAGAGATTCTCAGCCTCATTAGGAAACAAACACAAGAATTGTTAACAGCAGATCTTTCTCATCTCTTAGTTGATTAGAAGCATTGCACACTTTGTACAACTCTCTAGATGACAATTTGGCAGCAAGAATCATAATCTTTAAAAAGTATTCTTATGTGTGTGCGTGCATGTGTGCAAAATTCCAGAATTTTGGAGACTTTGCTGCCCTGGCTAGCTTCTAATTTGGATCATCAAATCTCAGCCTTCAGACTAGCTAGGATTACAGGCGTGAGCCACCAGCTTTTAAAAATAAGTACTTATTTTAAATCCAGAATTTAGCTGCTGAAGAATTTCTGCCTAGAAAAGGACAGCTATACAAAGATTCCTCCATAGTAAGTTCATCATATGTTTATAATCACCTCAAATCACAATCATTTCCAGTTAACCATAGATGATTATAGAAATTATGATCCAAACATGCCATGAAAAACTATGAACATGATATTAATCTGTTGATACAAGATTATCAGGGTAGTATAAAAAGTTAGTGAGAAGCCAGACGCCAGTGGCTCACGCCTATAACCCTAGCTACTCAGGAGGTTGAGATCTGAGGATTGCAGTTCAAAGCCAGCCCTGGCAAGAAACGTCATGAAACTCTTATCTCCAATAAACCATTAGAAAATCAGAAGTGGCACTGTGGCTCAAGCAGTAGAGCACTCGCCTTGAGCTGAAGAGCACAGGGACAGCGCCCAAGCCCAGAGTTCAAGCCCACAACCAAACCAAAAAAAAAAAAAAAAAAGTTAGAGAGAAATGAGGTTATAAAAATGTACATGCATGGGGGAATGAGGATGGAGACAAAGAACATTAACCAGATAAAATCACACTTTTTATTCCTCAATGTCCATTGTTGTTGTTCTGGTAGATGAGGAAACTTGGCCACTCAACATATGAGAAACACCTTAAAATTACTATCAATCACAGTGAAGTCAATTCACAATTCATGTTTTGAGCAGGCTCTAAAATGTAACATTAACTACCTTCAGTAATTTACACAAAGTATCAGGAAAAAGGATAAATAAATCAGCCTGGTGGGAGAAGGGAGAGATGGATTTGGAAACATTGTATATGTGTGTGCAAATGTTATAAAAAAAAAAAAAAACACTCCTTGGGGCTGCAAGGTGGCTCAGTGGTAGAGCGCTTGCCTTGCATGCTCCAGGCCCTGGGTTCGATTCCTCAGCCCCACATAAGCAAAAAGAAAAAAGCCAGAAGTAGTGCTGTGGCTTAAGTGGTAGAGCGCTAGCCTTGAGCTGAAGAGCTGAGGGACAGTGCCCAGGCCCAGAGTTCAGGCCCCACGACGGGACCCAAAAAAAAAAAAAACACTCCTTATATAATGTATGTTAATAAAAGTTCTTTTTTTAATGTTATGATATAGTCTCACAAACTGAATAATAGCTTTGGAATTCATCATAAATGTAGTGTCTATGCAGTTGTGGATTTCTGGCAGTGTGAATTGCTTTCATAATCAGGGAAAACATAATAAAAGCTATACCAAAGACTTTTTTTCACCAATATCCTTTGTATCTTTTTCTGTGGTAACCAACAACCTAATTTTTTGGTGATCTTAGACCTAAATTGTCCCCCTGATTATACCAGTTACAATGGATAGGGTGATTTCTGAGTTCTGTCCTTCAAAAGGCCATTCTGTTTCTCTCCCCCCCTTTTTCCTCTCTTTCCCTCTCTCTCTTCCCCTCTCCCTCTCCCCCCCTCCCCAATTCCCTCTCTCTTCTCTTCCTAAGGCATTCCAGGATAGGAGAGTCAGAGCCTACAGAAAAAGTAAGAATAAGAGAAAAGCAAAAAGAGAATTGGATGGCAGTGATTAGTCTTAAAAGCAGAAAACTCCTAGGATGCCCAAATCCCATGTTCCTGAGGCTTGCCATCCTATAGTTCCTGCTGTAACTCATATATAAACTTAGGACAGAGCCCTCCCTCTGCATTTCTTAAATTGGGCAAACAAGTTGGTATTCTTTGCAACTACAACCAAAGTGAAGTTAGAAATGTTTTCTGACCACCTCCTTGTCTCACTCCTTCCTATTTAAGATTCAGTATTCTAACTTATACTCACCACATAACATTAAGATGATCAATTTGCCTCTTGATTTCCCTCACTTCTGCCTTTATTACTGAGTAGGTTGGTTGCTAGCTTTTGTTTTATTTTGTTTTGTTTGTGCCCATGTCTTGGAGCTTGAATGCAGGGCCTAGGCGCTGTCCCTGAGCTTTTTTGCTCAAAACTAGCACTTTATCACTTAAGTCACAGTTCCACTTCCAGCTTTTTGTGATTAATTGGAGATAAAAGTCTCACAGACTTTCATGCCCTGGCTGGCTTCGAACTCTGATCATCACATCTCAACCTCCCTGAGTAACTAGGATTTCAGGTGTGAGCCACTAGTGCCTGGCTTGATTGTTAGTTTCATATGTCAATTTGATTAAGTTAAAGGGCACCCAGATTTATTTGTTGCGGGGCTTGGTTGCTTGCACCTAAAATCCTAGCTACTCAAGAGGCTTAAATCTAAGTATCCAGGTTCAAAGCCAGTCTGGGCAGGAAACTCCTTGAGAATAATTTCCAGCTATTTACCAGAAAGCCAGAAGTGGAGCTGTGGATCACATGGTAGAGCACTAGCCTTGAGCAGGGGAAAAAAGCTCAGGAACAGTGCCCAGGCCCTGATTTCAGGCTCTAGGATTGTTACATGTGTGCGAGCGTGCGCACCCCCCTCTCCCCCCGCCCCCCCACACACAGAGTAATCCCTGGCTTCACCCAAGCTACATTCTAGCATGACTATATTTTCTTTATGTGTAGTGTGGGCCCTATTTGTCACTGTTAGTCACTACTGAGCCTGCATCATTTTTATTAAAAACTTGGCCCTAAAGTCATCTAAGATTGTGTCCTTTGGACCCAAGCACAGCCTGGTCTTTGGGGAGCACTGTTCCTGCCCCAGTTTGGTTTTGGGTTTTCATCTTGGTGGTTAATTCTGGTACCTTAGCCATAGAGGTAACTGACTACAATACAGTACTAAATGTGGCCAGAGTTCCTTAGGAATAAAAATGAAAGCCCCCTAAGCTTCAGCCTCCAGGCTGTAATGATGACAGATATCTGCAGGAAAGAAAGAAACTAGAGCAGAGAGAAGCAGAGACAAATCATACAAAAGGCAAAGAGAGATTGTGACAGAGGCTGAGTCCTAGCACCCAGGCCTCCCCCAGGCCATCTCACCTTTCCCTTCGGAATGTCAGAAGACACATTTCCTTCTTTGACCAATAAGAGCTGAATGGAGTTTCTGTCCCTTGCAATCAGTCATAATGAACAACGAGGTTAGAAAAAGGAGGTCTTGAGAATGACATTGAGAATCCACATTTCCAGCCTGAAGATGTGTATGTACGGGTATATATAAATATATATATATACATATATATACATATATTTATATACATATATATACATATATTTATATATGTACATTGCTTGCAAGTATGATGCCCTGAGTTTAATCCCCAATATTAAGGGGGAAATGTCCACAATTCCACCATTTACTGATTGTGCAAGTTCAGATAAACCACTGATCTTGGGCTTCAGTCTGTCTGTCCAAATAGGTTATCTACTGCTTCCTTTCTCAGGAGGAATAGCATTCCTATAATGTAATATATGCAAAACATTAAATTCAATGCTGTGCATAATGAAACCGAGAAACTGGAACACTCGGATCCGGTCTTTTGTCTCAAAGATTGAGTCCACTGACCCAGAAGGAGAAGTAAAAGGGCAAAGGTTTATTATAGAAAAAGATAAGCAGAATTCCTATAGACAGGAAGGGTCCTAAGGGAGGGCACTGCCTGGGGTGCATTGTGCAAGGGTTAGTAAGGTGTCTCTAGGAGAGAGCTACGTGACAGTCACTGGACACCCTGCGGACTATTTCAGTTCTCAAATCCAATCAGAGGCCTCAAGAAGACTGCATGAGCTTTCCATGTAACATTTCACCCTTCTGATTGGATTCCCATTCTGGTTAAACCTCTGAGGTCCAATCATGTTCATGGTATGGGCCATGAGGTGATCTCCAGGGCCCACATGCTCCACTGCTCAAGGCCAGGATGATGTGATAACTAGGGGCCTGCATCCGGGATTGCTCAAGGCATGATAAGGGATGCAGGAACTCTATGGTTAAGGGGCCTTTGCCCTGATTGCCTTGACAGACCCTTTTTCTGCTCTCAATAGTAAGTACTCACGGAGTGGTCCATAAATATGCATTGAACTTTATGGCAGATGTTTCATTTAAACAACAACAACAATAAAACTGGTGGACTAACTAGACCCAGTTACTATGGAGACAGAGGCAGGAGGGTTGCGAGTTTGAGGCCAACCCAACCAATGTTAGGGAGACATTATCATAAAAACTAACCCAAAAGCAGAAAGGGCTAGGGGCATAGCTCAAGTGACAGGGTGCCAAATGTGAGGTTCTAGTGCTCAAATTCCCCAGAACTGCAAAAGTAAATAAGGCCAGGTTCCAGCGGCTCACACCTGTAGTCTTAGCTACCCAAGAAACTAAGATCTGAGGATCAAGGTTCTAAACCCACCCAGGAAGGAAAATTTCTTTTTCTTTTGTCAGTCGTGGGGGCTGAACTCTGGGCCTGGGCACTGTCTCTCAGCTCTTCAGCTCAAGGCTAGCGCTCTACCACTTGAGCCACAGCACCACTTCCAGCTTTTTTCTGCTTATGTAGTGCTGAGGAATCAAACCCAGGGCCTCATGCACTCTACTATTGAGCTAACTTCCCAGCCCAAGAAAGAAAATTCATAAGACTCCTATCTCCAATTAACCATCAGCTAAAATGATAGAATACCATCATTGAGCAAAAAAGCTAACAGACAGCACCTAGACCTTGAGTTCAAGCCCCACTACTAGCTTAAAGAACAAAACAAAGAAGCAGATAAATAAATAAAATAAACTGGTGAGTTGACATTAAAGAATGGGCTCCCTTCCAGAAGAACTGTAGCCATGTTTTTTAGGAAGTTTTTTGTTTTTTTGGTCATGGGGCCTGAACTCTGGGCCTGGGTACTGTCCCTCAGCTCTTCAGCTCAAGGCTAGTACTCTACCACTTGAGCCACAGTGCCACTTCCAGCTTTTTTCTGCTTATGTGGTGCTAAGGAATCGAACCCAGGGCCTCGTGCATGCAAGGCAAGCACTCTACCACTGAGCATCTTCCCAGCCCCTGGAGAGATATTTCTAAGTTTATATTGTGCACAGAGACATTCAGGTGGTCTGGAAGAAATCAGGCCTCAGTCATATAAATTTAGACTTGCATATACCTTTATCTCTTTAAGTAACTGTAGTCTCAGACTAGTTATTTAAATTCTCTCACCCATGCTAGGTTCTGTTGGCTTACCTTTAAGCCAAGCCTCAGGAGGGTGAGATCTGAGGATAAGATTTGAAGCCAGACCAGGAAAGAAAAGTCCATGAGACTCTTATCTCCAACTAACCAGCAAAAAGCTGCAAGTATGGCAGTTGCTCAAGTGGCAAAGTGCCAGCCTTGAGCAAAAAAAGGAAAAGGCCAAGCAAGATCACAAGGCCCTGAGTTGAAGCCCAGCACAGCTTGCTCTGATCCCGTTTCCCTCTATAAAATGAAATATATCAGCTACTTTGCAAATTAACTCATTAACATAAAGAGTACCTAAAAGTGCATCATAAACATTCAATAAACTGTAATTATTATGTTGATGACAGGAAAAGGAGCAAGAGTCACAGGCAAAGCTAGCCTAAGGTTTCATTATGAGGAATTATTGCAACAGTAAGTTCTACCATCTGTCATGCAGCTGAGTACAAATTTGCATATTAGGGAATCAGAGCCCAGTGTTATCCTGTTCTGTGCCCCAAGAACTCACTTCCTATACCACCTCTAGCCTCAGCACACCCAGCATCTCCCAATAATGACAGCTCTCCTATATTAGCTGCCAGCTGTTGCAACCAAATGAAAAAAAAGCTTTGGAAGATCAATCGGCAGCAGAGTAACCCAAATCAACGCTTTGCTTCGACTCAGTCTGAATCTTGTTCCAAGCTTGAGATGGACAGGTACTCTGTCTATCACTGACTCTTCACCTGCTTCCCTATGTCCTGTCAGGATGAGGGTAGCTTTGCTGCACTTTCTCAATGCCACATCTTTCTCTCTGGAACACATCTGAATGATCCATCCACCTCAATAAAATACAACTATGTTTTCTATGACCTCTGCAGGTTTTTGGTTGGGTCTTCAAGTCTGGGGGGGTGGGGGGGGGGCGGTGGGCTCTATGTCTGTCACTAGGGAAGAGATAAACTAGAAAGCAGGGGAGAGACAAGGGTAGTCTTATCTTACAAAAGAAGGCACTGTTGTTTCTAGTTGCTAGGAGAACTCAAGATGCAAGAGCATAACAAAGCCACTACTGAGCGCTGGAAAGGTGGCTCAGTGGTAGAGTGCTAGCGTTGCATGCATGAGGCCCTGGGTTCAATTCCTCAGCACCACATAAGCAGAAAAAAGCTGGAAGTGGCGCTGAGGCTCAAGTGGTAGAACACTAGCCTTGAGCTGAAGAGCTGAGGGACAGTGCCCAGGCCCAGAGTTCAAGCCCCATGATCAAAAACAAACAAACAAAACAAAACAAAGCCACTACTGAGAACTAGCATGTGTGAAGTCCTGGGTTCAGTCCCTTTAACCATGTAATAAATGTCATAATCAAGAAATGAATTTATCCCTGATAAAGTTGTGGAAGGTGATTATAGACGAACTACCTAGAAAAAGTTAAAAGGAAATGTGTCTGGGGACTGAAATTAGAGATGAGAAGAAATAGAGCAGAAAGCATTGTTTTGCATTACTAACTCTATTTTGCTGTTCTCCTTTTTACCTTGTATATGCATTACTTTGCTATGGCCTTGAGATATCAACAGTTCACAATAAGTGAATACTGTGAAGCAGTTTCATAGATAAGTCAAAAGTCCAAGCTGAGAAATTTACAAACATGTGGTACTATTGAACTACTGCCCCATCCCCCTCCTTAGCCCCTGGGTGGTGTATGCCCCCCATTATCCAATGGAGAACTGTCTTGAAAAGCCAGAATCTGTCTCTCACATTGTTACCCCACCCCACCCCATTCCTGCTCAGGCAGCCCCTACCAGCTCCTCAGGATCCTTCTTCCTGCAACCTATTTCTTTCATATTTTCTTCCTTTCACCAACATGCAAAGAATTTGGACAAACACTGGTTCTTACATCCCAAGTGGGGAAAGAAATGGCACAACATAACTAAACAGTCAGATGCTGGTGGCTCATACCTGTTATCCTAGCTACCCAGGAGACAGAGATATGAGGATCATGGTTCAAATCCAGCATGGACAGAGAAGTCCATGATACTCTTTTTTTTGGGGGGGGGTCCGGTTGTGGGGCCTGAACTCTGGGCCTGGGCGCTGTCCCTCAGCTCTTCAACTCAAGGCTAATGCTCTATCACTTGAGCCACAGCGTCACTTCCAGCTTTTTTCTGTTTGCTTATGTGGTGCTGAGGAATCGAACCCAGGGCCTCACGCATGCAAGGCAAGTGCTCTACCACTGAGCCACCTTCCCAGCCCCTTCATGACACTCTTATTCCAAGTATATTCAGAAAAAACCTAGACGTGGTGTTGTGGTTCAAGTAGTAGAGCACTATCCTTGAGCAGAAGAAACTCAGAGACAGTACCCAGGCCCCGAGTTCAAGCCCCAGGACTGGTAAACAACAACAACAACAACAACAAAACCTTTTCATGAGCATGTGTAGTAAATAGACTGCTGAAAGTGTGTTACTTATGTGTGTGTGTGTGTGTGTGTGTGTGTGTGTGTGTGTGAGAGAGAGAGAGAGAGAGAGAGAGTATGTGTGTGCACTTACGGTCTTTTCCAAGTTAAACATTTTTACTGGATCCCTATTGGTTTCAGAATGAAGTGCAAAGCCATTTCCTGACAAGCCACACCTTAAATGTGAGCTACTCTACTCTTCTGGAAGTGTATGGTTTGGGTGTTTGATGTCCTCCGAAGGCCCATAAACTAATAAATACTTGATAGCCTTCCAGTGGCAGCACTGGGATGTGGTGGAAGCTTTAGGAGGTGAAATTGGGATCCCTTTCTTTCTGTTTGCTTCCTATCTACCATGAAGTGGACAGGTATACTCTGTCTTACCCAAAGCAATCAGCCAAAATGACCTAGTGACCTTGGACCCAAACCCCTGAAACCCTGAGCCAAAATAAGCCTTACTTCTGCATAAGGTGATTTTCTAAGGCATTGTGATGAAAAACAGATCTAGATGTGTACCCCAACACCCAAGATATCTCTTACTACATCCAACTAAGAAGCCTTTCTTTATCTCCTCTTTTTCCAGGTCCCCTTTCTTTGGTCTTGGTATCTGCCACTGCCTTCCTGGAATGGGATGTCCATCCACTTCTGCCTTATTTGTAGATCCTATTCAACAGTTTCTTGCTATGAAATAATCTTTTCTCTTGGGGTACAACTCAAACCCACCTTGTGGAATCTCTTATTGTAGACAAAGCCCAAGGCCCTTTGTCTCTTTTTTGTGTTCTACCACAGTGCCAAGACACCTGAATGAACCCTTACCCCAGCATGTATGGCCGAGCGAAAGTTAGCTTATTTCATCCTCTGACAGTTCTCTTCAAAAGCTCTCTCCAACCTCAAGTCTCACTGCATGTCCTTCTGGGTCTCTCAGCTGTTGGTTCCAAGTGTCTTCCACCTGTCACCTCACAGCTCTACATCAATGGCAGTCTGTCTCAGAGGACTTCATTTGGGAGCCCAAGATCTCTAATTCTTTTTGTGGGTCAGTGTCAAAGGAGCACAAACTAGAAAGAAATCTACTGTCACCTGCTACAGAAGGGTCCCACAACTTTCTTCCTCTTTTACACACTGGAGAGCAGAACTGCTTCTTTTTTCCTGGTGGCTTATTGGACATGAGTTTCATGGGGGAAAAAAAGAGTTTCATGGACTTTCCTGCCTGGGCTGGTTTTAAACCATGATCCTCAGATCTCAACCTCCTGAGTAGCTAGGATGACAGGCGTGAGCCACCAGCGCCTGGCCAGAACTGCTTTTTGATGTGGATGATATTCTAGAATCATCTTCAGGTTCTGTTTGGAGAAGCTCTGGGGTCAGTAGAGCAGCAAAACTGGAGGAGTGAGCAGCTCTCTGCTCACAGGCTGAGGTCAGTATCCCACCTAGTGCCTCTGTGACTCTGAGTCACATGCATGCTCACCTAGCTTCTAGGCAGTCATGGACTCTTGCTCTGGGAAATAGGTTACAGTAGATCAGGGGTCATATCTGGCTTTCCCTTGGGGTAGAAGAAGCCTGGCAATGCCTCCAATTTCCCAGGGAGTACCAGCAACCAAACCTAGCCAACCAATCGTTCTGTATAGCTCATGAGCAAAGGACTGTTCTTACATGTTTACGAGATTGCAAAAACCAAAGGGGAGGGGAAAAAAGAATAAGGATACACAACTGAAATTATCCATGGCCCACTTTCTAGCTTTTTACAGCAAGTTTGTGGTCCCTTAAAATGTAGAAGATAAACATGACTGGAATCCATTCCTTCTGGTGCAGTCATTTCTATATAAGCAGTTAGAAGGGAAAAAGGGATGATTGGAGAGAGGGCAGGATTTCAGCCTCATCCACTAACTTACCATCTGTTGGCTGGACCATCTTGGAATCATGCCCTTCAGCTATTTTTTTGTTTCTTCACACAAATTCTGTTGAACTAAGTCATCTGGATCCTTCAGTTCTATAATTCAGTACGTTTAGTTTCTTGTCTATAACTTAACCTTTTCTATTGTCTATCCATTGTGTTTGTCTCATTTCCTTAAAGATCTTGGGATTATAACAACTGTCTTATGACGAGAAAATCATGACACAATAGCCAAGTAATGCCCACTAATAGACAAGTGGGAATAGAAAATACAGTTATGTATATACAAAGGAATATTATTTAGCCATAAAGAAGACCATGTTTGTAGAAAGTAGGGAGATAATGTTTCCTTTAGACAGGATGTGGGGAGAGTGGAGAGAGGTAGGGAAAAAAAATCTCAAGGCCAGTTAAGAGCATAAGGACCAGAGTTGGAGTGGAAGAGACCTACCCAAGAAAAAAGCTGTGGACAAATTACATTACAAAGGAAAAGTCAAAGTTATCTTCCATGTGGTCAAGAGAGGGTTCCAGCTGAGTACCAGTGATTCATGCCAGTTAGCTTAGCTCT